>NC_073746.1:298238204-298584500 GCF_029784135.1 Toxorhynchites rutilus septentrionalis | reverse complement strand
TGTGTTGAAAAATGGCCAAGATGTTTACATATTGGTGGGAAAATATTCTAAATGTCAGTTGCGCTTATGAGAATTTCGCACCATAATTTTAAAAATGTTTTAGTAAAAAAATATGTTTGCACCAATGATGACTTAAACAACAAAGTTAGTACACATTTAGTCGTTAAGAAAAAAACAACGTAAAAAAGGAATGGTTTTATCTACTATATATCTAGAATTTTCAGAAAACCCAGGTGCGCTAATAGGATTTTCCCCCACTGTAGTATAATTTTTGAATTATTTCTTTGGGATGGAGTTGGAGATGTAATTTTGCTAAGAGATATAATTCGATATTCCATAAGTTATTCAAATAGACAACCCATGGTGTAGTTCTACGTCTCTCCGGTTAAGTCCCCGACCGACTTTTTTAAACAAAAAGGATCGCATTGAAAATTTCAGTACTGGAAGATTTGAAACAATTTCAAAACATTCCATAATCGACCACTAGAAGCGCTGGTTTAAAATGAGCAGTGACTCCGGATATTAACTGAACTAAGCTTTTAGTTCTTGCATTAAACAAAGTTCTTCCGATTTCTACTGGTATGTATATGCGTTTTCTCGAACTTGCTACGCAGGGCGTAATGAAAACCTGTTATACGGTACAGGGCGGACTCGATTATACACAACCTTAATTTTTTCACCAAGTTCCTGGAGTCGTTCGCATTTATGAAAGAAAAAAGTGTAAAATGTACCGATTTTTCTCTTTGTTGACCTCCATTGTTAACACCCTGTAACTCACAACTGAATGGAACAAACACAGCAAAAAAAAACAGCAAAAGAATCTTTTAGCATGAATTGTCACCTTTAGCGATCCATCTTGTTTGGAAAAAAAAGGATGGGTTGAGTCGGAGACATAACCGGATAGACGTAAAATTACACGAGCCTAAACTTGTAATTGTATGATCGATATTACGCTAGATATTGATCACCAAAACCAGTTAACGAGAGAATAATGGGTAACTATTTTCCCCAACCTAATAAAATTGTATCGAAAAACAAAAATCTTATTATTTCAAACACATTTTTGTTTTTCTAATATAAAAGAAGAATTTGATTTTTGATTCAACTCCGTATAGTCAAAAAACACCCTCCTCACATAAAAAAATAAATTCATTCAGGTTTTTTTCAGGATTTGATAGAATGTTACATTTAATAAATCCTCTTACGCATATGGTCGAATTTTAACAATGACAAAAGTAATTTTTTTTCTTGTTTCGGGTTTCGTCGTTCAAACGACTAGTTGGCTTCGAAAGTACCGAGGGGAACGCAAGAAAAGGAAACTTCTTCTACTCAAATTACCAGCGATGAGAGAAACCTTTCAGAATGAAACAATGTAATTTGGTTTTAATATAAATTGTTGGATGTTCTCCTATGCTTTAGGTGTCTTCAAATTCTCAAAATTAAAAACCGATCCTTCTATCGGGTAAAGTAAGGTAAATGATAAATTAAATCGATGAACTATGGGCACTCGGTCTCGATCAACGACGTCCTCAAAAACCCAAAAGGAACCGCGATAACGATTAGATTATATAAATTCCGTGTGTTTCGTTCAAACAAATGATATGTTTTTTGTAGAACTGCTGGATAACACTAATTTGTATAGTCCCACAAAGTTCGTTAGACGTCAACAATACTTTTTGCACACACGATCTCGGAAGCTGCGTGGTGTTTTCATTTCTGTTTACCCTCGCCTCTGTGTGCAGTTGGCGCGAATCGAAGTGCTTGGCTTTTCGTTCTCACGATTCTCCAAACTCCGACGGAGGAGACACGATTCGCAATGATGGTGTGGAGGCATGCAATATGACTCCTGAATAATGCAAAACTGATGGAGCCTCCGCCGTCGTCGTCCGAGGATCATCCGCAGCGATCGGCCATCCCCGGAGAACAGCGCACACCATCGGAAGCACCAAGCAGAAGCCTCCAAAGCAACCTCCCCCCTTCGCGAACTCACTCTTGTGACCGCGCCCATGAAAATTGCCACGGTATACATATAATTTCCAAGTTCAAAGAGTAATACACATTATGATTTGCCGAGGTTCTGCCTCGCTTTCCATGTATCTTTTCCATCCCAACTGTCGACGAATTGTTTTTGTTTTTTTTTGTTGTGTTCTATCGTAAAGAAACACGGTGCGCAAAGTTTGGCGTTTGTGCGGGCACCGTTTCAGATCTCGATCTGCAGCACAGTCCCAATCAGCAGTGACTTCGAAACATGTGCCCGAACGTTCATTCCGCACGGCCGCGCGTCACCGGATTTCGGTTAGATATCGAAGGTCGCGTACATCTCCTCCGTAAGGCCGCTCTCGCTCGCTGATTAAGTGTGGCCAATATGTGATTTGCCGTAGTTACTGCCGTAAAAGACGCTTCTGCTGCCGATGCTGGCGATGGTTTGCCGAGGGAAGATGATCATTTTACGATGATCCTCGCATGTTCTGTACTTTCATTGCCTAATGGTCCTTGGCTTGGGTACATTTTGTCGTGCAGAAGTCTTCAGTGTACCCCTCCATCAGAGAGTGAGAGAGAGAGCGAGAAAACACGCGAGAGATAGAGAGGAGGTGGCGCAGGTCACGATCGTCTCGGCCGCAACCTTTATTTTGCCCATTCGAGGTAATTATTATGACAGTTGTCCGATGGATGCATGGATCGGTTGAGAACGAAAATTCTTTCACGGCCCATTGAAGAAGAAGCAAATTATTTGAAAGCGACCTTTGGAAGATGGTCGTCCAAGAACCAGTTCGATTCTGATAGGTCTTGGTTGGGATCGTATTGAGAGGCGATCATTTCAGTCTCAAGTTATTCCCCGCCAAGAAATGTAATCAATATTTTCTTTTCAAGTAGATTAATTCCTAAACTTCTTCCAAATTCATCGCTACAGTGTTTGTCTCATCAATCTTGAACCAAGCTTCTGGAAAATAACAGGGATGCAAGTCTGTCTACACCAGCGGTACTCAACCTTTTTTTCAAAGGGCCCACAAATACGCGCTAATCACAGTGTCGCAGACCGCAAAAAAGGTGGTGTCTAAGACACGAAATCGACGAAAACGATCATTTTAGGAATTTGAGATAAATTACGAAATTCGTTAGTACAAACTTTTGGTAGCATCGACAAGGACCGATGAACGAATGCTTCCGTTGAGTGAGGAAGCGTTTCGCGAAGCAATAAAACGCCATTTTGAGCAGATAGTAACAAAATCGCGTAAATTCCAAAATTGCATGCTACAATCATGAGCTCTGTTTCTCTATTTATTTCTCAGCTACTAATCAGTGATACAATACAAACTTATTACGTGAAAAGTCACATCAATTAATGCATTAAAACTGTGTACACTGAAGCCGCTTTTTACGTGGTTGATACGTGCCACGTAAATTCCGAAATTCGCGTGAAAATAAACCGCGTAAATTCCTAAAACCGCGTAAGCAAACCGCGAAAAGAGTCACTTCAGTGTACTATACTCTCATACTCTCAGCATTAACATGTAGGGGAATTTCGATTAATACGGACAGTGTGGTTTATATGGACCTAAGACAAGACGTAACATCTGGCTTCTTACTGTTACTCTTCTACCCAGTGCGAGCAACAGGGATGCCGAACCACTCATTGTGTGAAGTTTCCAAATTAGATAAATTTTCTGAAGACTATTTTTTTGCGTCCCTAACAAATGTTTTCGTATCGTTGCGTACCGTTTCGTATTCGTTTTCGTATATATTCTATGAATTGGATACATTTGAATGTTGTAGAGCAAAATTGTTGCGTATTTCACAACAAATTGTTTTTTTTTGTTATGCCTTCTCATGAAAACTAGTCTGAGAGTACATACCATGAGTACTGTTTCTTTCTAAGAACAAACTCTAATTTTATTCGGTTCGATCGATTGGGTGACCGGTTCTGGATACTTCCTAATGTGGAGAAAATGGAATCGAGTGTGCCTTCTTCAACGGCCCAGTGCCAAGTGAAAAGTTTTCACATGTGTCTCCGCCCAGAGAGATATATGAGCAGAGTTCTAGAGTGATGAGATGAGAGTAGATTGGCTACCCGATGTAGTAGAGAAATAATGAGATCGAATATAGACAAAGCAGGTTTGATCTATACTGATCGAAGAGTTTATTGCGACTGAACGATACTGATTCCATTCTTTGTTTTTGAGAAGCTTCAAATATTGCAGTTCATTCGCCTCTTAAAACGATACCGAACATACTTTGCCCTATTTATTTTTTTTTTCCCAAAATATATTTTTTATTAAGGCACATGTGGCGTTAGCCTGACGGGGCCGGGAGTCCAATATTTTGACAATTTTTGTCTTACAACTATGTTAGTAATATGTAACCGATTACTCGCGGTTGGCTCGAGGTTAGTATTACAAGTGTTCTCATAATTGGTATGTTGCAGTCTTCGATGCTCTGTACGTGTGCCCGACACGGGATACTTCCTATTGGGATGCAGCTGACCATTAATCAGCAACCCCCCCCCTAGTCTGTACCCCATATCTAGCGTGGTGCGTCTTTCTCGACTCGAGGAATCCAGGATAGAATGGTCACTAGCCGGCGCAATCATCAGCTCGTGTAGAGTTGTCATGAGCGGTCTCTTGTCTTGTTGAATGATCAGTGGACTGCACAACCTTCGGCCCGTGCATCTGTAAAGAGTGTGTGTATGTATTGCCGCGACTAAGTAAAAGTTTATCGATCGGATAGGAGGGATATGAAACGGGGACACAACGAAGGAAACATCATTAAACGTTGACATCGGCGTTTCTGAAGAACAGGTATAGATGAAGCAGAAGATCAGGATCCCGGCTACCTAAGATATCCCGGACGGGGATATCCGATTGTCTGCCTTGTGCTCTCAGTGCTCTATTTATATGATTGATCCCATAGTATTTAATTGCGATTGATTCTTTGGTCGGATTCATTCTCGAATGTTCGCTATAAACAATACACTTTGTATAGCGGGTTCGTTTCCATGCGTTCCCTATTCCGTGACAATTGGGATGTTATTGTTAACATGATTGTTTTGATTGTTGTGTTGTCCTCAAAGGTAAGTATTTTGTGTCGTGCAATTATGTGTTCTAAATAATTATCGTTTCAGGTGATTGTTTGGGTATACGTGGACGACGATGAAAAGGTAAGTGACAATGTGTATTAATATGTATGTTTGTATTAAGATGTGTATAACAAACTAATTATTCTTTCTTTACAGGTGCGGGTTAAGATCCTTCAGCTGCGGACTCCATCGTGTTATTAGTATTTTGTGTTGTAGTTTTTGTTCAGTGTTGTTTATGTGTAATAAAGTGTTTTTTATAAAATGTTCCTTGTGTTTTTTATTAATTTCTTTGTTGGCCGTGACAAAATGTTTAATAAAATAACAAATTTTTCAAGGCGAAGATTGTTAAGGACGACGAACATGGTAACTGTATAAATAACGATCCCGATTGTTATGATTCAAATTCTAAATGTAACAAGTACATTTTGTCGAAGGGTATTTTCAAAAATAGTTGGGTACCCTTTAGAATTGACCAATCAGCAGTCCGAAAACTGGTCCAAAATCGACCCCCTATTGTCTGATCTTGTCTTAGATATGGACAGGTGGTTGATTTGTATAGTTACATTTCAAATTCCAAATTTCTGTTAATAAGAACCCGTTGTACATGTTATTCTGTAGTATTTAAACCACCATAAGACAACGAATACTAATCAAAGATGGAAAAACGAAAACCGAAAATCATACATGGTTCCGCGTGTGGATGTGATTTTTGCGGCTTCGATATTAAGTATTCACAAACTGTAATATAACCATAAAAAAATGAATTTTGTTATTAGACCACTCAAAATGCTTAATATCGTAGCCGATAAAATTACATTCATACGAAGAATCATGCATGATTTTCGGATTTTGTTTACCTTTTCACTGGAGCCACTTTTTACGTTAACAGAAATTTGAAATTCAAATTGTAACTATACCCACTTCCCCTCACTTATCAAAATTACATCTTTAATGCTCCCAAAAACAACGTCCCAAAGAACACGCAGCACATAACAGAAAATCCAAACTAAATCGGTTGTGTTGTGGTGATAGTGGCAACAGCAATCACTGCGAAATGAATTTTCACATTCTGTTTTCCACCGAAGAATACAGCTCTTACTACCAGGGTTGCCACATATACAGAATATTCTATGTATCGGCTCAAGGAGGAGTGTCAGGGATGAAATTGACGGAAAATTTGAAGGTTAAGTGAACTTCACCATGTATAAACATCATACAATTCAGAGGATTATGAGAAATTCTTTTTATGAATAATTTAGTGGTATTGAAAGGGCTCTAACAACCCAGAAACAAGAAAAATAGATTCAAAATAGAAACAATCCTTTATCACCCTTAATTTTTCGATACAGATTTTTTATACATTTTTTTTTTTTTTTTTAATACAGAGATACAGATTTTTTCAGAAAATTTTACAGTATTAAGAGGATATTCTAGTGTAGAGGCACGAATTTTAGACGTTTTTTCATGCTTCGAAAAAATAAAACAAAGGAAAATTCCATTATTCATTATATCATTATTTGTTTATATATCTTTTAACAATAAAACAAAAATTGAAAGGAAAAAAAATATTCATAATTAGTATAGTTACAAGCTGATGAAGCGAGGGGGTTGAAACAAAAGTTGTGCCATGGCGTACACGATTCCAGCCTTTCTGGTTATCTGAAACATAAATATCGAACAGATTCTGAATCAGTATAGATGCCGCTATCGCATGAACCTCGGACAAATGAAAAATATGTTTTTGGACAAAATTGCTTTTTAGCACGTTTTTTATTATAATTTATTTTTTTCAAAAATAGTAACATTGAAAAATAATAATGTTTTATTGGTTCATGCGATATATAGATGTATAACGATTAATTTGCAACAAATTTGGAATGAATCGGTTCAGTAGAACTTGAGATATCGTGTACGCCAGTTTGAAAAAAATAGTTACGAGAAAAACGCGTTTGAAGTTTTGAGTCATGCCCGTACTAGATCAGATACAGTACAGGTAAACTTCGATATAACGTACATTTCACTTTCAAAATTGTACGTTGTATCGAATTGTACGTTATATCGAAGCATAATAAAGTACTCACAAACGTAGTCTATAATACATTATTGTGTTGCTGTTTCAGTCAAGTTAATGAATAACTTCAATCAGAAGACGAAGCCAGCCTTTCTCATGATGTTTCCCTTCGAACTGTTGATTAGAGCTTGATCCATTTAGAATCTGGAATCACAAAACCAGCTGTATTTCGAGATTGATTGAAGGTACAAAACATGTTCTAGCATCACAATACAGATAATTCATTGTTCTATCAGAAACAAAATATTGAAAAAATAATTTCCTTTACACTTTGAAAAGGTGTACGTTATATCGAGGTAAAATGTACGTTATATCGAGTGACGTTATATCGAGGGTACGTTATAACGAGGGTACGTTATATCGAAGTTTCCCTGTATCACTAAAATGGCAATAGCTCAGTAAATAATGGGATTCTCGAAAAGTCCTTACCAGGGTAAATTCTTGAGTGTCTAAACTTCAGAAATATAAAGAAAAAAATTCGAGTTTTTTCAAATTTCTAGACTAGAATACCCCCTTAAAGGAGGCAACCTTTTTTACCACTGAAAAATGCCCTCTTTACATCCGGCTTGAAATTCTCTGCGAATTTGATGCCATTTTCAATCTGAAAATAATACTTTAATTCACAATAATTGAATTGTCAATAAAAGTCACCAATGGATCTGGTTGAGCGAGAGATGAAATTCTTAGATTGCGAGTACCAGCATGCGATCCACAAATTATGGTAATGAATCCGTCTCTTTCGGACCCATTATAATGATCGCGCTACCGTGGTCACAGAATCAGAGATTCTCAGAGAATTCTGTAATCTTTTCTCTGACATTATCTTCGTAGACAGTCGCATCAAGTTTCTATTCGAGTTCGGATGTAATTGGAATAATCCACAAAAAAAATGGCCTTCCACAAAGACGACTGTTCAATTCAGTTTTCCAAATTGACCTTTTTCAAGGCAAGAGGCGAATGAACTGAGAAAATTTGAATCATCAAAACATCATGATTATCATTACCAATAAGTCCGAACATATTCCTAAATTCACACAAGCTCTCTTCCAGCAAACTGACTGGCTCTGACTAAGGATGATAGAATACATTAAAATTTTTAAAATGATTCTTCAGTCAAAAGTTTTGGTGGCCCTGAAAACGGCCGATGTGTGTTTTATAGAAACAGCTGAAGATGGTTGATTTATGCTGTTTTTTTGTTGTCGCGAGAAAAACATACGATTGCCAATCCACCTACTGCACTTAGTATACACCGCAAACTCTTTTCTCATGTTAGACGCAGTGCGGTCCCATGCTATTATATATTTGTTCCCCATCACCGTGTATATATTACCTTGGAAACGTTATACAAGATATTTTCAAGTTTTGTTGGAAGGTGAACAAAACCTATTTTGAAACAAATGATAAATGGATTTAAGATTAGGTTAAGATCCGATGACCAATGTGCTGATTGATTCTTGGCACCTAGAAATATACTAAGGGGCCATCCACATACCACATGGAAATTTTTAGGAAGGAGGGCATTTGCAATATAGAATCATACCAGAAACTAACTGTGAATTAATACTAAGCAATCATTTACTTCTGTTTATCCACCCTCTTGGCTATCGGTTCTGAAGGCTCTGCCGCAAGCATAACTGATGAAGCCATTTCCAGCATTGCTCACCCTTCATGTACCCAGAATCCGAAGCAAGCGAAAAGGTTGCTAGAGGCATTCAAAAGTAAAAACGTAAAATGAAAGATAGTAAAATACGTAAAACCAAAGAATTATATACTAATATGAGGATCTTCCTCAGAGTTGCTTCAGAAATACCAAGGTTCGCTGCAATCCAATGCTTAAATATTCCCTCCCAGCCGTTTTGAGTTGTTCTGGAGTGTATTTCTTCTAGATTGTTTTCATCTATATATATAAAAATGAATTTCTGTCTGTCTGTCTGTCTGTCTGTCTGATTCTTATGGACTCGGAAACTACTGAACCGATCAACATGAAAATTGGTATGTAGGGGTTTTTGGGGCCGGGGAAGGTTTCCTCTCTAAAGGGGAGCTGCCATACAAATTAAACACAAATTTCCACATTACTCCAGAATTAATCAAACAAATGGAACCAAATTAGGCATATGGAGGTTTTAGGGTACAATAAATGTTTCTATGGTGGTTAGACTCTCTACTCCCCTCTCTAAGGGGGGCTGCCATACAAATGAAACACAAATTTCTGCATTACTCGAGAATTAATCAAGCAAATAAAACCAAATTAGGCATATAGAGGTTCTAGGGTGCAATAAATGTTTCTATGATGACTCTCCACCCCCCCTCTCTAAAGGGGGGCTGCCATACAAATGAAACACAAATTTCTGCATTTCTCGAGAATTAATCAAGCAAATGAAACCAAATTTGGCATGTGAAGGTTTTACGGGACATGAAACGTTTCTATGGTGAATACACTCCTCCTCCCTCTCTGAGGGAGGCTGCCATACAAACGAAACACAAGCTTCTGCATAACTCGAGAACTAATCAAGCACAATTTGGGATCTGAGGATTTTTGGGTATGAGAAATGTTTCTGTAATGGTATGACACCCCTCCCTCCTCTGGAATGGAGAGGAGTTCCCATAAAAATATTACACATATTTCAACCAAAAATATTCCAACCAAACATGACAATTGAAAATTTTCGGAATACTCTGAAGGAAAAAGTGAAAATTCGGAAAATTAAATTCCCATATGTTCTACAATTACATAGTGACAAGTGCTGTTAGTTTTTTGATGTTTGCGATAGCGAAATTGATCTTTGTTCGAAACTGGAAATGGATTTTAATAAGATGAAACGCACTCCTATATCTTCTTCTATCTATACCAAAAAAAAGGATCGCCGGATATGTTGATAAGAGCAGAACTCGGAGAAGGAATTGTCCGATTTAAGGCTGTCTTTATTCTATATAATTTTCTGTATTAAACATTTATTCATTTAACGGAGAAACATGTTAATTGCAAGTGTTAAAAAAATCTTGAACGAGAATTGTGTCTGAAAATAATCTGATATTATAATGATGAGTTTTGTTAGAAATACTGGGAATTTTATAGTAAAAGGTTAATTCAACGGGGTCGAATAGAAGATCAATCAATGAACAGTTTTGCGATTGGACCCATGAACTTGCTCATAATAAGAAAACGTGAATGTTTGAATGTATTAATAACAAAAAACAAATTTTGGGCGGGACGAAGTTTGCCGGGAAGCAAACGAAGATGGTTGATTTATGCTTTATTTTTGTTGTCGCGTGAAAAATATACGCACGTACTACACTCAGTATGCACCGCGAAATCAACAATTCGTAAGTGTGATTCAATCATACGCAAACAATCTCCAACTAACGGTATAGAACCGACGCGCTACGTTCTATTCAATATTTCTCGCCTGCTGGTCGTCAGTGCAAGTTCTGCACTATGCTTCGTGCATATTCTAAGAATGCATTCTGAGACGAAACAGTGGGGGCAAAAGTTCACACGCATTTAATTGAACTTTTGAGATAATTTGTAACAAAAAAAAATCTCATTAGTAACCGGTTAAAACATAATCAAAAGCATGTGTAGGTATCATCAAATGATGTTTTGTGGGTGGGGCGTTCGCTATGGTCGAAAATGATTTTGTCATGCAATCTATCGATTTGGGCTAAAGTCCGATGACCAATGTGCTGATTGATTCTCGGCACCTAGAAATATAATAAGGGGTCATCCACACACCACATGGAATTTTTTGAGAAGGAGGGAACTTACAATATAGAAACTTGCAAGAAATTAATGGTGAATTAATATGGTCATTTAATTCTGTTTATCCGCCCTCTTGGATTTCTGTTCTGAGGGTTCTGCCACAAGCATGAGGAATGAAGCCATTCCAAGCATTGCTCACCCTTTATGTACCAAAAATCCGAAACAAACTAACCTTTTAGCTTTTAGCTGAAGGCATTCAAAAGCAAAGGATTTCGGCGCCATCGTTTGAAAATTTCGAAATATTTGTTGACTAGCTCCCTGTTGAATCCTATGATTTTGGACAGGATAATTTTTTGTGGGGTTCGAAGAGATAGCCGAAGCTAGCTCATGAAGCTGGATGATCATTCTCTTCCTACCAGTTTTCTAGCTCGGCTGAATCTGTGCTGAATGCTGTTGGCGATGTCTCCACCGAATAAAATTGCAGCACTATGTGCGATCAAAACCGCTGTGTGTGACATCAGCATTGAGAAAGACTGCAGACTGTGATTTGAATGAGGATGATGTTTTGAATTATAGAGTTATCGTAGTTTCCCAGTTTCCCAAGGCAAATTTTAAAAAATACTCTTATACTTATTAAATTGAAAACGGGCGGAGCTCAAACTACAATATTTTCCCTATCCGTATCATCCTATATATATATATATATCGTTGTATTAGAGTGCCAATAAAAATGGCCATCTCGAATTTTCAAAGCGAACTTGATTAAAAATGTTGATTCCCACAAAAAACTACCCTATGCAAAATATCAGCTCAATCGGACTTCATTTACTAGTGTCGCACAGCGGTCAAAGTTTGAGTTTTTTGAAAACCGAAAAATCACCCAAGGAGGGAGTAAAGGAAATCGGGGTTTTCAGAAAAAAATTTTTGGAGGCCAAATGTCTTAGAATTGCATGAAACGTCGAGATTTACTACTATCACGAAAAAAAAATTTCGTCAAAAATCGACTTTTCAGACAAAAACCGAAAAGTCAATTTCTGACAAAAAAAAATTCGAGATAACAGTAAATGTAAATCCCAGAATGCCGATTTTTCACAATTTTTTTTTTTCGAGTTGACACTAGATCTCGAAGTTTCATGCAATTTCAAGACATTTGACACCACCCCTGATTGCCTTTACTCCCCCTTGGGCGATTTTTCGATTTTCAAAGAACTCAAACTTTGACCGCTTTACGCCACTCTCCCTTAAGTCCGATTGAGGTGGAATCCGACATAGCGTGTTTTTCCGAGGTGGTGAACATTTTTTATGTGGTAACTTTCTGAAATTCGAGATGACCATTTTCATTGGCACCCTAATACATATACGAGGTATGGCTATTAAATAACGAGACTGGCTACGAAAAAGAGTTATATTTTAAAAATTACGGTACAACGATATGCTCCCCTTCAATATACTCCTCTTGGCTCCTCACACACCTTTCCATACGTTTTTTCTATTGTTCGAAGCAGTGCTGAAACTCTTCTTTTGTGATGGCGTTCAAAAGCCGCGTCGCTTTTTCCTTCGCCTCTTCTACGGACTGAAATCGGGTACCTTTCAACACGGATATAATGTTGGGGAATAGAAAAAAAAGTCCCATGGGGCCAGATCTGGCGAGTACGGGGCATGTTCGAGCACTGGAATGCCCTTATCGGCTTAAAGTTGCTTCACCGACAGCGCGTTATGGGCAGGTGCGTTATTGTTCGTGTTTTTCGTCACACATGACTTCCGACGCGCATTATAAACCACGTTCCATACAAACCACTGCTGCTCGCAAACTACTATAGTGACAAAAACGTGTTTTCGTACGTTTATAGCAGACACTTCAAGCTACCGAACGTACTATTCGTTTTACCCCCCACCCCTCTAAGGCGCCCTCCAGGCGCGCAGTCTCGTTATTTAATAGCCATACCTCGTACAATAGCTTTATAGTTATTATTTATGTATAGATTGACTTCAAGTCCAAAATCCTTATTAAGATTCCGGCCACGACACGTTCCTCGTCTTCGGAACATCGAAAAATCATTAAATTCATACTCAACAGCTCGAATCATAAGACCATTTGCAACGGGATGGTGATTGGGCCGGCCTACGGTACATTGTTATAACCGCAAAAGTGGGACAGCGAGGACCGATCTCGTCAAGCCTCCCCGAGGTTCAAAATGTCATCCGAAGGAATGTTGATTAAAGCGGTAATCTCTCTCTAGCTCTGGAACAAACGGAAAAGACACACGGGAAGGTTTATCAATCCAAACCACTGTGTACGTGCAGCGTTGGTTAGCCACCATAATTGAAGCTACCGCAAACCGCGATCACATTGATCAGCACCGCTTATTTCCCCGCAGTGTACGAACGAACATAATTGGAATTCGTGTCTCACGGTCCCCATTGGGCTGGGATATGCTCCGGATCATTTCGGTGTGTGACAGGACAGATTAATACGGTTACATATTGCCAACAGAGAAACTTTTGAAACATAATCCAAATTAGAAGATGAGCATAGGGCGAATCCGAATCCGTTTGCTAGAATTTCATTCTCACTGGGACAGTTCATACCCACCAATCATGGAGTCTCGTTCCCACCACACACCCTGCTCCAGGGCACTCTTGCGCCACCCGTCTGCACTTGTCCTGACTGGACCATAGCATCCTTCCCGGGCACACAACGATACCGAGTTTGATTTCATTTTTCCAAGTAAATAATTTATTCAGCGTATATGTTAATAAATGTTTTGTTTTGCCGAACCTTCCGCCCATCCCGGTTGGTGTCTGTCTAGCTGGTCGGTTCCTTATTATGGCTACTTTCCACTGGTTTGGCTTGCGTTTTTGTGGTTTTGAGAAGCGGCCCAGACCTGCTTTCGTGTTTCTGAGTTGCTATCTTCCGCCCTGTTCGTTCACTTCGGCAATGGCAGGTCGCAGCATAATCAGGAAGTTTTTTTATTCTCTCTCTTACTTTTTTTGTACGATTCTGTGGTTCTGTCAATGATTCCGACTGAGTCTGTGGATAAATATTTCTCGAGTGTGTGTCTGAGAGAGAGAGAGAGAGAGAGAGAGAGAATTGTTGTTGAGAACGTTCGTTTATAAATAATATGTATTTTAAAGGCTTGCATAGCTCGAGGCGTTCCATAAATTGACACGTGATGATCTTATAACTAATTGAAAGTTAATGTAGCATTTTTCGGTGCAAGCTTCACTAGATATTCTCGTGTGACGGAAGAAATTTCTTCATTGCAAACACGCGGAGATCATTTCATTAATTGTAACAAACCCGCGCTCTTCCGAGAAATATTGATAAACGGAGAGCGAACGCATGAGATGACTATATGAAAGAGATACGGAATCGCTGGAACGCATGGCCAAGAGCAGATTACCGCAATCTGGGAATAAATCTTCACTTATCGTAATTACAATCATTACGATTATCGCCACGATGGTCAACTGGCACAGCACATGATCAAACAGAGCAGATGAAACCGGACTAATAGTCGCGTTTATAAGCGTCCGCTCTTTGCCTGTCCCGATTAATTGATCGTAATGAAAGTAATGCGTTTTATCGCAGTTCAATTAGACGGGACGGGGGCCGAGCGGATTAATTTAGAAAATAATATTTCCGAATTTGTATCTTCATGCCTCTTGATGTTCAATTGTTACGAGTACCAGTGTTAAAAAAGTGTTCGGAAAAAACGCTCTTTTGTCCGTAGTGGATGGATACAATTTTATCTCTCGTCCTGAATTTTTGTTGCTCTTGCTAGTGATATCTTTTACCTTCTTTTGGCACTATTTCAACATCACTTTGTCTTCAAACCTAAAATCACTGCAAGGTATATATTTTTATCAACATTGTTTGAAGAATCCCTCCTAAAACTTCCATTTTTTGGCACAAACTCGACATGTTGAACATTGTAAGAAACTTGTTTATTCTCCGACGAATTGAAATGCTTTTAGCATTTCTCTGTTGATGCGCTGACATCTTAAACCACATTAGGATTGGGCGATCTTTATAAAACGATCGATCTTGACGAATCGATTTTCTAAACGGCGTAGGGATCGATTCACTGATTAAATCGGTACGAAAGAATCGATCTTTGCCGAATCGATCTTTCAAACCTCGATCTTTTATATGCGTACAGGTCGGACTCGATTATATGTGATTCGATTATATACAATTTTGGACTCGATTATATACAGTTTGAAAAACATATTTTTATTTATATTTCAACTATGAGTTACTTCAAGAAGAAATGTAACCTTTCAACGTTAAGGTGAAATTTAAGTGGCTATTACATGTACAGTGGGGTGATTTTTGATGATTTTGCTAGAATTTTTACCAGGAAATGTTTATATCGATATTGCATCCAAATTAAGAACGATAGACGTTAGGTGTCAAAGAACAAATTGTAGGGCACCTAGAGAACTTCAATTTAATTGATAGGAACAATCTAGTTTAATATTATGTTTTAGGATAAAACTAATCATATCGCATCAAAAATTATTAACTTTTAAGTTTTTTAGGGGAACCCGGGGCATGAGTGCCACCTTAAGCTAATACGCGTTTTTGTTCATTTATACTTCTATTTAGGTGTAGCTATGCATCAAATTGTTCAAAAGTTACTATGAAAATGTTTCATTTACAAAAGTGATGTTTTTGGCTTTTTTTCCAGTACGGGGCAAGAGTGCCAATAAAAATATAATTTTTGATGAAAAAAGCACTGTGAAATTCACGGTGGTTCCAAAGAACGCAAACTCAAGTTCTGGTGGCGTTCATGAAAACCGGCAAACCAATCTTCTCCGGCCAATTTGGATGTTTTGTCGAAAGAGTGGTCTAAATTATTTCACTCTGCGATTTTCTACCCTTGGTTCGGGATGTCGTGTTGACAACGCCCATAAAATAACTTCTGGATATTAAGGATGTCACTCACGAGTTACTCCTCCTGTTATTTAGAAAACACAGTTTCAAAACGGCCTAACTTCTGCACATATTTGGCCAATGTTCTTCTGGGCAAACTATATTCCTCCGCAGCTCGTCTCCATGATTTACAGAATGTACGGCAACCACCATAGTTTCCATCTGCCACTGGTTTCGGAACGAAACCCGTTCATATTTACAGACCATGACCACAACAAACATAACCACGATTACACTATTTGCGTTTGACAGATCGAATTCGAGGTTATGACTATTAACCTGTTATATGGTCGTAACAACTATATTGTCACTCACAGAATTTATTTTTTTCCACACTTAGAATATTATTTCAATATTTTGCTTAACCAAAGACCTCTCAAAGTATATGGCAAGACATCGGCGAGCAGTGGTTTTGTGGTTAACGGGCAGTGGCAACTATATTACCACCAATTTTTGCAACTGTTTCAATAGTTAATTTTTTATCAAAGATAATGTGTTTGAATCGATTCCTTAGCAAGTTTCCACATCCTTATAAAGGGTTAAGCCAGAGTTGCCAAGTGTATTGAACAGAAATCTGGATATTGGAAAATCGAAAATCTGAATTTGCCTGGATTTTTTTATATTGAATTACGAATTTTACTGAACATTTTCACGAGAACGTCGTTTGATGTGTGTAGAAGCGGACACGGTTTGCTGACGAGCACTGACAACGAAGTGTCTTTCTCAGGGCAGGTGTTCCGTTCCCACGGAAGAAAAATCAATATCATTTGCCACGCCTCCCGGAAACTACCAACGAAGCATAGAAAAAACAGCAACGCAATTCGCGCTCGCTGAAAAGCTGCCCGAGAATCATCAGTGTTTTACCGACCACCGCTACGACAACATCAGGAGGAAAGCCCAAGCAGCAGCAGAAAAAAAACAACCGAACACCAACAGTCGACGAGAGCTCCACCCGTTCAACCGACAGGTTCCGAGCTTGGAGGATCCCGAAAAGTACAGTCCACCTTGCGGTCTTTGTCCCCAGACTGAACAGCAGGTGAAGAAGGAGTTTGTCCACAAGGGCCCTTCTCAGAACTAGAACTAGAACTAGAACCTGTCTGTACATGGTTAGATTACCTTAAATATTCCAGTCAATTTTTTCCATGTTCGATGTTTGACATAGTTTGCCACTGTTGATAATTGAAGAGTGGCAAACCAAATAGTGTTTGAATAAATTTCAAGCAAACTTTATCTGTCAAAAAGTTCCAATTATTTGACCTCCGGACAAACAGTGCACTGCTACCTCAAGCCTAGTGACTATTTCTTCGACAGATTCGGATTGCTTCGCAAATGACTAATGGGCTCCTCGTGTTGACCATCTCCGAGAATACTCGTGATCACAGCGGTCGCTTTTATACTTCTAAGTCGCAGTATGCTTCAAGAAATCCGTCAATCCTCCAAGACAATTTATGTCTTTACTACATATTCTGTAGAAACCAGCATGCTTATCAGTGCTCTGGGCTCCCAATCCCTTCGGTGAAATTGGATATGCCATTTTGAATAACTGTTTCTAGCGCAAACTAGATTTCCAAACCAATTCAATAAAGTCAAATGTGATTGCAGATTTTTTTTTAATCTGGAGAAATCTGGGCACAGTGCGGAAAGTCTGGACTAGCCAAAGGACGGTCGGGATATCTGAATGCTTTACCAAAGTCTGGAAGTCTGGCAACCGTAGGTTAATCTGGTTAACTTGAGATCATTTTGTCTTAAAAATTCAACAAAATAAATAGATGTAAAAGTATATAAACATTAATTTAATTGTAAATATGTTAATACAAATTACTCACAAATACTGGAGCAGACAATCAATTTTTGAATAAAAAAATATAAAAATCGAACAGTAGTGATATTTTTTTAAATCATTGTTGAAGATAAACCTGGTGATTTTCTTTGTATTTCTACTAATGTAATCTCTTGAA
Source organism: Toxorhynchites rutilus septentrionalis (assembly GCF_029784135.1). Taxonomy (NCBI): domain Eukaryota; kingdom Metazoa; phylum Arthropoda; class Insecta; order Diptera; family Culicidae; genus Toxorhynchites; species Toxorhynchites rutilus. The sequence goes on along the minus strand of NC_073746.1, from coordinate 298,566,758 downwards.
TTAAATGAGTAAATGAGTTTATTCAAGTTCCAACAAATTTCAGAACGCAAATGCACTTGCCAAATTTTTCATCTTATACGCGTTCATCTATTTGTTAAGTTTTTCAAGCATAACAAGAATACTTTCTTCTGAAAATCATGTTGGATCACGTAACACAACTTAAACTGTATCATGAAAACTTAAAACAAGATTATGTATTATCCAATGTCCTGGAAAAAAGGTAATGAAGATGGTCGAGTTTCGAGCGACATAGCATGCGCTGCCATAACTATTTCGCAAATAGTGACGTCAGTCGTTGTGTTTATCTTTGATTGCCCACCGCATCCATGTAAAAATACCAAGCGTGAAGCGTGAAGCGTGAAGTGAATATTTGTGAAATGACGTCGAAAAAGACGGATAAAAGTGATATTTCCATGTGCCATTTTAATTCTCCCGCGTTCATAGAAACAAACGAAGTTTCATTATTTTACCGTTATGAAGTTGATGTTTCGAAGGCTCTCAGTGTCGGTATGTATGTCGTGAGATGATAATCGCCAATTAATGAAAATTTCACGGAAAATGTTACTGCTTTCGAGAACTAAGCATACGACTGCTCTCTGGACCTTTTAAACCGCAAGAATAATCGAAATAAGCCACGATATAATTGTCATCTGTTAAAACACAACCAGTTGAATGATTTCATGGGAATTTTGGCTCAAATTATCAATGCAAATTATCATACTTTCAACATTGTTTTGTTTCTTCCATATACATTCCATATTGCAAATAATTACGACACGATATTTGGCTTGCCAATACAGATACACTTCGCCTACTGCTTCACCTCATTGATTATATACAGTGAAAAGAAATCAAAAACTGTATATAATCGAGTCCGCGCTGTATTAGCAACTAGAAACTTGGGGCTTTTCAATAAACCCAAACTCGTATCGATTATATGTTATTTACATGAAGAAAAATCGATTTGCATTTACTAGATGCGTAAAAACACCCCAAATCGGACAAACCAAGATCATTTACCCTATATAAATTTCAAAAAAATTAATTGAAAAAGACAATAAATTAGAAATGTTTTCTCAAATATCTCAAGAATGGCTGCATTTAGAAGGAAATTGATAAAGAGCTTTATTTATTTTAACTCATATCAGCATTCACAATTTGTGGCTAAAAATGGATTGTGGATTGTTAACATACAAAAATTCGAAGTTTCGAAAATTGATAAAAATTCGATGTTCCACAAAGTTCGTCAAAAATAGTTTTATCATCTTGAATCCATTTTTTAAATTTTCTATATGACTTCTATTTTATATGAACAATTCTTAGAAAAAAATTAAAAATATGTATGTTATATATGTTAGATGATAAAATATGTATGTTAGATATTGCAAATTAATTTTTTTTTGTAAATAAAAAAAGAGTACTAATTTTTTTCCTCAGTGTATATTTTTTCTCGTTTGGACATCAATACTCTATAACTCTTTCTAAGACACTATTTCGGTAGGACTCATAGTTTTTGAGATATAAATTATCAAAAATTCTTCTTACTAAAATCGATACGCCCTTTCCAAAAGTTATACTCGAGTCAAAAAAATCCCAAATTCTGTGGAAAAATCATATTTCTTCCAACCCAAACGGAATACAAACTTTCATTCGAATCAAAAATACTCATGTTTTGTCATTTGTCGATTTCATTTGGAATCGCTCAACTCCTAAAATTCATATGTGAAATACAATGTTTATTATATGAAGAGATAACTCTTCCGAATCCTCTCCTCAGTGATGGAATCCAAAAATCAGAAAGTCATTTCAATAATGCAACGAAATTCAGGATGATAATATTGAGCAAACCATAAGATCGCGTTTTTCTTATCGAACATCAAAACACATTAAACAACATAATATATCACCTTTGCAATTTGACACATTAAATTTCATTGTAGAATTACCATTGTCAGTGTCGTCTAGTGATATTCCACACAAGTCCACCAGCACTTATGTACGCTGGTGAGGACTGACGAAGCTGTGTCCCATCAACCAAGCCCGCCAACAAGACCACGAGCAGAGCATAAGCTCACGCCCGAAAAGCGGCAAGCAGTCTTACGATAATAAACTCCTACATCTCTCACTCACTCTTTTTCTCTCTTTCTGTCCTTTGCCGGGCATGTATACGACGATCCCAACATTGAATGGATGGTCATGTATCGCATTCCAGATGATGATGATGATGATGACCACGTCCTCGTCACCAATGTCCATCGAAGACGAAATCCGTTCCACAAGGAGTCGGTGTCGCTTGGTGGCTCGGAGGAATCTGTCTCAACCCCCTATTTGTTACGTACACATGAGAGGTAGATCACGCCGTCCAGCGCAGTACCGACTGTCAAGATAGTGGTGAAGGAGGAAACCCCGACAACCATGTCCAATAGTGATCCCCGTAACCTTACCGTCTGTGTCTCGCGATCGGGTGCTCGGAAAAGATACGCTCATCAACGCGGCCAGCCAGCCTCACACAAGATCCATAATGTAACGTGGTCGAGTTTGCTTCTGGCCGAGGTTGAATGTGTGTCCCATTCGAAGTAAGCGACTCGTTACTCCTTCGCGATCGATTGTGCCGAGGCGGATGGGAAACAGCGTGCGCTTGAGCGAAGAAAGAGGTAATTGCTGAAACACACCGGTAAATACCACTTGTTATAGGGATGAAAATAATGAGAAGAAGGAAAATCGAATTAAGCCAAACCCTGGTGCCTCTGGTGGTGGGGTGAGGACACTAACCGGAGTGGAGGCAATTTGAACCTGGCTCAGAAACGCATGCAATGTAATAATGCCCGATACCTGAAGTCGAGGATAAATTATTAAACTTTCAAGGTCGCGTTCCGGTGTGATCAATAAGGTGTTGAGCTAGTGGATACAAAGTTTCGTATCGTAAGGTGGGATTGATGGTTGGCTGCACTGCGTTCTCGAAACACAGAAATCACATTCTGCGAACAGCGTACAGGTAGAACATACAGCAAAAGCTGATATCCACTCAAGAGATCGTTGGATTGAACTGTTGTCAAATTTACATTTGAACAACACTGTTCAAAATCATGCTGTAAGTTCGTCTTGGGAAACTAATCTATCCAAACTAAGGCTAAACTGGAAAAGAATCCCATGTACTGTATCACAGTTTATCGGTTTCTCATCCATTGTTCAAATGCGATTTGCCCGAGATGGAACCAGGGGGAAAAGTTAAGCCCAATAAATTACTCCGGCACGTCGTTGACCTCAATTATTCAACACCAAGCACAAGGGTTGCAACCAAGGTGAAAACAAAAGAAAAATGCAAATTTCGCTCCCGTGCCTGGGTTCGACGCAAATTGACTTTCCTCGAAGGAAGCCAAATTTATCTCTAACAAAATTAGCTCAAGATTGAATATCCAAAGGCAGTAAATCAATCCGAACCGAATCTTGCATGTTTCTTCGACTTCCAGGTTTTCTTCTAGATAAATACGTTCAGCATCGGGACAGCAGGATGGCCACGTGTCCAGAGAAAGGATCAACTCCTTGTCACTGTCGTTCTCGAGCCAATAAATCTCGATAACTGTTGCACTGGATTGGGTTCGCACTTTGTTTCCTCGGGTTTTCAGTTCTGGTATTTTCACCATGTATAGAAAACTACTATCAAATATGCACAAACCATCGAATCGTGGCTTTCACGGCTGCTGAATGGACAGTGCAACAAAAGTCACGTAATTCTCGGATCCCGAAAATAGCGAGAATAAAGAAACACCGGAACCACCGAGTCAGAGCAGCGAAAATAAAGTCCCGTGGGAGAATAGCTTTGCAGTGGGACGTAAGGGTACATTTTCTCCATCTATTTCCAGAATGCGGTTACTCTGCACTTGGCATACGATTCGTGCTAAAAATACACCCGTCCTTTCAGCAGACGGATTCTATCGAATTTCACATAATCCTTTCGGTTGCTCCCGTCGTTGGGCGGAACATTAGAAAACCCATTCAAAAGACATTATCATTTTGCGCCAACCGAAAACGTATTCCCTGCATGGCTGTGTGGAGAAAGTGTTTTTTTTTTCCTAATCCAGAATCCCACATTCGCCCCCGCAGAATGGGCACTTTTATCAACCTTTCACTGCGCTCGGACGGAAAAAAGGATTTGACTTTTAACCCCTTTCGCTTGCCCGGCTGCGCTTTCGTGGCAGCAGTTGTATATGTAACACTGTAAGGAGATTTTCCGAATGTGCGACTGGACCCAACTCGTCGACTAAGATAGCCCCGGAAGCTGACGGGTAGCGTGAAAATAAAAGCTTCACTTGGTCTTCCGAGCGGTAAGAATGCTTGATCGGTGGGGATTATTTATCATCCCTGGTGAAATCATTGTGTATCTGCATCCATGTGCGTTTTTATCTGTGACTTTGATGGAGGTGAGGAGAGTGTATGCATTGAAAGATATTGCCTGCTGAAATTTCGGGATTTCCTTTCCAACTTGGCTTTAGTTTTTTATTTATACATTGACGATTGATATGTCCAAACCGAAGCAAATATTCACAAACGGGGTTCAGAAAAAAAACAAACAAGAAAGCTAAATTATTACTGTATTGTCAATAAAGTTTTCTTTTGAATCGAATTTAAGGTAAAATGGTAATCATTAATTTTCATTTATTCCGATGTACTTAAATGAACTATAAATATTCATCATAATTTCAGTTGATAGAATACAAAATTTAAAAACCGATGCATTGGGTTAGACATACATAAAATTAAAGTGGTACAAATACAAATTTCCTGAGTCTTTCGGGAACATATCGGGGATACAAATTGTGAAACAAGAATCAACCGTATCGCGAAAATTCTCCAATTTCAAAAGCTTATTGCTCACTAATTGTATTACTCATTAATGAGATTTTTGCGTCAATCTGTTCGGGCACTCCATAACAATTTATTACAGTGAAGTAAAAAAATTGTATAATGAAACTAGCTATCGAACACCTGAAAAATCGCAATTATTATCAAAACGAAAATCTCGCTATCTGATTGGCCGATTCGCAAAAGCAATCTTTGTTCACACTTTGTGCACCTGCGCTCCGTAGAAATTATAATACGGGACTGTGTAATTAAATATGAGGTTGATGTTTGATTTTCTTTTAATGTGCGTCGCATATGTCACATTTTGAAAACCGAGAATTCAGTTTCAGTTGTTTTTGTTGTGTTTAATTACATTTTTTTTTCAAACCTACATAATTCAATACATCATCATCTCTGATAATACCAGTAAACTGTGGCGGATCTCGGCTGGTATTTGACGAAGAGTGAGGCATAACTGGTAAGAATATTGAGGCATCAAATCGTTGAAAATGCGAACGAACCTTCAATTCTTTTTAGACATACGATTTTCATTTACCAATCTTGCACATGTCTTCAGTAACAGTGATTTAGTTACGGAACAATTTCACTTCTAAGGTAACAATATTTGTTTTCCAGCTCTTGGAAATCCGCCTCGCAGATACCTAGAAACGCTTCCAATACTACAGTCAGGCTCGTTAGATTGGAAAAGCTTGTGAGATTAGCATTGCAGCTACCTTAAGGGTTGATTCATTGAAATCAAATCAGTCTTCCCTCTGCTGGACCGAACCCACGTGCCATAAATTTAACACAAAAACAGTATCTATCTGTACTATCGGACAAAAATCGGCCATCTGTATCAAGAAAATCGAAAAAAAACTGCATCTTTCCAGATAAATCTGTACTTGTGGAAAACTGCCACAAGGTAACTCCCGACAACAGACGTATTGTTCAAAGACTACATCGGGCCTTATTATAGAAATCGAGGCGATAAGAATTTTGCCCGTTAGTTCTATTTTACTATTATAGAAATCGAGCAATTCGATACCACCGAGCAAGTGATAGCTATCGATGCAAGTGTCAGAACTTTCCGAGTTGTTTGGTTCACTTGTTGCATATCTTCAGAGAATTATTTTGTTTCGGTTTGCGTCTCTGATATTTTCCTTTGGGAAACATTTCAGAAACGCTTAAATATATGCTATTTTCAACACATGTTCGTTTGTTGACGTAGGACTACGTCTTTCATTTCTATACCGGGGTGTAAAACCAAAGTTTCGAAAATGAAAGCGTTACGCCGGAGACCGAGATTTTGAGCGTTAATAGCTCTTAAACAACTGAACGAAATGGTATGATAAACACTTCATTCGAAAGATAAAATGTCTACGCGTCATATACTTGTTACTTTTTCTTCCAAAAACTTGTTTCAATAGTCTTAAAATTGCTTTCAAAACAGGCTATTGAAATCACCAATCGGTATATAAGCGAGCGCCGCTTGTAAACCCCCTCAGTTATGATTGAACAGCGATTGGAGCATGTTGTCGCTGTGTTGTGAAGCTATTTTCGTTTATCATGAATGAACGGTGTCACCAAGAGCCTGTATGTGCACCTAAGGCCAGAAGGAAATCCATCAGGAGGAGAGTGATGCCACGGTTCCGCTTGAAACATCGGCCGCCACACACACATATACACGCGCGGAATTCTCGTTGCTGAACAATAATCTGCCAGTTCCCCTGGGAATTGAAAAATACATTCATGCGAAAGAGTTTATTTTAATGTTTTCTATCCATATAACACTGCAACCAAATACATTTGGTTTTGTGATTTTTCAATCAATCGCAATTAATAGGAAAGCTTCTGAATATTTTTTTTCCCATCAGTGGAAAACTTTCGTATCCAATATTGGATGCATAACATGAAAAACGTGAAACATCATCGCGAAAATCAAGTCATTTTCGAGCGATTATTTGTTTTCTACTCATAGAATGCGGCGACCAAATACATTTCGTTTTGGATTTTTTCAATCAATGCGATCAACCTAAGACCACGTCTTTCGGCAATTTATTAGAGGTGCAATGAATCTTTAGGAATTCCCGCTCTACGCGCACTGGCAAACAATGTTTACTCAACAATTTCTCAAACGAGAAATGGGTGTTGTGAGAAAGGATTAGCGAACGCGAAAACGACAAACGGGAGAAAGATACGTTTGGAGGTTGAAGGAAATTGGCAGAAAACTTCTTCATTCTATCATTCAAATAATGTGATTCATACCACTTCGTATTACCAGAAAGAGTTTCTTAATGCTCAAAGGAGGAATTGAGTCCTCCGAGGAAATTACCCAGCGCAATTTAGAGTCGACTATCGATTGCGGCATTCGTACACAAATAATTTTATAATGCAGTTTCACCAAAGTGATTTCTTCGGATATATTCACTACATCATGTCATATATTTCATATTCTTCATTATGAAATTCATATCCATGGCACCTATCGGTATCGAATTATCATCGACACCACGATTTTCGCTAAATGCTCCTTTCAGTTCGGCCTGTAAAAAACTTTTCTGAACTCTAATCCATCAAATTGGGAGCCCTGAAAAGGGCCGTTGATTATATGCTAAGCTAATATAACACGCTCTCCTCGGATACGATGGGCCAGCTGGATGTCCTTGGGTATGATGTGACGCGTTTTGCATGGATAACACACAAATTGGTATCTTCGAATAAGCATCCTGCAGCGTCATAACTGCGGAACTTTGGAAGCGCAGTTCGGTTTTGAAGTCCTGAGCAATTCCACGATCCAAATGCTGCAAAGGTAGCTGCGGATTAGCAATTCGGTCGACTTCTGATAGCGACGAATTTCACGCAAAGTTCCCGGTCGATAGCGATGTGGCTTCTCCACACTTCCTGCGGCTGGTGCGCTTATCCGAGCTGCTTTCGTGGTGCCTTACCACCGAAAGACTAACGAGCTGTCTGCTTTGTCCCGAACAAACGAGTCGTCACGGTGCGAGAGTATAGTAAGAAATGAACGAAAGCAAGGAAGGAAGGAAGGTATTGAATTAGAGAGACTTTAAACTCTGAGAGTTCATTCGTCTCTTGCCCTTGAGGGCGGGAAATTTAACTAAAGGAAAACTAAGAAAAACTATTGCAAAATTCGTTATTCTCGCTCGACTCAGTCTTAGTAACCGCTATGGACGTATGTCGTATCGCCGCACCCTACACGGCTCTGGGGCCAAAAACACAACCAAACAATTGGAGCAGGGAAAAAGCCCATTTTAGTGTGCTTGAAGAGCTTGCTTCTAAAATGGGCGTAAAAACCTGCTCATCTTTTGCTGAAAATAAAAGAACAGAAAAGGAAAATACTTTTAATGTGTATTCATTTCGATATTATATTATTAAATTCTGTCGAATAAACCTGTATCCTTTAAGAATTTTATGGTCCGGTCCTCTTCGATGTCGTCTCTTGCTAATGCAGTTCTGATGCTGTCTCCAACCTGAAATTTTGTTCTAGAGATGTTAAAAACTGGGCAATTGATTAACAAATGCTCTACTGTGAGCCTTACATTGCACCATGTGCAGCGCGGTTGATTTGCGATCAAGAAATTATGTGTTAAGAGAGTATGCCCGATACGCAAGCGTGTCAGGCATACTTGAATGGGGCGCTTAGTACTGTCCATCCAAGGATGGGTGGTATTCTTTATCTTTCTTAGAAAGAAGTCATTAGAGGTGTTCCAATTTATATCCCAACACGATCGTAGGTTGTTATCAACCCATCTGATGATGTCTTCGGACGGGGGGATATCAGTCCATAGTTCAGAATTTCTTCCCTCTTTGGCAAGACGATCAGCTAATTCATTTCCTTGAATTCCGCAATGTCCCGGGATCCAACAGAAAACGATGTCCTTTCCCTTGATTCCAGCTTCAATGCTTTGGGTCCAGGGGTGCTTATTTTCGCCACTCTGGAGTGCAAGCAGGGAGCTGTAGGAATCGGAGAAAATCACCGTTTTCGTGTTATCATCACATAGTGATATCGCAACGAGGAGGGCAGCTGTTTCTGCTGAGAAAATTGAACAAATGGATGGTAATTGGAATTTTATCTGAGCATTGTCGGAAAATATTCCAAATCCTACTTTATCACCATCAACAGATCCATCTGTGAAGATTTTGCGATGGAAGGGGAACTGTTTATGTATGTGATTGTTGAAGATAGCTGTGACTATACTGTTGGCTTCACCAGCTCTAACAGAGTTTTTAATAGTCCAGTCAAATTTTGGTCCTTGGTCGTACCATGGTCGAGGGCCTTCTCTAGTTAGAGGAGCGGCTCCCGGGAGAGTGATATTGCAAATGTCTTGAAGCCATTTGCTAGCTCTCGTGGTGGTTGATGTGAGATTTGGATATTTCTGTGAGATTCGGATGGCTCGATTGGCCAAGGCTCTGGTGATGAACATTTCGAAGGGAACTTGGCCAGCCTCCACAAGCAAAGCTTTTATTGGGCTGGACTTACAGGCTCCTGAGGCATATCTGATTACGCTATGGTAGCAAGGTTTTAAATGATCAATTGATTTCCAGGATGCACTGCTGAAGAGTTCAATCCCGTATAGCATTTTTGTGAAGACGATACTTCTACCGATTTTATAAATGGTTTTACGCGCGCTTAAGCGGCTGCGACCACTTATTACCATCGTTAACCGGATACGGCTTTTGATATCTGCTTTTGTCTTTTTGATGTGGTCTGTGAATGAAAGATTTTTATCTATTGTAACACCTAGAATTCGAGCTGATTTAACTCGTTTCACAAGTGCACCATTAATTTTGCATGGTTTGAATTTTTTCTTGTGACCTTTTAGACTGCAGCAATGAAGTATATTGGATTTTTGTGCTGAAATTTTGAAACCAATTGAATCTGCCCAGCTGCTGATAGCAGAGATTCCTATCTGGAGTCTTCTGCGTGCAAGTTCAGTGAATGATGCTCGGGCCATAAGCAGTATATCGTCAGCATATGCCAGTATTTCGATGTTTGGTGGAATAACATCGAAAACTGATTGCATTGCTATTAGGAAGAGAGTTGCCGAAAGAACAGAGCCCTGTGGTACTCCGTTTTCTTGAACTCGGCTTTCAGATATTGACCCTCCGAAGAAAACTTGAAAACTTCGGTTGAGGAGGAAACTTTGAATGATTTCGAAGAGGTAACCTTCGAATCCCCATTGGTGGAGTTGATCTATGATATTATGCTTCCAGGTGGTATCGAATGCTTTGGAAAGATCAAGCAAAGCAAGTTCATTGTGTTGTCTCTTCTGTGTGGAGTCATGAAGAAATTGGTTGAGATGGCAGAAATATGTACTTGTGCCTTTTCCTCGACGGTAAGCATGTTGTCTGGGGTCTAGTAGTTGTTGTTCTTCGAGGGTTGTTATCAGTCTTCGGTTAATCATCCTTTCAAAAAGTTTCCCTAAGCAGCTGAGGAGCGTGATAGGGCGATAGCTATTCACATCACGTTTGTCCTCTTTTGCTTTGGGGATCGGGATTACCATGCCAGCTTTCCATGAATCTGGAAAGTATCTGTTTGTCCAGCACTCGTTGAAAATCTGCAAAAGCAGGGTTTTCGCATGGTGGGGCAGGTGTCTTATCATCGGGTATTCGATATTATCTGGGCCGGCTGACTTACCTTTGGACCTTTTAAGGGCCCAGAGCAGCTCGTCCATGGAGAAAGGTTTGTTGTATTCGTGCTGTTGACCTGTAGCAGAGGGAAACACTTCTAGTTCTGCTTTGGCTTTGATATTCTTAAAGGCATTGGTGTAATTCGAAGTGGATGAAGATTTGGCGAAATGATCTGCCAGATGTTCGGCTATGGTACCAGGGTCTTCAGTAGTAATACCGTTGATCTCAATGGAATAGCAGTTAGAAGCTTTCTTGCCACTGAGAGCGTTGACCTTGTTCCATAGTTCTTTTGAAGATGTTGAAGGATTAAATTCATCAAGAAATTCAGTCCAGCTTTGGGTTTTTGCTTCGGCTATTGCTTTTCTGGCATTAGCTCTAGCTTCCTGAAAATTGGATAAAGCAATCCTTTTGCTGTTGTTTCCATCTGGAAGACGTCTGAGAAGACGAAGCAGTTTTCTTCTTTTTTTGATGGCAAGTGCTACTTCATTATTCCACCAGGGGACAGCCTTACGACCGGGGTTCCCACTTGTTCTGTAGATATTTACTTCTGCAGCGGAGAGAATGGCTTGAGTAAAGTCATCAACAGAGTAGCTTATGTGTGCTTGAAGTAAGCTGTCAATTGAAGATTCAAAGCCTTCCCAGTTGGCTGATTGGTATTTCCATTTTCTGCGAAGTGTAATATTGGGATTCCTTGTTAATGTTCTGATGTGAATTGGGAAGTGATCACTTCCTCTGAGGTCATTGTCAACAAACCAATTTAGTCTGGGTGCCAGTTCCCAAGATGCGATCGTGAGATCGAGGGCAGACGTTGATCCAAAACGTGGATCGAGTCTGGTATGTTGATGATCGTTGATGATAATGAGGTTCAGTTTTTGGATGATTCTAAGAATCGTATGACCTCTTGCGTCACATTTTTTTCCTCCCCAGGAAGTATGGTGTGCGTTGAAGTCACCCATGATAATAAATGGGTGTGGTAATTGTTTGAAAGCATTTACCAAATCAACTTCAAAATCATTGATATTGTGCTGAAGGGATATGTATATTGAAGCAAGGGTTACCTGGAAAGGTCCCTTGAGTTGGACTGCACATATTTGTAGTGGTGATGTTATGGGGATCACAGTATGAGAAAGGTGACTTAGGACAGCGAGGCATGTTCCTCCTTGTTGTGAAGATAGTCCGTCACAAAAATACCATTTGAATTTGCCTCCTAGGGCACTATTCATGTTTGTACCAGTCGGTACTTTAGTTTCTTGGAAAGCTAGGGTTAGTGGGAGATGTTTCTCTTCCGCTAACATTAATTTTATTTCGTTCATTGAACTGTAAAGCCCACGCAAGTTCCATTGAATGGAAAGTTTGCGATTAGGGATAGGGTCTCGAGACGATGGTGTATGATTAGGTGGGGGATTGAATGTTAAGATTGGAAGGGGGGAAGTGGGCTGAGGTGTGGAGGATAAATTGGAGATTGGTGGAGTAGAAATCAGTTGAAATTAGTTGTGGTTGGGTTTTTCACCCTTGGATTGTTTGAGTTTTAGTCTCGGATCATTTTTGGAAACATTAACAATTGGTTTGTTGGTAGTAGGATTGGGTTTGTGTTGGGTAGTAGGTGGATTGGATCCAATTGGTTGGGTTGAAGTGCTGGGTTGTGATAGGTAGTTCTGGTGGGATTGGGTCTTCTGTAGGGTTGGGGTCGATTTCTTATTTTTAGGTTTCTTCCTAGAAGATTCCTTCTCAATTGGTTGTTCATCTTCCGATGATTTGAATTCATCTGAAGTTGTTGTTTTCGAGATGATTTTTCTTTTGTTTGAGTAAGTTGATTCGATTTCCATTGGAGATTCAGAATCTTCCTCAGAGTCAATTGGAATGATGCTGGATCCCTGTTCAGATTTTTTATTGGCCTGAATAGAAACAGTCTTATTCGATTTAATAGGAGCTGACTTTGTTTGTGTACAGTTGCACTTGCATTGTTGGCATCCTGTGTTTTGGATATTGTCGAGCCGCTCTTTCAATTTACTAGCGTAGGAAGAACCATTATTGTTTTCACAAATGGATTTAGCTTCCTTGTAGGAGATTCCTTTATCAATCCTAACTCGTGTTATTTTGTCCTCGGCGATCCAAGCTGGGCACTTCCTGCTAGTGGAGGAGTGATTTTCCTTGCAGTTCACGCATGAGGCAGGTGCATTGCATTGAAACTTCTTCGCCTTTTCTTTATCGATTTGGTTTAGTTCTGGGTGTGCTACACCACAGTTACGGCATAACTGTATTTTCTTCATACACTTCTTGAAAGTGTGTCCATAATTATAGCATCCGAAGCATTGCATCGGGCTTGGATAGTAGTTTCTGGTTGGTGCGCGAATGAAACCGAAGTTAATCGCTTCGGGAATGACTGTTCCGTTGATGGTTAGGATTAGGGTAGAAGTTGCTACCTTTTCCTTTTTAATTGTATCGTATCTAAATATTCTTTTGACACCGATAACTTTTTGCTCAGAGAGTTCAGTAAGAAGTACATCCTCTGGCATGGAAACAACATCCCAGCAAGATACAACACACTTGCGTTGATTAAGAGTGGGATGAAAAATTATTTCAATTGGGGTCGAGTCAGTTAGCGACTTCATACCCAGTAAAGGTTCAACCTGTTTGACGTTGCGTATTTGTAGAACATATTGAAGGCGACCTTTATCATCGCGTTGAGGTTTTGCATCTTTAAATTTATCTCCGATCACACCTTGGATCGATTTCGATACAACGAAGGGGTTGGGTGGAAGAATATTACCATCAGTTGCTCTCAACAATAAAATTTGCAAATTTCCGCCAAAGGGATCAGCCCATTTGGGGGAAGTGTGGGTGGTGGGAACACCATTGTATATATTTGTTGGCCTTCCGGCGCCGGAGCTGCTGGAAGCCATGTTCAAGGCTGGCTATACCTAGGTACAGCCAGGTAAAAAGTTTTTAAATTTTCTTATTCTATGTACGTTGTGCGTCGGGGGACAATAACAGCGGGGACGAAAACGGCGGAGGACGGTAACGGCGGGGGACAATGCCAACGCAGTTACAAGGACGAACACCGCAATCTAGGATTGGGCGATCTCGGATCGATTATTAGAAGATCGATCTTTTCCATTCCAATTTCCGATTTTTTGGATCGATTTTTTGTACTCGATAAAATCGAGAAAATCGATTTTGATGCTTTCGTTCTTTTCGATCTTTTTGTAAATTTGTTTTTCAGTATACATCGATTTTTTATATCACCAAATGTCACCAAATGTCAACATTTTTTTGAACATAATGTCAACATTTGGAGTGCCTCTTCTACGATTTACTTCTGTTCAAATGCTGACAAAGACGGAACTAGTAGCAGTTACTGAGGGGATGAACTGTAAACGATTGCGCATAGGATCACTAAACCTGATGTTGACATCCCTTACAGGCGAAAGGTTGTTTTCTGAGCCTGGCGCCAAAATTAAGAATCGGCTTCGACTAAATGACAAACGTATGGCACGATTGGCTCTTATGGTCAGCTGAGTTTTGGGCAGTTGTTGAATTTCTAATTATTTTCAATTAATTTATTTAATAAAACGACTACCTGACAGCACAAGATGGATGCCCTGTGGCTATGGCCTTCATGCTGAGAACCAAAACAAAATGCTTTTGATATTCAAATAAAAATATGAAATTTGTATTCCCTGTTCAAAGAAAAGACGACATTCATATAGAACATGCATATTCAAAAAAAAAAGCTTTTAATTTTTCAAAAATCGATTCGGTAAAGATCGATTCAGCAAAGATCGATTCTTTAGTACTGATTTAATCAGTGGATCGATTCCTAAGCCGTTTGGAAAATCGATTCGATAAGATCGATCTTTTTATAAAGATCGCCCAATCCTACCGCAATCACTTGGCTGAAAAACACTTGGGGCAGAAAAGCACTGTTTTAAAAACACTTGGAAAAGTCACTTTTAAATATCTGTTATATAAAATTAATTTGGGATATGTAGTAAAAATTTCCTAACCTATACCCTTTGGGCGTCCTATCTTTCACTAACTCCTGGTAAAATGAAAAGTTTGGTCACTCACCGATCGTGTTGAAGGACCTCCTCGAAGATCACCACCTAATGGTAGTGGGGTAGCGGGGAAGGGACCGGACACCGCCGACGGCAGGGCAACAGCCGCAGCGGCTCAAAACGACGAAGCGAAAATAACCTCCTCACACCTTACACCTCCTGAGCTGCTGATGATTGATGCGAAGAAAATTGCGCCAAAATCGCGCGTCACTGGCAGGGGAAACGTTGCTGATGAAACGGGCGCAAACAGCGGGACACGCAAAGGGCAGTGAAAACTGCCGGTCAAAGTGGCCAATCCGACCGAACCAATTTCCAGAATGGCTGTTGGGGGCTTCTCGGCTGCTTCCTCCTTTCCTGATGTCCGGACAACTGTTGCTGAAAAAGAACGCTTTATTTAGTACCGAATACAGCTTTGAAAAAAGCTATGCATCCGGTTGTAGGAGAAAACTTTTATTTCTATGCTTCTCTTTTAGAATGGCGCTAAAAACGTAACCGTTGCGGTCGAGTGTCAGTAGCACCATGGAACGAAAGCAAAGGAAGCGTCATTTTATAAACCATAAAAGTATAGAATCTAAACCCCACCCTTATTATATTCGTAAGTATCTTCTTCTTCAATGGCACTAACGTTCCTAGAGGAACTTCGCCGTCTCAACGTAGTATTACTTGCGTCATTTTTATTAGTACTTAGTTGAGATTTCTATGCCAAATAACACGCCTTGAATGCATTCTGAGTGGCAAGCTCTAGAATACGCGTGATCACAGTGCAAGTCGGAGGAAATTTCTTTGACGAAAAATTCCCCCGACCAGAACGGGAATTGAACCCGAACCCCCGGCATGTTAGTTATGACGCTAACCACTCGGCCACGGGAGCTTCGTAACTCAGATTCGTAAATATACAGTAAGCTTATATAATAAAGAGGGTGGGGTTTACATTCGATACTTTTATGTTTTATAAAATGACACTTCCCTTGCTTTCGTTCATTTCTTACTCTACTCTTGCACCGTGAGGACTCGAGCTCGTTAGTCTTTCGCAGACAGCTCGTTAGTCTTTCGGCGGTAAGGCACATGAAAACAGCTCGGATAAGCGCACCAGCAGCAGGATAGGTGAAGAAGCCACATCGCTATCGACCGGGAACTTTGCGTGAAATTCGTCGCTATCAGAAGTCGACCGAATTGCTGATCCGCAGCTACCTTTGCAGCATTTGGATCGTGGAATTGCTCAGGACTTCAAAACCGAACTGCGCTTCCAAAGTTCCGCAGTTATGACGCTGCAGGATGCTTATTCGAAGATACCAATTTGTGTGTTATCCATGCAAAACGCGTCACATCATGCCCAAGGACATCCAGCTGGCCCATCGTATCCGAGGAGAGCGTGCTATTAGCTTAGCATATAATCAACAGCCCTTTTCAGGGCTCCAAATTTGATGGATTAGAGTTCAGAAAAGTTTTTTACAGGCCGAACTGAAAGGAGCATTTAGCGAAAATCGTGGTGTCGATGATAATTCGATACCGATAGGTGCCATGGATATGGATATCATAATGAAGAATATGAAATATATGACATGATGTAGTGAATATATCCCCATATCGAAGAAATCATTTTGATGAAACTGTTTACCGTTTGTCGGTTTTTAATTGTTGGGAAAGGGCATTATTTTTGCTGAGTAAATTCCAAGAAAAAATCCATTCCTTCTTTAAGCGTGATTCATTCTGCTTCGGATCAACGGAACAGTATGATAATAATTTCATACAAAAGATAAAATGTCCAAGAGTTATATGATTGCTATTTATTGAGTCGAAAAATTGTTTCAATAGCTTAATGATAGCTTCGAAAACAGGTTATTGAAATCATTCGTATCCGTATGTAGCGCGCCCACTTGGAAACCCATTAATCTTATTGGAATGTGAGATGGGGAAGCTCATACTTACGTCTATGCATTATGCTGTACACTACAGACTTTTTTTCTCCGTACTGATTAAGAAGCCGACCGAACTATCGGTCGACAAGTCAGTCTGCAGTCGGCGGGGGCTCTTAATTTCGTTTTTGCAGGCCGAACCGAAAAAATTTCAGTCGAGTTAACTCTTTTTTACAGTAATGCTTTTGAATCCGGACACTTTGCATTACATTCAATATCATACCACAGCCTAACATTTTTTTCATGTTGAATTTATGCGGATAATAGCTACTAATATAGTTACTGATAGTTTCTTGATAGTTACTAATCAATCGCATTAATTCAACATGCAGAAAATGTTGTGGCTGCGGTATGGTATTAAATGTAACGCAAAGTGTCCGGATTCAAATACATTACTGTATACTTACTTCGATGTTATTCGTTTCTCTCTCAGGGTAAGCAACGAATATAATAAGGGTGGGGTTTAGATTCTATACTTTTATGGTTTATAAAATGACGCTTCCTTTGCTTTCGTTCATTTCTTACTATACTCTCGCACCGTGACGACTCGTTTGTTCGGGACAAAGCAGACAGCTCGTTAGTCTTTCGGTGGTAAGGCACCACGAAAGCAGCTCGGATAAGCGCACCAGCCGCAGGAAGTGTGGAGAAGCCACATCGCTATCGACCGGGAACTTTGCGTAAAATTCGTCGCTATCAGAAGTCGCTGATCCGCAAGCTACCTTTGAAGCATTTGGTTCGTGGAATTGCTCAGGATTTCAAAACCGACTTGCGCTTCCAAAGTTCCGCGGTTATGACGCTGCAGGAGTCCTATTCGAAGATACAAATTTGTGTGCTATCCACGCAAAACGCGTCACATCATGCCCAAGGACATTCAGCTGGCCCGTCGAATCCAAGGAGAGGGTGCTATATTAGCTTAGCATATAATCAACGGCCCTTTTCAGGGCTCCAAATTTGATGGATTAGAGTTCAGAAAAGTTTTTTGCAGGCCAAACTGAAACGAGAATTTTCGTTTGGATGCCATACAGCATCGAGAAAATTCCGGAAAGATCTAATCGTTGCTGAAAAACAATCTGCCAGTTCCCTGGGAATTGAAAAATACATTCATGCGAAAGAGTTTATTTTAATGTTTTCTAACCATATAACACAGCGACCAAATACATTTGATTTCGTAATTTTTCAATCAAGTGTAATTAGCTGGAAAGCTTCGGAAGATTATTCTTTCCCATCAGTAGGATATTTTCGTATCTAATATTGTATGCGCGCGCAACGGAAAATGTTTCGTATCGCGAAAATTATATAATTTTCAATCAATTATTGCTCAGTCGCCGAAATTTTCATACTCAGAGTTTGTTCTCCTCTAGTTTGCCTTCCAAATTGCCATCGTAAACCACACCTTCTCTCGATTCAATCACGCACGAAAAGCATACTTAAATGATATTCTGGTGGTGAAACCCATTCATTTTGACGTAGGACTACGTCTTTCATTTCTATACCGGGGTGTAAAATCAATGTTTCGAAAACGAAAGCGTTACGCCGGAGATCGAGATTTTGAGCGTTAATAGCTCCTAAACAACTGAACGAAATGGTATGATAAATACTTCATTCGAAAGATAAAATGTCTACGCGTTATATACTTGTTACTTTCTGATCCAAAAACTTGTTTCAATAGTCTTAAAATTGCTTTCAAAACAGGCTGTTGAAATCACCAATCGGTATATAAGCGAGCGCCGCTCGGAAATCCACTCAGTTCTAATTGAACAGCGATTAGAGCATGTTGTCGCTGTTGTGGTGAAGCTCTTTGTTATCATGAAAGCGCGAATGAACGGTGTCACCAAGAGCCTGTTTGTGCACCTTAGGCCAGAAGGGAATCCATCAGGAGGAGAGTGATGCCACAAACGGTTCCCCGGGAAGATCACGAAGCAGCCGCTACACACACACACACACACACACACACACACACACATATACACGCGTGGAATTCTTTCCGTTTAGATGCCATTCAGCATCGAGGAAGATCCGGAAAATAATCTGCCAGTTCCTCTGGGAATTTAAAATTACATTCATGTGAAAGAGTTTATTTGAATGTTTTCTATCCATGTAACACTGTGACCAAATACATTTGGTTTTGTGATTTTTCAATCAATCGCAATTAACAGGATAGCTTCTGAAGATTATTCTTCCCCATCAGTACAATATTTCCGTATCCAATATTGTATGCGCCCGCAATCGATTATTGCTCAGTCGCCGAAAGTTCCGAGCTCAGAGAGTTCATTCCCCTCTAGTTTGCCTTCCAAATTGCCATCGTAAACCACGCCTTCTCTCGATTCAATCACGCACAAAAAGCATACTTAAGCGATATTCTGGTGGTGAGACGCATTCATTTTTCGTGAGGACATCGACAAGACAACATCGTTGCTGAGAGTGCTGGACGACTTGTTTGAAACTGTGAGGAGCACTGAGAAGCCGAGCCTTCAGGAGAAGAGAAGGTGACCATGGAAGCAGCCGCTACACACACATACACGCACGGAATTCTTTCCGTTTGGATGCCATTCAGCATCGAGAAAGATCCGGAAAATAATCTGCTAGTTCCTCTGGGAATTTAAAATTACATTATGTGAAAGAGTTTATTTTGATGTTTTCTATCCATGTAACACTGTGACCAAATATGTTTCAATCAAGTGCTATTAACAGATGGTTATCGAGTGGGCTTCCAGTATCGAGGAAAATGTAGAAATATCTAATCGTTACTGAAAATAATCTGCCAGTTCCTCTGGGAATTTAAAAATACATTCATGTGACAAAGTTTATTTGAATGTTTTCTATCCATGTAACACTGTGACCAAATACATTTGGTTTTGTGATTTTTCAATCAATCGCAATTAACAGGATAGCTTCTGAAGATTATTCTTCCCCATCAGTAATATATTTCCGTATCCAATATTGGATGCATAAAACCTTGTGCCTCCAACGTAACGCTCTCGTTTTCGAAGTCCCCCAACTATTCATTTATTCTTTCATTCAGAATGAATTCAGATTCAACTTCAAACAAAAAATCTCTAAATCAACGATAGTCCTACGTCACCCTTGCGGTTATACCATAGATATAACCCACTTCCTGTTTTTCGTGAGGCGTCGTGCACAAATTACGTAACGCGATAAGAGGGGAGGGGGTAGATGTTGCGTTACTTTCTGTTTATTAGAGATAGGAAATTGCGTTACGTAAGGATTTAGAGACGAATGAACTCTCGGAGTTTAAAGTCTCTTTAATCCAATACCGTTACCGTTACGTAAGGGGGGGGGGGAGGTGGTTCAAGATCCGGATTTTTAGCGTTACGTAATTTGTGCACGACGCCTGAGGACATCGACAAGACAACATCGTTACTGAACGAGCTGAACGGCGAGGGATCGAGGGATTCATTACCTGGCCCTGACCTGACCTGAAATGCAATCAGTTTGTTTTAACTGTGAGGGAGCGCAGAAAAGCCGATCGATCAGAAGGAGAAGAGAAGGTGACCAAGAGAGCATCGAAATACGGTTCCTCGGGAAGACATTGAAGCAGCCGCCACACACACACACACATACACGCGCGCAACTCTTTTCGTTTGCTGGTTATCGAGAAGAAACCTGGAAAGAAATGATCGTTGCTGAAAAATAATCTGCCAGTTCCCCCTTGAATTGAAAATTGCATTCAATCGAGTTTATTTTATTTTTTTCTATCCATATAATACTGCGACCACATACATTTGGTTTTGTGGTTTGTCAATCAAGTGCAGTTAACAGGAAAGCTTCTGAAGATTATTCTTCAGAACAAGGTTTTTTGTATCCAATATTGGATGCATATAACCTTGAGCCTCCAACGTAATGCTCTCGTTTTTGAAGCCACCCAAATATTTATTTATTCATTCATTCAGGATGGATTTAGATTCAACTTCAAACAAATGATCCCTAAATCAACGATAGTCATACGTCACCCTTGCGGTTATACCATATATATAACCCACTTCCTGTTTTTTGATCAGTATTTGTTTTACGGTGCTGCCAGAATAGTCTATACAAGTGAAGTGTTCAATCCAGCATTATTCATATTAATCATGTTATAATTTACAATGCAGAACTTTCTTCCAGCGCGAATTTCAGTGGGTGAAAATGAGTGGACAGAAAAATCATCACCAGTTTGAAGGACTCGTTGAACCAATGAAAGCGAATGTAAACATTGCTCGAGGTATTTGTGGAGGCAGTTCAAATAGAATCCCGGTTAAGGAAAAGTGGGAGGAATTCAGTGAGGAGCTTGCGTCTTGGTTCAGAATGGCAGAAAGTAAATGTTTCTTCTACGATACATATAACTTCATAAGTAAATTTTATAATATTCTTTGAATTGCTATCAACCGTATTTCCTACCTAAAAATTGCTTATTCCCGCTGGCGTACATTAGTAAGTGTTACTTTTGTCAGCAATTTTCTTTTTTATTGCTATACTATACCAAACTTTCTATACCATATGCTAGAGCTGAAATGTCTTGCAAAACAATAATGATTGTTTTTCAAATTACAGATTTGGATTGACACGAGATGAAAGGTAAGAAAACACTAGCACACAACAAGCGAGAATTCAGGGCCACAGGGTGTGGCCCAATACAATAAAGCTATTGACGCCGAGAGAATTACATGCAAAAAATAGTTTTGCCGAAAAAAGTGTAATTCATTCTAATAATTATATTTTTTGTAAAGCAAAATGTTCCATGATGTCGTTTTTATTACACTTCCATGCATGTATTACGCCTATTAAGATTCATTCGTTGAGGGAATATCAGTTTTCTCCTAAACATAACCATATTTACACTTGGAAACTTTCATAGCAAATGTCTCAAAAAAAGATTTGGCATCCTTTCTATAGTGCTTTGTGAAACATTTCAAACTCGTTTCAAAATATTTCAGCACCGCCACTGACATTCGAGCAGAGTAACGAATCGAGCTGTTTTCCTCGATTTCTATAATTCCAGATTTTACTCGGTGATAGTGATTGTATCGAATCCTCGATTCGATTTCTATGATAGGGCCCATCAATTACGGACATTTTTTTCTCCTCAATCCCAGCAGAAGTGAATTGCTGCTGTTTTCGCGAGTGAATATAAACGTCACACTTATTTATGAATGAATGAATGAAAACTTATTATGAATGAATATTACCTTTTCGATTTCAAATATGTGTTTTTTATGATAAAGTGACATGATTTTTGTGATGAGGAAAATTATGATAATTATTTTATATTATATTGATGAGGTTTTTCATTATTTCATCTATACAGAACGCAGGAGTCGTCTCGTCCTGGGCCACAGACGTCGATTTTCCGCATATCTCATCCGTCTTCTATCCCCATCTTCTATCGTGTTATGTATCATCCAAGGACTAATATTCATCCTTCTGAAATCATCACTCGATTGTAACACTGGTGGAGTGAACAAACAATACCTAACAATCAAACAAAACGGTTCTTTTCAGGTTTAATAATACAATTTTTCAAACATACCAAAAATCATCATGCAACATTCTAACATCATAGCCTAACGTGATCCTACGTTTACTATACGGTAGTGTCTAAGACACCACTTTCGTGTAATTTTTTTCGTTTTGGTTGATGGTGTTAACTACTTGACGGTTAGAGAATGACTGGGCACTTCGCTGCGGGGCAGCTATTTTTATACATGCTGCCTGGCAGGAGAACCACACAGGAATGGGAGCTTGCGATGCATTGCTGCATTGCATTGCCGATGCATTGTTGGGTTCTGTTCAGGAATGCTGTTCAGCATGCGACATCTTTCATTCTTCTATTTTGCCTTTGTATCGAGCAAAACACTTGTGTGATATCAGCATTAGGAACGACTGTTATCTGCTCTGGTTAACTGGTGCGAGAATGTGATTTGAAATCGAAATGATTTATTTATACCAAATAAGCTGAAAACGGACGGAGCATAAATTGAAATGTTTCCTCTCTTCACATTGGCTCTGATCACGAACGTCACATCACGGTGAAAACGAAGTGAATTGTATACAACGTTATTACGGCTGCCACCGTGTGTGTAAAATCCGAAGGAGTTCATCCGTCATGACAACTTTGATGAACTCGGTATTATTATGAATATCACGATACTGTCATGTCACGAAGAAAAACAAGAATATTTGTCACTTGTGTTTTAGATGGTGAAAGCTAGTCACGCGGAATGGTGTAAGTTTAATTTCGTATTCATTTAGCTTTTTAGCTAACATTTTGAATCTTGTGTTGCTTTTCAGGAAAGAAAAGATAAACAAACAGCAATTTACCCGCATGGTGACATTTTTAGAACAAAATCCGGACTTATCCAGAGGACGTAAATTTGTTTATTTTGATTCGGTAAATGCGCTATGGGGTGTCATTAAGGACTGAAAATGTAGCTCCCGTAGGCCCTTTGAAACATGGCCTTGAAACAAAACAAGGTCTACTTGCGATTGTCCTGAATGGATAGAATTTTTTTGTTTCTATTTTTACGATTAGACTAACAGAGAGTTGCAACACCATGAAATGGCAATGGAGGCCACTGACCCGAATACGCTGCAAAAAGTGTGGAAGAAACAATAATTAATAATCTCTTATTAGAAAAAACGATCATTATGATTGATTACGCATAATATTGATTTGTTAATATTTTGAGTATAAAGTAATAACTGTAAAGTTTTTCCAACATTGCCGAGCTGATTTTTGTAATTCAAACATTCGCAATTGGTGGACAAGACCCGAATCAGGACGATAGTTATAACAAATAAGGTCTTTGTTTTTTTTACTTAATAGATATACAAGATACTATTTTTAAATTCTTCTCTAGTTCTTTTTCCATAATTTTGATATCCGTCCAGAGAAAATCTGAATCACTTTCTGTTTTTGGCAAATTCCTTGAAACCTATCAGATGTTTCATATAAAGATTATGCTTTTGACCGACACTGCTGACCAGTTTCTGTTTAAATAATTAAATCAAACCTCATGTCCCGTATATCAAATTAAACTAGAATGGGAAGAATAGAAGGATTAAACTTCAGAATCCCATATGTAGCTCAGTAGCTCAGATTATACTAATCGTGAAGTGGATAAATTCGGGTTTGCTCTGAAATATAGAAGATATTATTATTTATCAAAATTGCAGAAACGGTTTTTAAAAAAATTATTCTAGCCTTGATCTATACTAAATACTTCTTACTATTCAAACGAGTAAGACAGAGTTAAGAACAAGAGTATGCGAGATATCGATTATCGAACATAATAGTCATGTTTTATCTCTAGAGTAATTTATAGAGAGAGAAAATAAAATTTCATTCCCATATCTTCAACAACTTATTCACGAGCAACCAAGTACTCCTCCTCATCTTTGAACCAGCATTTGATTCAGCAAACTAACGCACCAAGCAAATGAATCATGGTATGAGTCCGAATAGTTGGCATTTAAATACCGAATCATCGAGGTATAATCGCAAACTTGTCATTCTAAAACATACGCTTAATTAAATGGAATATTCACCCTTATTCTTGTTTACGGCCGTATCTGACTTTCATTCGAAAGACTAGATTCGAACAATTTCGAAAAATACTTTCTTGTTTTCGTACGAATTCGTTCGAACATAAACATCAGATGCAAGATTTCATGCAATAAAATTTCATACAAGATTTCATCAAAGCAACGGTGAAAGTGTCGTCCATACAGTGATCGTTCGTTAATTTTGCCGGAAAATCAATCCAATTATTGAATTTTACTAACTGGACTGCAAAACAACAAAAACAATAATAAAAAGTACACAAAGAAATGAAATATTAATAATGTTCATGAATCATATTCATAATCCTCAATGACTCAATGACTCAATTCCTTCTATAATAGATTGAACAGCAGAATCAGTACGACTTAAGCTCAAATTATCCGAAAAACATGAATATGTACTGATTTAACAATCGAATGGAATTCGCAAGAAAAAAGTGACGTTTAGAAACCACGTGAAAAAACACATTCGTACGAAAACTAGAATGGCCGATTCGTTCGAATTGTTCAATTTTCGAAAGTTCGAATGAATGGATTTGATTCGTACGAAAACAAGAATACAAATGGTACATTCTTTCGAACGATTTCTTTTCGTTCGAAAACAAGAATGAGGGTGATTATTTCATACTCTGTATTAATTATACCTACATAACGTCCAAACGTCCGAAATTATGCAACCGACATAACGTTCAAACGCCCGAAATTATGCAACCGACATGTCTCTTATAAACGGGAATGAACACTCACTTCACGGCACTTCAGACACAAAAAGATTAAGTGAAGTGTACGTGAAGTGAATGCGTATGTGACAGTGATGTTCGTGATCAGGCCCATTGTCTGTGGAATGAACATTAAATTTCCATTTGGTTCGCAGTTTCACTATTTTATATTATAAAGCATTAAACTTGAAGGTTCATTTCATGTTATGCTGCGGCCGTCTTTCAATACTCAGTTCAAACTTGTCAAGTACATTGAATTATGAATACAGGGAAACTTCGATATAACGTACCCTCGTTATAACGTACCCTCGATATAACGTCACTCGATATAACGTACATTTTACCTCGATATAACGTACACATTTCCAAAGTGTAACGGACATTTTTCTTCAATATTTATTTTCTGATAGAACAATGAATTATCTGTATTGTGATGCTAAAACAAGTTTTGTACCTTCAATCAATCCCGAAATACAGTTGGTTTTGTGATTCCGGATTCTAAATGAATCAAGCTTTAATCAACATCAGGGAAAGGGAAACATCATCAGACAGGCTGGCTTCGTCTTCTGATTGAGGTTATTCATTAAATTTACTAAAACAGCAACACAATCATGTATTATAGACTACGTTTATGAGTACTTTATTATGCTTCGATATAACGTACAATTCGATACAACGTACAATTTTGAAAGTGAAATGTACGTTATATCGAAGTTTACCTGTATTCGTTTTGGCCGAGCATGTCCTGAATCTCTTCGTGACTTTCTGCGCTTAAGGTTAACTTATTGTACTCAATTACAATATCCGTCTACCGTCTAGCTGGACTCCACTATTTCTCGTATGACACAAGATTCGTTTGCTTCCGAATCATTCCTAAGATTTAAGACATTCTTCAATGGACCATTAAGTCAATACCACTGATCACGCTTTTATTCTTTGATTTTGATACAAGCTTTGATCAAGTGATGTCCCCGATGCTGCACCTCCTTAAAGTTCAACTAATGACGCGATCATCATAAGTATTCGTGTTCATTCGTTGAAGCAGAAAAACTAATCAATCAAATAATGCGCATTCGAGACGTAAGCTGATTTCATGCTAACTCGACTAGCCATTGGCATTCTGATTGCAGTGAAACTTTGTGGGTGTATAAACATTGACCATCAAAGCAACTTTGCGTAAGGTAAACGATTTTGATTTGTTCAGTCGAAAATATGATCATGGTTTGTTCACTTTTTTGAATTATTCTGCCCATCTGTGTCAAATCAGATATTCGAATGTTTCAAAACATATAAATTAAATTGTCTTTTCCATGCTATACAATAGTTTTATAGTATATTCTTACGGAATCACACGTTTCAAAAGATTATAAAATCCACCTTCTATTGGTGTCAATGCGCCTCTCATTTGAGCTAACTTTTAGACAATCACCAGATGATTATGTGGCACATATTCACCCGTTTTCTGGATTATAAGACTTAAAAATATTGCAAACATCATGAAAATATTGCATACACTATTTGTATCGGATTTACTTAGCTAAACCATGTAATCGACGCATTTCGATGACCTCAATTCTGATCATGAGTTGTCCGATTCATTAAGGTTTTTTTTTCACATGATTTCTATGGCAACCGCTTGGCGCGCTGCAGTTTGTTTGTTGTGTTTTTCACGCATAGCAGAAATAAAGTTTCTCTGTGTTGAGTGTGTTGAGATTAACACTTTTAAAATGCCCAAGAAAAGGCAATATTCTGAAGAATGCCTAAATTATGAATGGATCAATATGATAACAGTAAACTCAAGTGATGAGAAATGTGACATCTACTTGAAAATTTGATTCTTTTCATTCAAGAATGATGATTTCTAAAACCAGTCAAACCATGATCATTTTTGGACAAACCATGATCAGAGGTGCACAAACCATTTTCTTTGAGGAAAATCGTTATAAAACATAAAAATTTGAATAATTTAAACACCTAATGGTAGTAATAGCAACTAAAGACTTTGGGCTTTTCAACAAATCGGAACTCGTATAGATTATATGTGATTTTCATGAAGAAAAATCGATTTGCATTTACTAGTTGCGTGAAAACACCCTAAATCGGACAAATCAAGATTATTTACCCTACTTGAATACTCCAACAAAAATTTAGAGGACTTTTTGAGAAGGGCCTAAGCTTTTTTCTTAAATTTAAGAAAAAATTCATGCAATACTCTGAAATTTTGATCAAAGAATGAAATGTTTAAAGGGAATTATTCAAATTTTTATTCAAAAAATATTTTCAAAAATTTCAAGAAAACTCACACTGGAAAAAAATATCGCGCATCAAAATCCATTTTTCTCAAAAACACAATTTACACATCAAAAAGGTTGTGAGTAAAACATTAGTTTTCCAGTAGTCTGCATGCAAAAAATTCATATATTTAAGAATCTATAAGAGATATAAAGTTGACGTCCTTGAAGAAAGTCCATATTTTGATATTATTTTAAACTTTGCCGAATATACCACTTGAACTTGAACAAAATTATGATTAATTGTAATTTTTCTCAAAGAAAACATGAAAAAGTTGTCATAACTAATAAGACATAAAAAACATGTCATAAGAAAAACTTTTTTCCTGAAGAAGTGCCTATCTTCCAATGTATGGATAACTTGTTGGTTATTGCGTGGACTTTTCGTATATATTTCTCTTATTTTTGACATAACTTTTTTTAGTGTAATTCATTCAAATTTGCTTGATATTTTTTAAAGATAATCTAAACGATTTCCAACATTTCATACCTTGATCAACATTTTTAGGTCTCAAAGTTTTTGAGTTTGATATGGTGCTGCCAATTGCTAGTCGAGTTGGCATGGAGTTCATCAATAACTTCATGAGACTCGAAAAAAGCATTAGTTTCAGAAGAATCAAAAGTTTTAGACATGGATTCGTTTGGAAGGAAACGTGCTCTGCATCTACGCCAATTTTCATTTCGAAACTATATTTGGGTCGAAATTTCCATGACAACCGCAGAACAATAATGCATAACATTCGATTCAGGAAGACCACTCCCACCGTGTCAACGAACATCCATAGCGATCTTCCGAACAAAACAATGTGACCTGAATCCAAGCCCGAAAGTTGTAGGACCAGGTGCTGTCCGAATTCAAGGGGTGCCTTCTTATCGTCCATGAAACCTACAAAAAGGACGACTTCGAGCAGATACAAGGACACAAATGGTACATGATGACGCCTCGAGGAGGTATTCCTGTTAAATAATGTGTGTTTTTATAAAGATAATATGGATCTTTTAGTTCGCAACATTTTTTAATAAGAACTAGTTTCGTATTCAGTTTGATTCGCCATTTCATTCCGAATAGACCAACACCCGCCAACGCCTGCAAATTGTGCTGTCACGTTAAACCACGGTTCAATTAGAATGTCACTGTTTGGGACACTCGATGAGTCTGTGGATTCATCCGTCCATTTTCCTTCGAAAATAATGTCGACCCGAACGTAAGAAACAATGGTAAAAATGGATTGTTCCGCGTGCTGAGTGGGGTTGTTAAATCCGCACATTGATCGGATCCAATACAAAAAAGATAGTATTTCGAATAGGCTCCAATAGTATCTTCATTTTTAAAAAAATGAGGACCAATAAATCCACCGGAATAAAAACCGCACCGAACTGTCCATTTTTCTAGATGCGTTGACAGATCTTGTATTGCTTGTAGCTGCTCATCACACCGAAAGTAACAATTTTATTTGATCGAGCATCTATCCAACAACAAAATGGGCTGCTTCGCTGAATAAAATAAAATGATCTTAGTTTGCGAAGCACGTTTTTCACAGAGTACGAATTTTGATAGTAAATTTCAAGAGCTTGTAAATATTGCTTTCTTCCCATGTCAATAAACACTGTAAATTTTTACTTATTTATCGTTGTTCGCGTGGGCTGTCAGAAATAAAAGCTTTGAAAACGGTCTTCCAAAAAAATCTAACAAATCTGTATTACAAGCCGTCAATCAGAATGTTTCCGCAAGATTGCTTATGACACTCGATGGTCTGATGAGCAGCTCGCGAAGTCGAAGATCGAAGAAAATCCATTTACTTTCACCAACAGCAGTGAAACTTTTGCAAAATAACTCAGATTTGAGCTTTGATAGCGCACTAGAAATAGAAATCGAATTGTGAATCAATATATTGTAGATGAACATCATTAAAATATGAAGTAAAAAGGTATAAATAGCGCTTCAAAATTAAAAAAAAATTATGTTGCCGAATGTTCCCGGGTTCGAAAAGTAGTATGTGTTATACTTCAAGCATTGACGAAAAAATGACGTTTGGTATGGATGCATAGACGTGCCCCTTTTTTGAATAACTCAGTAAGAAAAAGTGACATATTTATTTTCTTTGTAACGCCTGTACACCGAAATGGTCATTAAAAACTATTAGTGTTTTCGGCGAAGTTATGTATTTTAATACCACCTGTAACTTTGTGAAACATATTGAGTTGACATGATGTTATTTAGATGCCATTTAAGTTGAACAACTAGTTTTAAGGTACTCTTCTTAGAAACCCAGTTATATCTTTGCAGTACTAAAAGATAGAAATTATGTAACTTCAGAAAAACTTCATAAAATTATTAGGTCTACTATTTTTCTGAAGACTAACCTCAACTATCTCGCAAGTACAAAAAGTTAGTTTTTCTAAGTATTATTCTAACTTAGTAAAAGTTTAAATGAAAACGTACAATTATTTGGATCAACATTCTGAACAATTTCTTTGAAGACACCCAACCTCTAAAATGTGAGGTTAAGCGAGAAATATTTTTGACCGTCTATTGTAGGAACGGCCCCACTGTGCAACGCCAAGATAATATGGGTAGCAGTAGTGGGAAACGTTAGTTTCTCTATCCTTCACAAGAGCTCTCTGATTCAGTTTCATTTTACAGAGTTTTGATTTCGAATAGCAAAATACATGGATGGCACAGTATCCGCCCAACGTACAAAGGCTGCTACACACGTGTGTAATTGTAGGTATTCGCATTAGTATCGGCAGATGAATATCAAAATTGAGAACAGGAATGTATAGCTTCTTGAAAGTACAGGTCGGACTCCATTATATATAGATTCGATTTTATACAGACTTGATTATGTGATTCGATTGTATACAATTTTGGATTCGATTATATACAGTTTGGAAAACAATTTTTTTTATATTTCAAATATGGCCTTTTTCATGAAGAAATGTAACCTTTCAACGTTAAGGTGAAGTTTAAGTGGCTATTACATGTACAGTGGGGTAAAAATCGTGATTTTTGAATATTTTGCTTGGATTTTCACCAGGAATTAATTATATCGATATTGCAGCCATATTAAGAAAGATAGAAGTTGTGCGTCAAAGAACAAATTGTAGAGTGTTTAAAGAAGTTTAATTTAATTGATAGAAACAACCTAGTTTAATATAAATATTTAGGATAAAATTAATAATAACACATTAAACATTATTAACTTTTAAGTGTTTCGCTTCCAAAATGTGATTAAAATCCACTAATTTAGTTGTTCCACTACTATATCCTGTAGTAAATTTTCTCATCTTTCAAATGAAAGCATCAGAATCGACTTCCATAGCATACTTTTTAATGTTAAGCCAGTTTGAGGCAACAAAGTCCGAAACAAAAAAAAGTTCTATAACTCTGTCATTGTTGAAATTCGAACATATGCGTAGGAGGATTTTTTTCATCAAATATGATCGTCTATAACCTCCTGAGAGAATCTGGATAGATTTTTTTTCATGTGAGGACGGTGTTTTCTGACTTAAAGGGGATGAATCAAAAATCAAATTCTTCTTTTATTTTCAAAAAACGATAAATATATGCAAAATAAAACAAATAAAGAAAAAAAAATTGACTCGATTAAATACAGGAATCGATTATATACAGTGAAAAGAAACAAAAACTGTATATAATCGAGTCCGCGCTGTATCATATTTGAGGCTCAGAATGCAAGGGGTGTAAGTGACTTGATCGTTTTCTCTTCATCAACATTTTATTTAGTTAATAACTCAACTGCAAAAACTTTCCAATTTAAGTTTGCTATAGAATCCGATAGATGAGGTTCTGATCTATTTTCCACGCTGGTAAATACAGCTGGGAATGTATTTGCAACTAAGTTATGACCCAAAGAGAGAGTCGATGTAGAGAAATCGATCAAATCACTTACACCCTTTTCATTCTAAGCCCCTCATTTGATGTAAGAATAAGTTTTTTTCACCTATTTCATCCTCCGAGGATTCATACAAGATCGTGTTCGATGATGACTCCTTCAGAGCAAAAAAAGCGCCACAACATTTTGGATAAAATTCACAAAATGCTCACGAATTTCAACACCACAGTCAATATTTTCATCAACACGCAACATCAGAGCCGCAAGTTTGTTTGTACAGGCAAACCTTTTTACGTGCGGGGAATAGGGGCCGCACAAAAAAGTCGCATAAAAAAATCGTGCAAAACTTCACCAGCAGCTTTAAAAAATCGTGTTCGGTACATATTTTGAAAAAAAAACTTTTTATGTGCGGTAGATAGGGAACACATAAAAAAGTTACCCCCAAGAAAATAGCTCAAATCCGCGCCATTCACCGTTCAATTTCCTTTTGTTTCCCTGCTTTGCGATGGGACACTTTGCCTTTTCGGTTGCGCGTGGCTATTTTGTGCTTTTAGTTGCATGTCGAAACGTGTTGCTGTTAGAAATCATGTCATGCAAAAACTTAGAAAAACTTACAGCATTTGATGAGAGGTGGGGAATGATTTCAGAAGTGGATAATTGAGACCCAAATCTGCTTTTTTCGCACTGAAATGTATATAAACCATCGAAAAAAACTAAATGGACGATAACTTCGTCAAATATGCTTCTTTTCATACACCGCACAAAAAAACCGCACAAGAACAGAAAATCGCACAAAAAACAGGTTTTACTGTATAAGGGGAACTTTCGACAAGCGAAACTTTTCCATCAACTCTGATGAACAGCCAGGAGTACAACGAATTACTTCAAAATCATTTACAGCAATTTTTGCACCGAATCCACTGTGATGATTGGATTTTTCAACAGGATAACAAATCAGTTCATAAAAGTCGGACGGCCATAACATGGTTTAATGATCCCTGATTCAAATTCAGATTCTAGAATAGCTAGCTTCGGAAGTGATCTTACGAAAAGTAGATCTTCTTAGATGACACTAACGTTCCCAGCGTAGTTTTTGGCCACTCAGCTTAGGTATTACTTGCGTCAATTTTATTAGAAGTACTTAGTTGAGATTTCTATGCCGAACAAAACGCCTTGAATGTATTCTGGAGTGGCAAGAATAATTAGAATAAGCGTGACCTCAGTGCAAATCGGAAGAAAGCTCTTAAATAAAAAAAAAACCCGGCCAGAACGGGAATCGAACCCGTACCCCTGGCATGATAATGTGTGACGCTAACCACTTGGCCACGACAGCACTAAAAAAAGTAGATACAGCTAACAAAAAGTTTGGGAGATGTATAATTATAAACATGTTGTAATTCATAATAAATTGCTGATAATTTTGTAATAGAGTGATAGTTTTTTATCTGGTTCTACAGCCAAACTAGCGTTGGCAGAAAACAAATATGCCATTTCGTGTGCTAGAGCGTCAAATGCGCAAATAATGAGCTGTTTTAAAAGCTTAAAAAAAAAGGTTTGTATGTATGCGAGCAAGCATCTCTTTTTGTTTTCTTTTCTCATTTCATTTGGGATTGTGCAAAAAAAAGTCCATAGGACGTCAATGGGGATCGAACCAAGGCCGACTGAAATGCAAAGGTATTTCACACGACCACGGTAACCATATATCTGCCAGTGCAGCTATATAGTAGCGTGATAATATTACACCTCATCTTAAAATGAAGTTGGAAAGTGTTTTCTAAGCGGATAAAGAAGAACATGAACGAGAATATATCTTTCTCGGTCTGGGTCGCTGTGCCACAGCAAAGCGTGGCAGGGTACAGCTAGTTTTACATAATTTTCGTTAAAGATTTTCCCACCACTTGCAAAAGAATCGTGTTTCTATATAACATAGAATACACATTTGATTAATAATTTTCATTTGAAAAAATATGTTTATTCCATTAAAAAATCCATTATCATTTTCACTTAACAGCACGGAACACCAAGATCAATACCGTCAACGCGGATTTGACTTTATAAAAAATCAATCACAATAAACATTGGTCATATGGTAATGAAAATTATGATTTTATGTAGTTATGTACAATGGTTCAAAAACACAGAAGGTCGGATTAGCGGCCGGCTGATGACGGGATTGCTCCATAGTAAGATTGAGTAAATTTTCTTACAAGAATCATCAGTTGAAGAATATTGTATAGTTAAATTCGCTTATTATAGTGCAATATTTTTGTGACGTGACAACATACGTCAAAACGTCCAAATGAACTTAGTTCTATAATTTACAAACATTACAAACAAAACTAGAATCAAAAGCGTTGTCTCGTTGGAAAATAAATAAATTGTAGTAAATATGAATCAAGTCAATCTTTGAAATTAGATTAACAAGTATACGAACAGACATGACATCCCTACATCCATTTCAAACGAGTCATAGCTCTAATAAATTATGAAACTATTACCCGCTAGGCTACTCTGCTATACATGCACCATGACTAAACGTATTTTCAACTTCTTGTTTGAAGCGCTGTTTAGCATCAATTTTCTTCTACCCGAAATTTTCGGGTAGTGTTTATTTGTATTAATTTTGTACAGTTGTCACAGATCATATGCATGGTATGTTTTTCTCTGTTCTTTGTTATAACATATATTCAGCATCTTTGGCATAAAGGCTGTTTCACGCACACTTACTATTATTCGCTAAAAATTATGCACTACCACTAATGTATATGTAAACAAAGCATAAACGCTTTTCCGTACATTTTCATCTCATGTGAGACACACATCTGTTCGATGTGCGTCCACAAACGACGACATATCATACAAATTTAAAACCCTTTTTTCGACAGTTTTTCGTCGGTAAAAGTAAACACGTTCTTCTAGTTAACATGACAAAAAAGTTTTACGAATATAACGGCATCTAGGGTAGCCTCTTTTCTCCTTGTTTGTGGCCACAGTCGCGCGAAACACGCGCATCCAGTATAGCATGGTACACCCCGCGGGGCAGCGTATTTTACGTCGCTATATTCGCTAGATTGAGTCACGCCAGTTTGTCATTTGAGAACACAAATAGCGTATTTACAGCAAATTACCAATTCGCAAATGAGTTGCAATCGTTCTGGCACAATCGGAAGGAAAATGAAAGTTCGCATCGGATCCAAGCAAACGGGGTGCTCAATGTCAGCGTAAGACTTGGACAAAAATCTGGTGAAATTTGTTCTCGGCCGCGCAGTGATCGATCAAAATTCTAGTGTTTTTCTGTGGTGGGAATTCAAGTTCAAGTGCAAATTCATTCATTCATCGACAGATAAGGCAACATATGTAAGTTTTGTAAACGTAAGAAATAATGTTTCGATAGTAACGCGTAGGAGTCTTGCATCGGTGAAAAGCATCTGAATGTTGATAAGATGTTTGTCAATTACGACTTATCATGCTAAATGTATGCGTTTTGTCTGTTGAAAGCAAAAATGGCGGAGGTGCAGTACTTCTCAATGTGGATAGAGTATCTTATGGTTAGGAAATTAGGTTTGAAAATGCGAAAAGGTACTTGACCTATCCTAACATACACATCCTCAGTCAACTCGAATATTTTCGGCGGTAGGATTCGAAATATGATTTGGCCTCAATTGTGAAAAGATATTGTTTCTTCATTCGACATAGTGCCCAACATAAGCGATTGGCCCTGATGCCCATTTCCCGTTTCAGATCATAACAGCATCCCACACTGAATATATATTCAATGATTTCCTATCATGTATTGTATATAAAATGATAACGGGTACAGCCTACCGCTTCCCAAATCTGTAGATTTTTGATAGATTATCATATCAAAATATTTAGCATGTCAAGCGTTCAAGTAGTTATTCCTTATTCCTGTACTAAACAAACGGCGGTGCACGCGTCTGTTCAACCATGTTAATCAAACAGAACTTACTCCTAATTGCGCGCCTCTTCATAAACTATCGTTTGTAGCGATTCTTTATTGGGAAATTTGTTTTATCTGCTCTCGACGCTAGAAACCGAATTACATGAAATCTCACAGAACTGTACTAGTTGATACTCATCGACGAACTTTGGCGTAGATGTCAAACACATAGTTCGTTCTAAAGTGGTTTGAACAAATTTAAGATGTAATTTATTCATTATCAGAGCTGATAACGACAATGAATCACATTCCCAAGGGGACCTAAACATTGAGTATCTAATCTAGAATGCTTGCAGGAGAAATTGTTGAGACCCGAGACAAACAGCACAGATGATCAGTAGCATCACCATTTTTTGTGAGCCATATGCTTTTGATTCCTCTCTTCGTAACCCAAAAACACCGGGTCAAGGAAAACGCTCATAGAAATTAGTTCTACTGTAAAAAGGCAGGCAAATTTTCGGTCTCTGTTGCAATGTTTTTCTCAATGCGATAAACAGAATGGCACATTTCTGGGGGGCGTTTGGGAGTAGAATAGAATGGAAGAAAACCAAAAATGCAAATGCCGTAAAAATATACATATTGTTTTTTCTCAACCAGGATGAAGCACAATATAGGAACTCAGGGAAGTAAAGCATATCGTTAACCTTACATTTGTTCTAATCGATGCCGTTACGATTTGATTCATGATGAAACGTATAGCGGTTTGGCCGGATACGGGATTCCGGATATTCTGCTCTTTATTTGAAACTGGGAGAAACTACATGTGTTCATGAAGCAAATGAAGGATTACAGTTTTAGAAAGAGATAGGCACATTTTTACATAAAAATAATGACCGATCGTTAAATTTTCCGATTAGAATTAATATTCTTTAATACAGGATAAATGTTTTCTGCAAAGAACTTGAATAGATTTTGTTCTGATAAGGATTTTTTACTACAATGGTGAGATTTTTGTAGATATATTGAAATCATTTAATAACTGGACGAGTAAGAGTAAGGACTACGAATTCACCGTTTTGTCTCATATTCCGAACACTTAAGCTTTGATGGCCATTAATGTCAGGGTTTTGAATATTAAATTATTTAAAACATTAAAGTTAAGTAAATTCACATTTAAAAATGAAGTGTTCGCAATTTGAATCATGCGTAGAAACTTAATTCATATTCCAAACACTACTTCAATATTAATTTTAATGAAGATTTCTGCATAAAATATATTTTTTTTCACCCATTTATTGTAGGTTCATACATTCTCTAGCACTTAACATGAATAGTTGAAAAAAAAAAGTTTAAAAAACGTTACGTTATAGTTATGATGTTTGTTTTTTACAGAATTTGCTAACGCAAACAATTTGTCATTGGTTTTGACTGTCACTTTTTTGCGAATGCTTAATATTATAAATTATAACCGTATCGATACCTGTAAATGATGTTAAAATGAAAGCTATAACCCGAAGAATTTTAGGGTTGAGATTATCCAATTATTTTTAACATTGAAGTTCAGTAAATTTACATTTGAAAATGAAGTGTTCGGAATTTGAATCATGCGTAGAAACTTGATTCATATTCCGAACACTACTTCAATATTAATTTCAATGAAGATTTCTGCATAAAATATAATTTTTTTTCACCGATTTATTGTAGGTTCATACATTCTCTAGCACTTAACACGAAAACAACAAACAAAATAGTTGATACAACTACAAAAACTGAAAAATGAACGATGCTTGTTCTTGCGGAATTTGCTAAGGCAAACATTTTATCATTGGATTTGACTGTCACTTTTTCGCAAATGTCTAATATTATAAATTATAGGCTGTGTCGATACCTGTAAATGATGTCAAGATGAAGCCTATACCACAAATAATGTCTGTGTTGTCATTATTCAATTATTTATAATATAAAAGTTTAGTAAATTTACATTCAAAAATGAAGTGTTCGGAATTTAACACTTTAAGGATCGTGAAGAAATATGTAAGACATACGCCTGGGACCGCACGTTTTGACTTGTGTGAAGTTACTTGCTTTGCTTGCAAGTTTTTAAGAGGCTTTAAACTTTGCAGTTCATTCGCCTCTATGTGTGAAGTTGAATGTTCAGCGGATAAAAGTTTTTGTTGCGTGCAAGTTTCTGTTCAACGTCTTGCTAGATTTAATGAATAATTAATTATTTCAGTTGAAATAGATTGATTGCTTATCAAGTAACAACCTTCAAAATCATGCTCATTAGATAGAGAATTGAATCATTCATCTTTCCGGTTCCCGGAATAAATCGCCACAGAAAACGACTGCAACAGAAACCACCGCTTATAAAATGTGTAGTAGGCTATAAATATTGTGGCGCGGTATTGTATTTCAAAACAAGAATTAACCGGGCAAACGTATCGCCCCAGGCAAACGTAACGCCCCGGGCAGACGTATACCGTCCGACGCTCGCTAGAGCTCGGTCGGACATTGCTAAAGGATCGTATCCTATGTTTCAAACTAACCGGGCAATCAGTGGATCCCAGGTTTGCGTGCGAGACACCGCCGCTTCCGACGGCGGGTCGGCGGTGGACTCGGATTGCGTCATCTTGGCGGCATGGGCCGCCTCGATTCCTTATCCTCGCCAAATGGGGACTTCGTCCCCATTACATTGTCCTCAGAATAAATTTCGAAAAACGAGAACAAGAGAATAAATTTATAATAGAAATGTGAGGCACATGATGTTTTTCCCGCGCCAAATATTTCTAGCCTACTACACTTTTTCTAAGCGGTTGTTTCTGTTGCAGTTGTTTACTGTGGCGATTTATTCCGGTCACCCATCTTTCCACATAATTAATTTTTTTCTTGATCGTGACAGAGAAAAGTTATAGACTGAAACGTGAGCATGGGTCAATATAGGAAAATGTACAGAATTTTGAAAATCAGAAAAAGTTGTTCGAATAGTGCTATCGAAGTTATTCGATTGAGAAATATTTCACCTATCTTCCAGCCACAATTTGATTAATCAGAAAAGAGTCTGATATAAGTTATAGGCCAAGTTGTATGGGAGCGAGTCAACCGCGAGTAATCGGTTTTCTACCTTACTAACCATAGAATTAGGAAATTGTTCATATATAGTTCTAAAAATATAGTTAAGAATTCTTTGAAACTTATGAAACTGAGCCTGTAAAATAAACGAATTAATAAAAAATAAGCTGTATGGGAAAAATTAATTATTTTGAAGAAAATTGAAAAAAGTTATTTGAAAGGACCGAAAACACATTCTCGAGATAGTACACATTCGATAAAGAATATTTTTATTTATCTATAGCGAAATTTTCATTGGTCGGAAAAGGGTCTGAGAAAAGTTATAGGCCAAAACCTGTACAACTTGTATGGGTGAAATGAATTAATTTAAAGAAAATTAAATAAAGTTATTTGAAAGGACCCAAAACACATTTTCGAGATAGTACTCACTCGATAAAGAATATTTATATTTATCTCTAGCCACATTTTAATTGGTCCGAAAAGGGTATGAGAAAAGATATTAGCCAAAACGTTCACGAGTTGTACGGGGAAAGGGTCTGGCTGAGTAAGGAAGTAAAAAGTAAAAAGGAAGTAAAAATTTTTATTGTATAGAAATTTTGACTATTTTTCGAATCCCTATCCATAGGATTTATGGTGAAAAACGTACCTTTCAATTTTTGGCACGCCATTCTCAATAGCTTTGAGATAAAAAATTAAAAAAATTATGAAAGTGCATCATACTATGCTATATCGAAAAATATAATCAAAAAATAAATAAATTAAGTTCTATTTCCATTTTCGATAAATTTATTAATTTCCCCCCTACAACTTGCATACATTTTGGCGAATATCTTTTCTCAAACTTTTTTTCGTCCAACGAAAGTTTGGCTGTAGATGGATAAAAGTATTCTCTATCCAATGAGTATTATCTCAAAAATGTGTTTTGGGTCCTTTCAAATAACTTTTTTAAATTTTCTTTAAATTAATTAATTAAGTTTAATAGGTTTTGGGCTATAACTTTTCTTAGACCCTTTCCCGACCAATGGAAATTTTGCTAAAGATAGATAAAAATATTCTATATTGAATAAGTACTATCTCGAGAATGTGTTTCGGGTCCTTTCAAACAACTTTTTCCATTTTTTCAACATAATTAATTTCTTCCATACAACTTGGCTTATAACTTTACCCTTTTTCGATTAATAAAATTGTGGCTGGAGGATAGGTAAAATATTTCTCTATCGAATAACTTCGATAACTCTATTCGAACATCTTTTTTTGATTTTAAAAATTCTGTAAATTTTCCTATATTGACCCATGCTCACGTTTCAGTCTATAACTTTTCTCTGTCACCATCATGAAAAAAATGAATTACGTGGAAGGATGAATGATTCAATTCTCTATCTAATGAGCATGATTGTGAAGGTTTGTGAATAATTCATTATTCACTAAATCCAGCAAGACGTTGAACAGAAACTTACACACAACACAAAAACATTTATCCGCCAATTTCACACAAGTCCGTAAAGAAGGAACGCGAAAACGAGAAATCTCGTGAGCGGTCCGCAACGGATAGGACGCGAAACACGAGAAATCTCGTGAGCGGTCCGCAAAGTGTTAAGACTGTTCGGAATATGAGACAAAACGGTATGCAAAGAACATCCATCAATTGTTTGAATTCAAGATTGAAGAACTAAGAACTGTCTTCAGGAATGATAATCCGAGAGAGGATACACTTACTTCACTACGAATCAAAACGAAATAACAAAAAAAATCGTTTCGACCTCTCCTTATATTCGAGGAATTTTACATGTTGCTGCATATAAAAGTATTTGAATAAGGAAGGGACTGCACATAGATCGCCAAAATAACCTCACATCAGTGGCGTAGGTTCGTTCGGTTCGCAGGTTCGCCCGAGTTTCAGCCTAACTGTTGTCAAAATGTTTTTACTAGCTTATTATTTAACATAAACATATTTTCGGCGCCAGCGAGATTTGATTTGATTCCGCACCAAAAGCGATCATGACCTTCTAGTTCGCATGATTGTGTATCAAAAAGTGCTAACCGGAGCCTCTGCTTGTGTTGAAGAGAGAACTCCGTTACGTAACAAAATTCCATTTTTATTCCTAAATAAATTCACGCGTCCCTATATGCTTGAGCAGCTAACTTCGATTCTGGTGCCGAAAGAGGCGTGTTTCCTGAGCCGAGATGATAAAGCATTCCGTCTGTTATCACTGGAAGCAAAATGTAGCTAGAGCACCTTGGTCATGCTGAAGCCATTCAATACAGTGGTCCAATGTACGTTGCAGTTCGTTCAGGAAGGCACTGTTCTTCGAACGCATTTCCTCATGGGCTCGATTTTGAAAGGGTGCCCGAACTGCCTGAATTCGAGCTTATTCGGTATCAAGGAATAATCGAACCAGTAATGCTACTTGATGTGGATGGAGGACCAGACGAGAGCCCTCGTTTTAAGAGGGCCATAAATATTATCATTTGAATCAATTGAATATTGATGCAATATTCTTTACTACAAATGCTCCAGGACGCAAGGCTTTCAACCGAGTTGAACGTCGAATGGCTCCTCTTTCTCGGAAGGTAGCAGGTTCAAAACTTCCTCATGATCGTGAGGGATCTCGCTCGAATGAAAAACTCAAAACAAGGGACCCGCAACTGGAAACGAAACACTTTGAGTATGGGGAATCGTTATCTGATGTGTGGAATAACCTAGCGATCGACGGATATCCCATCAAAGCGGAATATGATGGTGAAATGTGTAAAGCCATTGGTCATTTCAGTGTAAAGCCATTGGTCAATTCAGCAACTTTGCATACTTGAAATCTTCGAAAAAGAATTAGACCACGTTTTGAAAAGGGCTAGCAAATTTTAAATTTATCTTTTTAAAAAATATAACTCAAAAACTAGAATATCTACAAAATTATGATCAAAGTATGAAATATAATAAATTGTTAAATTTTCATAAAAAAGTGCCAAAAATTTTTTTGAAGAAAAGTTGATTTGAAAAACAAATTAAAAAATTAAAATTCTTTTTTTTCAAAACCTTTTTTTTGTACATACTCAAAAAAAATGTGAATAGCCCTCAAAAATTTCCAACAAGTCTTCTATACATCGGAAGATGGGCACTTTTACAGGGAAAAAGTTTTTCTAACCATTTTTTTCCATTTTTCTTCGAAAAAATTACTACTAATTTTATTTTGTTCAAAGTCAAGCTAGCGATATAGCGTATTCAACAAAGTTTTAGATCTCATTAGAATATGAACTTTTGTCGAAGATATCAACTTTCTACTTTTTATGATTTCTAGAATATGGTATGGTATGAAACATGATAATTTTGTATGTAGATTCCTGAAAAAGCAAGATCATTCTCATAACAATTTTGTTTGTAAATACTCGCGTTTGACATGTGCTTGAAGGTTTCTAAATAGAAAAAAGTTTGAAAAAAAATTATACATGAAAATGTTACGAGTTGAACATCTATAGTAATTTTTAAAAAATATGAAAAAGTTGTTGTTGGAAAAACTTTTTCCCTTTTTCCGATGTATGGGTGACTTGTTGGAAATTTTAAGAGCTATTTACATCTATTTTTTCAGAATTTAAAAAAAACATATTTTTGAGAAAAATGAATTTTAATTTGAAAAATTGTTTTTTCAATGAAATTTTGTTTTAAATTTTTTTTTCGATATTTTTTCAAATACAAAATTAGTGAATGAATTGTAGAAAATTATTTATGTTTTCATTAAAAAACATAAAAAAAAGTTTTATATAAACTTTTTTTTTCAATTTTGAAAATTAAAATTAATTTTTCTCAAAAATGTATTTTATTTAATTCTGAAAAAATAAGATGTGAATAGCCCTTATCATTTTCAACAATTCACTCATACATCGGAAGATGGGCACTTCTACAGGGAAAGAGTTTTTCCAAGAACAACTTGTTCATGTTTTCTTCGATATTTTTTTTCTCTATTAAAGGGACTTTCAACACACTTCAGCTGGTTCGTCATTTTTACTTCCATTTTTGGAAGAATGTCGGAAGAGGTACGCTAGATCGCCTCTACAATTTTTCTTCGATAAATTACTATTAATGTTTAACTCGTAACATTTTTATGTATAAATCATTGCGATTTACATGTTCGGCAAACTATTATCTATTCAGAAACATGTCTCGTAACAAAAATATTACGAGTAAAAGATTACTTTTTCAGAAATCTCCATACAAAAATACCATGTACAGGAAAACTTCGATATAACGTACCCTCGATATAACGTACATTTTACCTCGATATAACATACACATTATCGAAGTCCAAAAAAATATTTTTTAAATGTTTTTCTGAAAGAACAATAAATCATCTGTATTTTGATACTAAAGCTTGTATTTTAACTTTAACCAATCCCGAAATACAACCGGATTCTAAATGAATCAAACTTCAATCAACAGAACGAAGGGAAACATCATGAGAAAAGTTGGTTTCGTCTTATTATTGATTTTATTCATAAACCTTACTCAAACAGCAACACAATAATGTAATATAAGCTACGTTTCAGAGTTCTTCATTATGCTTCGATATAACGTACAATTTTGAAAGTAAAATGTACGTTATATCGAAGTTACCCTGTATTCCAGAAACTATAAAAGAACTATAAACTATATGTTAATGTCTTTGACACAAGGTAATATTTTAACAAGATCTAAAACTTTATCGAATACGTTAATTTTGTTTAAAGTCAAGATAACAATGACTTTAAACAAAATTAGGATTAGTAGTAATTTTTTCAAAGAAAACATGAAAAACATGAAACACGAACCTCTAATAAAAAAAAATGCCCTTCCGATGTATGGATGACTTGTTGGAAATTGCAAGGGCTTTTCACTTTTTTTTAGAATTTTAAAGAAACACGTTTTTGAGAAAAATGATTTTAATTTTTTGAAATATTTTTTTCAGAGTAATTTTTCCTTTAAAAAAATTTGGGTGATTTTTTATGAAAATCTAAACAATTTCTTACATTTCATACTTTGATCATAATTTTGTAGATATTATTGTTTTTAAATTATAATTTTTTGTAAAAAATAAAAAGAAATTTCGGCTCTTTTCGAAAAGTAGTCAAATTCTTTTTCGAAGATTCAAGCAGTGTTGAAAAAAATTATCTTCGCTAAGCTCAAGTGCATAGTTTTTCGAGCTAGGTTGCATCGAAAACCTATATATTCCAAACGAGGATCAAAATGACAGAACTGATGAACTTTTTGTTCTTCAATATATTTTGAAGCTTATTTTTCCACTCAGTGTCATCTTCGTATTGATTATTGAAGACGCCAGAATTAAATTTTATTTTAGCCAAATGAATATCAGCTGTTGTCTACTTTCAACCTGAGGCTGATGTGTGCGATTGGTTTTTATTTAGTTCGGGCTTTTATTGTACTGCTGCTCCTTCTCAATCAACACAGGCAAAAGGAAGATTATGATACGTAATCCATTTGACCATCGAGTCTAGAAGCATTTGTTTATCAATTGCAAATCATTTGACGGTAGCTACAACCACTCGTTGTATCCGTTCTGCATATGCTATTGTTACCATCTCGCCAAATGAAATTCTACGCAATTTCTTGCATAGTTCGTTTCATCGAACTCTGGCGTTTTTGTTCTCTAAATGGTCCAGCCTGACAATTTTTTTTATTTTTGGATTTTGACTCAAATTCACTGC
This sequence comes from Toxorhynchites rutilus septentrionalis, assembly GCF_029784135.1. NCBI lineage: Eukaryota > Metazoa > Arthropoda > Insecta > Diptera > Culicidae > Toxorhynchites > Toxorhynchites rutilus. The sequence goes on along the minus strand of NC_073746.1, from coordinate 298,523,202 downwards.
CAAAACGAATATAGTTTCGAATGTGATGAATATGAATTTGTTGCTTTTGATATTCAAAGTATAAATAACAGCAATGTTATGAATCCCACTCCATGCCGCATTCATTCATTACAGCAAATTTGTTCATGCATCAGCGATATGAACAAAATGAACTCGTTTGTTATTGTCATCAATATAATGAGGGCAGAGTGTTTCAAGCTGAAACAAAATCATATTCGTTACTCGTGAATATTTGTTGATATTCTAAGACACTGATTTCAAGTATGCAAAGTTGCATGAATGACCAATGCCTTTACATCCACAACGTTTCACTACAATCTGAGATGTTGCTGCCAGTCGAGTTGGCATGAAATTCGTCATATATTGAATCCGCAAACTCCCAAATCGATGAAGCGGAATTAGTACGATATTAACCCGAGTGGTTTACCCGCCACGTAAGGACTTCTCAGTACCTTTTGTAAGTAGTGAAATGTAACGACAGGAACTGCTGCATTTAACCAAGGAGAAGTTACTTTTGTGTAAATCAACATCTATTTATATCAGCCCATGTTCCGCTCAGCTAAACGCCAGATGGTTTGAAAGCACCAATCCCAACAGATGTGAGCATTAACTTTCCGTCTCTGTTCTAACTTCTATGAACTTGTCGAAAGTTTTTCCGAAGTTTCTACTTGCATATAAGGAACTTCCGTATAAATCCAAAAACCGCATTTTTATGATCCAAAAACCGCATTCTTAGCGTTAAGTAATTTGTGTACCACGCCTAAACAGATTCAACAAATTGTCCTTGATGTCCTTAGAAATTCAAAGAGTGGTCTACAAACCCTATGACTACGGCTACTTTGTTTAGCCTTCTCTACTAAATGTGAACTCTTCCGGTGGGCCTTGACATGGTTCGAGCGTTGTCGAAAGATCGTGAACGGCACTTCATGTAATTTAAACCGCCATCCATTTCAATTAGGGGAACCGTTACTCAAATCAGCAACCTTTTTCCCTTTTAAAACGAAAAACACCAGAAAGATTATTTTACATGAACTTTCCATCATGGAGTTTGTAACTGAATATCGTCATCAAATGCTGAAGAGTGACGTTCATTCAGAATATTAAAGATTCTTCGAAACAATATAATATACTTATCATTGCGTGAGTTTCACCCAGCCCTTAAATTTTTTTTATTCCATTTGTTTATTTAGGCTCATTAGCATTCTAGCTGTGACAGAGACAAATTTTAATCGTTTACATGTCACATGTTTATCATTTCTATAAAAAGCACATTACACAGCTGCAATTTTTCGGCGTTTCGGCGTTCCTTCTATACCATTGCATATGGTACATTACACAGTAGTAGCCATTTAGGCGTAAGGGTATTCTTTCTGTTCTTCCATTGTTCAGTTGACCGGACAGCGGAGACAGTTGATATGATCATTGTTGTGTTATTTCATTGTTGTGTTGTACAGGGAGCCCTAGCCCCCAACATCATGCCAACATCTCCAACGTCAAAAGTATTCTTCAAAACAGCGATCCGCGTTGACGGCATTGAGCTTTATTTACTAGTTTAGGGGAGCGTCAAAGAATAGCTGATTTTCAGTCGGAATGAACGTTTTCAGAATTAAAATTATGAATGAAAATAAGTTTTTCTATATCAAATTAGTATTCTATTTAAATTAAAAACACTTGAATTGCAGGTGGGGAAAAGGTCTCATACGAAAATTGTTTGTGAAGATAACTTTATATTATAATAAAAAAAATTCAGTTACAATGTTGGAATTGTATAGCCATATGGTTGAATGAAAGTCAGAAATACATGTTTCAAGTAATTAAATAACATGATGTGAAAATTTTCATTCAAATTTTAAAATTTAAAAACCGGCTTCGCGTCTTCTAATCTGAGTTTGGGACCCAAATTATGGCCCTAATTCGAAGTCGCCACCAGACGTCGACACAATGCGAGAAACGTACCATACACCTGATTGCCTCACATCAGAGCATCTTCAAACTCTGGATTGGGAAGTCATTTCAACTAGTTAGGAGAAGATCCAAAATACCCATTTACAACCTGAGGTTCAGCTCATGATTTTTATTATAGGCTCCAAAAGCTAAGCAATGTTGCGTTACCTAGAAAAAAGCACGTCGACTAAGTATTTTCCTCTAAACTTAAAATTAATTTACTTTTTATATAGATAGAATAATTTCCTTGATTTTTCAATTTAAAATGTCCACGTGGGGAACAAATGGAGGGGTATAACAAATGTCCACGCTCGTCCACAGAGAGGGAAGGAGGGTCTAAAATCGTGCTTTTACTGACCACGTGGTATGTGGATAGTCCTTAGGATATTCTAAAGTGAAACGAAGTAATCTACAATGTCGTCGATTCTCGATTGTAAAATTGTGTACAGTAAATGCAATGAAAGTCCTTCTGATGTGCACATCTCAATCTACCAAACAAACAACAAAACAGAGAATCTGCCTTCAGCATCCTCCAGACGGAACGTTTTTGAATATTTAAAAAATGCGATTTAAGGAAAAATGAAAACGGGATAGCGCGAATACCTGAGTGCGCTGAACCTAACTCAACAAGCACTAAGCCATGGATATACAGAAAAAAGGACAACATGCAGGTAGTAAACAAACACCACTTCGGAATACCAATTCACTATCTTTGTTTCCGAATCACCCTCACTACATTTGCGTTTCCCTCATCCACACCACACACAGCGCTTACAAATGTGTGAGTAATCCCTTCCCATATTTTCTACGCGAAGGGCAATTCAACTGAACCGGCTGCTTAACATCGCCAGGCAGCATTCTTTTTGTCCTTTCCTCCAAGCGCATTCCAGCGTCAATCTGCGATTGAAATTCGCAGTGTATCCTCGTGCTCCCTGGCGAGCACATCCCCCATACCAAAGAGACTGTTCCATAACATTCTATATGAGAGGTGAGGAAAATTTGACTGCTTGAGTTATTTATAAAAATGTATCACAAAGTGTAACGGGAAAGCGACGGCGAATATAGAAGAGCACAATTTGTGACATATCTTAGAAAGGTTGATGCTACTTTGTGGACTATACTGTCTACAAAGTTAACCAGAACATTACTACAAACACCACTATTCGCTCGTGAGTCTAGAAACTCTCAAATGCCGCGCTAGTGAAACAAGCACATACATAATGAATTATTACACGTTGTTTCACTAATATCTTTTTGGTTTGGTTTTGTTTTTCTCAGCGATGGACGAACAAGGGTCCGATCCGAAGCAGGTCCCAGTGCGAGATCATGCTCCCTCCGATGAAGACGATGGCGACACGTGGATTATGGTAAAGGATACAAACTCGGAGGAAGAAATTGAACTCCCGGAAACGACCCTGCCGGAACGTGTAGAGAAAGGGAATCAACCTGATGCGGTTCGTGCGGAAGGTCGAAGCGAAAACTTGAATAGTGAAATGGAACTCCAGGCGGCAGAGCAGGCCCAAGGTGGAAGCAAAAGCAACCAGCCTGATATGGTCACCTCGGTGGAAAACAAAATTGAACCCCAGGAAGCAACACCCCCAACTGGAGCTAAGAAAGAAGGCAAGCGCAGAAAAAAAGTGGAAAGTGATTGCACGGAAATCCCCTACGATAAGGGCGGTAATCGCTTCGACGAAGATGTTCCAGCAAGAACAGAAGATGTTAAAGAAAATGATAGCGAAGTTGAGGAAGATGGTGAAAAAGAATCAATATCTGGTGAATGTGACGTCGAGTAAGTTATTTTTATGACGATTTGGTCAATAATGTCCAAATAAACAAATGTTCTCTTGATCTTTTACAGCACCTGCGCTTTCGGAAAACAACCTTGTATGCAATGGTACAACTCACAGCATCTCGCACAAAATTTGGATGAGGCGGAGGAGGAATCCGAAGACGATGATAAGCATGCCCTAATCCAAGAGGAACACATCGAACAAGCATTAGTTCCAGATGAAGACGCATCGCAAGAAAGACAACCACTCTACGCAGGAGTGACCTTCAGTATTATTCTGACTGCTATTATTGCTATTTTGGTGGGTAATATGCGGGTACTGCATAACCGCATGACCGAAAACGACGTTCAACACACACAGCAAATCCTCGAGTTGAGCATTGAAAATGAGATGTTGCGAGCAGAACTAAATAATTATTTACGCGTATATTCGCGCGGTGATTTGGAAGATCAGGTCAATCAAGCAAACCTAAATTTTAAGGAAACATTGGCGAAAATAGAGGAAGACGCCCAAGCGGAACTGGAAGCACATCCCGATCTAGATCCCTCGAAATCGCCACCGGTGAGAATCGTACAGCCTGAGGAAGACTTTGTACCGCGAAAGGTGGTTTGGTCAGGAGACGAAGAGGAACCTATGCTTATCATCGACAAAGAATTCGTTCTTCCTCACTTCTGCAGGGACAAAACTGCTCTCAAAGATGGAATGTACAATGAGTACGCTAGTAAGTACTGTGATATTAGCCGGCGTAAGATCGACGCCAAATTACACCGCGCTAAATACTTGAGTAAGCATAAGAAGTACAAAGATCCAATCGACTACAAAAAATATATCTATCCGACCGAGGATGAGATCGCCGAGGAGCAGAAACGAGCATCGACTACTCCTCCAAAGGCTCCCCATCTGAAGTATCAGTTTGGGAAAGCGTTCCAAACGATCAAAGAGGAAGCCTCCGTAGTTCTTGAAAGTCTCGCCGCTATTTTGGATCTAGATCCGAAACCAGAGAAATCATTGTGCGAGCAGCAGGGCTACTCAGCGGATGATGAAGGAAGCAGCACATGCTCCGAAGCCGGAATAAACTGGGTCGATTATCCTCCGTGGGTGCGCGGAAAGTACGAAAATCAACCGGAGATACACAATAAGTTGAAACGCAAGGCTAGCATGCTATGGAATTGGGAAAAGGTTAAAAACAGACTTCTTGGAGAACTGGGAGTGGACAATCTAGAGGATGTACAATCGATCCCAGAGGAGGAACTCCAGCAGCGTAAACAAGCACACTACAAAATGAAGAAGCATCCAAGGGAGATGTGAGTATATTTGTGTTCACTACAAGTTTGCTTGATATTCTGAAATCTCTAATTAACACACTCATATTGGGTAATCGATTCAAATACAACAAATTTGCTTAACACCATGGTTATCCGGAAGGCATGAATTCAATTAATTCCGGAGCATTACTTGAACATGATTTTTTGCACAGTGCGCCTTCGTCTACTGTTTTTATCTGTATTAAATTTGGTGGTGTGATCTCAAACAAACGGTTTTACGATTTCCTCATTCTCAAATAATATTTCCAAAATAACCAAAATGACATTATACAGACCAAAGCATCAGTATACGGTATGGTTGAATTATCTCAAATGACATAAACTAGACTATAAATAAAAAGTTATGATATTGGTTAAGAGCGACAACATCTTAAATCGGGAGCGCATTTGGAAGGAACAATAAAGATGTAACATAATAGAACGAAACATTTCGAAGTGATTTGATACCTTTTGCTATCAGCTCAAGACAAAAATTGCTCATAAAGTCCCCAAGCTGTAATACCTCAATTCCGATTAGGTTGTTGTCCACTGGCTAGCCTCTAGGAAATATGAAGAATATTTAGAATTGATAAAGTCGGAAAGTTAAGTGATAGAGTGATGGTGTGAATGACAAGCGTGAGTAGCGAATTTACGAAATTAACAATGAGTTTCGTCGACAGGAAACATACAGAAAAAAAACAAGAGATTAGAAATAAAAACAGGTTCATTTTTGGAAGACGGAATATGTTTATGGCATTCCGTTGCCGGATCGTCACGTTTATAAGACCTGCAATAGTTCGTCCGAAATTGTCCAAGATTGTCAATCGATCTGAATTGATTTTTCTCGAAGAGATCAGTAAACGAGAATCTCACTAATTTTTGTGCTTTCAGAATAAGTACGCCATGAAAAACAAAATTTTAAGTCTTCGCAGATAAATAAACGAGAAAGAAGATTTGAAAAACTTTGAAAGAAATTGAGAAGAACAATATCAATACTGTTTGCCATTAATTAGATATTTGAAGCAGAAAAACAAAAATCATTGATGCTTTCCTGTTCTTCTGAAAAACTTCGTTGAAGTCCATTTGACGGGGAAGAATGAAACGCGATAGTCGAGTCGTAGAGAGAGATAGCAACTAAACGCCCGACTGACGGAGAAACTGTTGGAAGAATCCAAAACTCATTTCCAATTGAATACGAAGGCGACATTCTTCATAGTCCGTCATAGATCCTCAGTTGAATCGACGGCGATCTGGCGTAGTGGTAACATCCATGCCTCTCACGCTAAAGGTCACGAGTTAATTCTCGCTCTCGAAATTCTTCCAAAAATGGAAGTAAAAAGTGACGAACCAGCCAAAATGTGTTGAAAGTTACTATAATAGAGAAAAAATCAGTTGAATTATGACTTTGCCCGAGCCCTGATTGTTAGTGTGTGAATGGATATGGAATTATTTATACAGGGATACACATGAAATTCAACTCATTTGAACTTTGTTGGTGGTCCTAAAAAATACGGGGTGGTTTGATTTTGCGTCGAGCGAGTAAAAAACACTCGCAGCATGTATCTGCAGACGATTTCCCCAGAAGACTTGATCATGTGTCCTTGTTCGGGAACATATAGTCACATAAATGCAAGCATCTTCAATGAGTTAGACAGTAATAGTTTCAATAACCTACTCTCAAAACAGTTTTCAATCTATTGCAAAAAGTTTTCCGATGAATAAGTAACAAGCATATAACTCTTAGACATTTTATCTTTACCAAGTGATTATCATTCCACTTCGTTCAGCCGGAAAAGAATTATTAATGCTCAAAGGAAGGAAAGGAAGAATACCCAGCGCAAATAATACTCCCTGTTGAACCACTGGCCTGAACCTGAGCCCAAACTAGTATAGCTGCTTAGAAAAGAGGAATGGTGAGTTCAATCATTATATTCGTCAGTAACTAGGACACAAATGGTCAGCTCATAAACGATCGATCGCTAGAGTCGAAGACAAGAGATAAATAACAGGAGATGAGATATATTTCGAGTCAGTTACAAATAAATCTTCAACCGAGATAGCCGTTGATCGATATTGAATTCAAACCTTCAGTTTTCTTAGAATAAATTCTGAGTGATAAAATCACATGTCGCAGTTTCCAATAAAATTCTTATTTCGCATTTCAAACACTCCCCTTCCCGACAATTGAAATCATCGATCGATTGCAGAATTGCTGCTTTCACCAAATAATGCGGTTTCTTTGATAAGGTGAAATATTATCTACCCCATATCGAACATTTCGTATTATCCGCTATGGAATCAATAGCCACATTACTTTTTGTAGGCAATTTTCGCCAAAGCCTCCGTTTAGTCCGAAAGCAGAAAAGAAATGGGATTGGGAGAGAAGAGCATAGTGCGTAGGTGAGTGAGCGAGACCATTCTCCAATCACAAGATATTTTTGGATAAAGTAATTATCATACCGCTACGTTTAGTCGGAAAAGAGTTATTAATGCTCGAACGAGGCATCTATTCCTCCTCGAAAATACCCAGCGTAAATAATCTCAGCTCCACCATATTCTTTTCATTGAGTATAAACAAGCCGTTCGCTATTCCAAATTACAGTATTCTCAATTCATCAGTCATCTAGCTGCGACCAGACGGCAGCAAGGCTTTCGAAATTATCTTTTTGAGTGTTCAGTTTAGTTTTCCAAATTGGTCTCTGTCAAAGCTAGAACCGAATGAACCGATGATTTTCAAAGCCTCTATAATTCAAAACACCATTATCATCATCACCATTCAAGTTGTCTCGCTCCAGCTGTCAGACAGTAGTCTTTTTCAATGCTGATGTCACACCTAAGTGGTTTTGCTTTTCGCCACAGAATGCATCTTCAAAATATGCAAGAAGCAAGCATAGTGCAGAGCAGAATAAAAGCAGAAGAGAAATACTGAATAGGACGTACGTGGAGATTGTTATCAAATAGATAACGGTAATGGGGGATAAATATATAATCGCCTGGAGCCGCACTGTTTGGAGTACGGGAAGAATGTTTACATTACGTATATTGTTCTCGCGAGAACAAGAATGAATCATTAATCAACCATCTTCAGCTGCGTCTACAAAACAACGCAAAGCCAAGTCCTTTCAGGGCCACTAAAGCTTTCGAGTAAAGAGTAATCGGGTCGTCGTCCGACTTGGACTGCATCACCTCAGTGGCTTGGGGCCACCTCAATCTCTTGTCTACACTTGATAGGAACTTCCTCAGAATTAATTTCATTAAAAATAATAAACTTATAATAAAAATCACGCTGCGGTGGCGTTGATACGTAAGTACAGAAAAATATATATATATACGTAAATATCTTAATTTAATAATTACGAAAATGATTCCTTCTTTGACTTTGAGCTTCTCTGTCTCTGTTCTCTGTCACATTATCTGTCTTTTTTTCTTTTTTAACAGATCTCATTATCTCATTCTATGAATTTTATGTCGACTTCCTGAAACTGACAACTCTCTTCTACGTGTATGGGTTACGTGACTCAAGTGGCTGGATAATGTTTATAATCGTATTTGAAAGTCCATCCTTCATACAAAATAATAAAACTATATATATTTTTCATAACTTTGGAAAATATAGTATGCAACGCCGCATTTTCTCGTTTTTGCTCTACCCACGCAATATACGAGTTTTTGGATACCACTCAATGTATAAATATTATCATTTTCATAACGCTTATCAGGATTAATTCGAATTCGTTTTTATCAGCCGGGTGACGTCTTTAGAGAACCCCCATTGAACTGACAGGAGCCAACATATTGGGTATCCCACTGACATTTTCCCTTTGTTTTCATATGAATTGAGTATCCCACTGACAGTTCTGCTTGAGATTTTGCTAACGATCCTAGCATCAATCATAGCACCCGGCTGGTTTTTATGTTTTCGATGCTGTCAAAACGGGTCCACGCAGCGGTAATATGAGTTTCGAAAAAAGGAAAAAGTCACACCCCTGTGTCGTTGCCAGTAATTATGAGTTGGGTGAACATACAATTTGATCGTTCAGGCAGAGCTCTTTTGGCACTAGTCGTGCTGCGACTTTTTTGACGCCCAAAACAGAAAATCGGCCTTTTTCAAATGTCTTATAGTTGTATTCATGGTGTTTTCGTTTTCGTGTTTTTTGTTTGCAAAATTTTATACGATATCTTCGACTAATAGAATTATCCATATCAAAAATAACGAGCAAAAAAAAGTTAAACTGTTTCAATGACGTAACTAAATGACAGATCGCACTCAAAATTGATATTACCCACTGACAGTAGTACCAATTCAGAAAAGAATTTTAAAAATGGTAAAATTTAAAATTTAAAATTACAAATTCCCGTTATATATTTGACAGAATGTACTTCAAATAATTATCGATGTAAACTCAAATACCATTACCTCTATATTCTACAGAACCCCTGAAGAAATGGGCAGTGGATATAAGGAATCGCACGATCGTTATAGAAAACCAGAGCATCCGAACTACGACAGGAAAAATCATCCCAAGCATCACGGAGAGAACGGGAAAAATAAAAAGCATATCAAGAGCAATGGTTTGTTCTCATCAGATGGCGAGGCTTACTCGAAGCAGCGTCAGGACGGCGGCAAACGTTCCGATGAGGATGAGAGAAAACACCACCAGAAAGAATGGACAGAGAAAGATTCTTCAGATGAGCACGAATACAAACAGAAGAACTTCAAGAAGGATTACAGCAATCATGAACGTCCCTCTGGAGAGGACAGCGATAAATACTGGGAGGACGACAAAATGAAGAAAGATGATTATAAGGATTGGAAGGGAAAGGATCACGAGAGTGATCGTGGTGAGACAACGTTCAGAAATCACGAGGAGAGAGATAGAAAATCTTCCGATGAACGACATCAAACGAAGCCATACCCCAACGGAGACCATAAAAAACACTACAAGCAATCGAAAGAGAATTACAGTGATAACAATCGGAGGAATAGCGATAACGATGACGATGACGATGACGACAATGACGAACACTATAAGCATCGTCATCCCGATAAACGAGGGCATGATCGCAAAAGAAGTGATCAGCATAAGCACCACCAACGTTGGAGTGAAAACCGAGAAAATCACCATCACCATGAAGACGAACGCTGGAACAAACGTCACGAAGAGGACAAGTGGCGCAACCACGGCCGTCGCCACTCAGGAGAAAGACAAAGATAGGAGCAGATCGATACAGACGTTAGTATCACGTATATGCTGGACACTTTTATTCGTATGTTTCAAATTTGCATACAAGCAAACATAAATTTCCGTTGTTAGTTCTGTAGAAAAAAAATAGACAAGAAGGAGGCAAGCGGAAATCCATATTGAGTGTGTGAATTCTAGATCAATTTTTTCCTTAAATTTATTGTAACTTGCAGTGATATCAGAATTTTACCCCTTTGTGTATTTAATTTAAAACCATATGAAATAAAGATATTTTTATTTCAAACATCTTCAGATTTCAATCCTTTCTTTCCAGTTTAAAAATCATTTGTGGCCACAAAAAGCGACGAATACTATTTTAGTATTTTCTATGTTTGGTGATCATCATGTTAGTGCCATTCGTTATATTTTTAAATACTTTATTAAAAAATATTTTCAACGCGGAAAACGGACGAATAGATGGCCAATGTTGATACTATAAACTTGAAATCGCATTTTGAAAAGCCTTTTTTTTATTACAGTCAAGAAATTTTCGAAATTTTCGAAGGTGAAAAATGAAGACCGACTCTACTCTCACTAGCTTCGCTTCGACTAGAACTGCTTCGGCAGTCGCCCACAAAAAAAAAGTGACTTGACTAGAAAAAGAATTGACTAGCGTTGACTAGCGAGGATGACTGGTGAACTAGTCCAGTCAGTGGTTATTTTAACTGACTCGACTAATGAATACAAATCTGTCCCTTCATTCAACTGACTTCAATACACATTTATACTCCCCTAGGAACGAAATTTATACCCGCGTACGCAATCTTATTTTTACGTCCATATAAAGAGGAACGGAAACATGATTCCTGATGCAAGAAAGAAGTTACCTCATCAATGGACGGTTTATTGTCTACCCATCGTGAACTCAAACCAACGAACTTAGGAATTTATCACGTATGCTATAAGGTCCTCACGTTAGTATCAGTAAATAGCGTGCAAAATAGCGCACACAAACTGCACGCTATTTTATACGTGTGAGTAATTTTCGTGTGCGGTACAAAAGAATCTAGCTCACCTGTAGCGTATTTCAAACCACGTTGAACTCGAACATCGATGTATGCATAAAGATACATGGGAAAGAGAGAGAGGAGCGAATTTGTTTTGGGGGAAGTCACTTCGAAATGCAATGAGGACAATTTGACAATTTGGAAGAATGAATTGATATAGTCGAGTCGGTAGAGGGAGATAGCGACTAAACGCCCGACTGACTGTTGAGTCGTTTTGGCGGAGAAACTGCGTGAAGAAGCCAAGCGTCATTTCTAACTGAATACGGATATAGTCAGTCAGATAGTCAGCTGACTATCCTCAGTTGATTATGACTATGCAGAGTACTGGTCAAGACTATATTCACTGATATACTTAAAACCAATTCGAGACTTTTGTATTTGATTTAACACAGTACAGTACATTAAATTTATTATTTTTACTATCTGTCAAGCTTCATTCGCCTTTCTTTGGCTGTTGCTGCTCATTTTCAGCATTCGTAATTCGTGCTTGAGTTTGTTGTATTCTTTCATAGATTTCCAGAAAAATCGCAAAGGAAATAAGCGTAGGGAAAGGCGCAATCGAAAACTGGGCACATGGAATAAAACTCCATGAGTATAAATGCGCACACGGTAAATGTTTTTTTTGTTTTTTATGTTTTTTATGAACCTTATATATCCAAAAATTACTGAATGCCCAAACCAAAACACCTTTAGGTGTGGAAATTTCTTCAAATCATGGTACAATAGTTTTGAATTGCAATGAATGATATATTTCAATGCAAAAATTAACCGGGCTAACGTAATGCACCAGGCAAACGTGTGCCGTCCGACGCTCGCTATGGCTCGGTCGGATCTTACTAAAGGATCGCCTCCTAAATTTTCAAACTAACCGAGCAAACACAGTTTTACTTGCGAAAAGCCGCTGTTTCCGATGACGGTTCGGCGGCTGACACGGATTGCGTCACAGCGGCAACATTGGACCGTTTCGGTTCCTTATACCATGGACAGACATACAACTGTACTAGCGCTGTACGTGTACAGCGTTGTACAGGTACCACGATAGCATGACACACATACTTTGGTTGTACATTGTACCGCATGTCAGACTGACAATCAGAAGTTTGAATTTATTGCATTGTATTTTCACCAATATTTCAATGAAAAAGGTCTTTATTTAGCGTCTAAACTATCGAACACAACAAATATGTTTCCAATCTAAGTTATTAACTCAAGAGAAAGTCAATGAAAAGAATGTATACCAAATGTTTTGATTCGTTTTGTTCATGCTACCCACCACTAACCGTCTATGGCGCTGCGCACAGTACAACTGTAGCCATGTACAGCGGTAAAATAGGTCGGTACAGGTACAGCGATTGTACCGAGTTGCTTGCATGGTTCTAGCGCTGTACATGGTGACAGACATACAATTTTCGAAGTACAACGCAAGCACAGCTGTATGTCTGTCATAAGTATTATCCTCGTTAGAAGGGAACATCGCCCCCCATTACATTGACCCCAGAGTAAATTTCACTATACATTCATGTTATGCATGTTACTTTTGTTTTTAATATTAAGATTACGCGTTAAACATTTCTTTCCATAAAGAAAATCACTTTCATGCCCAAACCCACATTACATTTGTTAAAAGAAATTAATAATCACCCTCATTCCGGCTCACGATCGGCGATTGGATTGATTGGATTTCACAATCCGAACGAGTTCGAATATTTTGCATTCTGCCCGTTCGCCACTAATCCTAAAGGGCGGTGATTTTCGAACTTTCATCGCAGCTGTCATACAACTGTGAAATCAAAACAAAAACAAACGTTTTTTCCGCAAGCCACTTTCGGAACGATTATTCCATTTACTGATTCACATGTAATTCGAACTCGTTGGCAAGTTGAACCAGATTTTCCTTGGGTGTGGAAATGGAATTATCTGTGGATTGTGCGATGAGAAGCGAAGTATGAGAGGAGTCAAGCTCTGCTCGGATCGTGCCTATCGCCGGAAAAGATGCGGAAGTGATCGGAATCCAAATAACCAAATTTTCCCACTACCAGTGAACAAAGGGGGCGTGTCACCAGTTCCGGAGGCACCTTGACGTCGTATGTAATTAGGAATCTTGGTCTGAACAAGAGAGTAGAAGATGATCAAGATCCTCGTGAGACACTTCTCAAATATGCTAAGGATGTAGAAGAAAATTCTTATTGGATTGTTCCAGTCTACTCTAAAATGCAACCTAGGGCAATATCTGTCTATGAAGATGAGCCGAAGAGTAAAAAATCGAATAAACAATAAAAAAAATAAAAAATATTAACGCTTACATCTATCAAATAGTCAATTTAATTATAAAAATCTTTAAAGATAGCATGCTGTAAATGGAAACAGTTGCTAGCAATCTTCCATATGTTGACTCCGGCTTGCAAAGCTTGCATTAATGCTTTCGTTCCGGTCTTGGCGATCGTACCAAGGTTATGGACCAGATCGGTTTTGGTCATTCCGATACAAGTATCGATGTTAGTCAGAGTTGCAGCTTCCTTGTTAAAAATGAGCTTGATAAACAGCTCGTTGTTCGCTGTCCAATTTTAAGGGTTCGATGAGCGATTTATAACGAATTTTGTCGAGAGCATACGAAGAGTTAAGCCGGGTTCAGACGGTGCGAGTAAGCATACGAGTCGGTCTAGTCAGTTACTGCAGTGCAGCTACTCACACCGTGTGAACACATCATGCCAGTTATTGTCATGTGTGATCCGGCGTGCGAGCTACTTCAAAGTTTTTTGAATTTACTCGCACTTGCATGCTTCACAACGTCAAAAACAGAATTTAGCGTTCGAATCAGTGATGCCAAATGTAATGAAATGTCTCTATTTTTAAGATATTTGAAAATATGTGAAGATATTTATAGACTTCAAAATTATTGGAAAAACAAATAAAACCCTCATAGTTTCTAAACGAAATAATTGTTATTTCGTTTTGCACGCTGGCGGGGCACGCTTTCTTTTTGAGATAGTTTTCTTGAGAATCTCTAATATAGAATCATTATCAGATCACAACTTACAAAAAAAAGTATTGTTCTAAGAAACAGAATACATATTCGATTTAAAAAAGTACATTTTCATTCATTATTAAAATTTTTGAAGCGTATTTATTGCACCTGCAAATCGACTATCATTTTCATTTCACAAAATAAATAAAATTAAAAAAAAATCTTTTAGACTACCATTTATAACATCACATCCTTTCGGAATTATCTGAGCTATGGATGTTTTCGAGATTCTAAAAAATATCGACAACAATCCCAACGATATTCCAAAACAAAGGCACATCAATGTCATTTCTAATTTAACTCTTGCAGGTACAGCATCCCTCATGACTGTATCTTGGCGTTGTATTCGTGGAGCAATTAAATCCAACAGTTTTTTCACTTGTTCAGGTGTTATTATCAACACTGCTCTGTAATCTCGGGGATCCTCATCGTAGAGTTCCTTCAATATTGTATTTGTTGCTCCTTTTCTTTGCATCTAATTCCTGGCCCGAATCCTTTTCTCTTTCTGCTTTTTCGGATAGTACCTTCAGTTCAAAGAAATTCAGCACAAAGTATGTATTTTTAAACACGATCAGCGTTTGTTTTGCTATAAAATTGTGTGATGATACATTCAACTGAAAACCTAAGATGAAAACTGCCAATAAAGAAGTCGATTTTGGACCAATCATTTGACAAATTCGGACCTGATTGCTGTTTCTGACTATTTGATGGACATTTGAAAAGTCGCCTGGCATCCCTGGTAAACCCGTGCCGTAGTATCTAGTTTCTCGCCAGCAGCTCACACTGTGTGAACGGACAAGGCGAGTCAACCAATTGTCAAGCGAGTCCACCGGGTCAGTAGCTGCTCATTGTCAAGTCAGCTACTAGCAACGTATAAATGGGCCTCGCCTTGTCCGTTCACACAATGTGAGCTGCTGGCAAGAAACTAGATACTATGACACAGGTTTACCAGAGATGCCAGGCGATTCTTCAAATGTCCATCAAATAGTCAGAAACAGCAAACAGATCCGAATTTGTCAGATGATTGATGCGAAATCGACTTCTTTATTGGCAGTTTTCGTCTTTGGTTTTCAGTTGAATTTATCATTACACAATTTTATCGCGAAACACACGCTGGCCGTGTTTAAAAATACTTTGTGCTGATTTTTTTTTAACTGAAGGTACTATCCGGAAAAAGACGAAAGAAAAAAGGATTCGGGCCAGGAATTGGATGCAAAGAAAAGAAGCAACAAATACAATATTGAAGTAACTCTACGATGATGATCCCCGAGAGTACAGAGCCGTGTTGAGAATAACACCGGAAAAAGTGAAAAAACTGTTGGATTTAATTGCTCCACAAATACAACGCAATATACACTCATGAGGAATGCTATACCTACATGAGTGAAACTAGAAATGGTGTGCCTTTCTTCTGGAATATCGTTCAGATTATTGTCGATATTTTTTTAGAATCACGAAAACATCCATAGCTAAAATAGTTCCGAAAGTATGTGGTGCTACAAATGGCAGTCTAAAAGATTTTTCAAAATTTGATTTATTTCGCCTTGACAACAGCTTCGTGTACCAATTTGTGAAATGAAAATGATAGTAAATTTGCAGGAGGAATAAATACGCCTCAAAAACTAAAATCGAATATGTAAAAAAAATCGAATATGTATTCTGTTTCTTAGAACAATACTTTTTTTGCAAGTTGTGAGTGAATTTTGAATGAAAATTGTGCCCGATAATGATTTTATATTTAGAATCCCAAGAAAACTATCTCAAAAAGAAAACGTGTCCCACCAGCGCGCAAAACAAAATAAAATGAGTAAAAAAACTTTTTAAGTTAAACGGTTTATTTGTGATTAAACATAATAATGTACTAAAAGCTAGAAAATAATTAGGCAAGTAGCAGTTAGAAGTTATCACACCTCTCCTTCATTAGTTTAGGGCATTGATAAGACTAAAATAAAATCGTGGGACATATGATGAAGTCACTAATTGTGGATAATGGAAATCCAACGTGCCCCACGATTTCATTTTAGTCTTATCAATGCCCTAGACTAATGAAGGAGAGGTGTGATAACTTCTAACTGCTACTTTCCTAATTATTTTCTAGCTTTTAGTACATTATTATGTTTAATCACGAATAAACAGTTCAACTTAAAAAGTTTTTTTACTCATTTTATTTTCTAGTTTTTAGTACATTATCTGTTTCATTAGAATATTTCTCTACAATAAAGCCATTGTACTGTATTCTATCAGTCAAAAAATTTCATTTGATACCGATATTGAGTGGATTGCAGAAAATACATAGTGTGTTCTCCAAGTCAAGTTCGTTGGTTTGATACACATATCTCAATCAACCTCTTGTTTTGAGATGATATGGAATCAGCTATTTTGTAGCCAAATTGGATTTTTCAAGATAAGCAGTTTTAAAATGACAGCAGAGAAAAAGGTATTTTAGAAATTCGGTCAGTTTCTATTGGTCAAATTTCTATTAATGTGGGACAATCCTACAGACATACGAACAGTTCAAGCTAAATAAAACCGTTTAATAAAGTAATTTGCTATTTTGTGATTACGGCCATCTTGGATTTTAATTTTTCATGATCTACTGTGAACTACTATTCAAGCCCTTTCATTTGAGAGCCATATTAATGGTGTTTTGACATAATATGTAGTCCGCCATTTGGTAGAATTTTGATGGATTTGCATTTTTCATAAATAACCGTGTTCTACTACTTCATTTGATACCCATAATAATAGGGTTTTTAGAAAATATGTAGTCCGCCATTTTGTAGTGGCAGCCATCTTGGATTTACATTTATCATAAATAACTGTATTCTGCTAGTCAGTCCCTTCCATTTGATACCCATATTAATGAAGTTATGAGGAAATATGTAGTCCGCCATTTTGTAGTGGCAGCCATCTTGGATTTGCATTTTTCTTAAATAACCGTATTCTGCTAGTCAAGCCCTTTCATTTGATACCCATATTGATGGGGTTTTGGAAAACCCACATTGATGAGGTTTTGAAGAAGAAAGGGATCCGCCATTTTGTAGCAGCCGCCATCTTGGATTTTCAAGATCATGAAATACGCAGTTTTGTAATGACTACAGATGTGTGTTTAATGTGAGTATTGGTTGATCTTCCTGTCTAACAACCATTTGGAGATATGCTTGTGCTAAATCCAGTTTAGAAAATTTCTCGCCACCGGCCATGTTGGCGAATAATTCATCTATGGTCGGTAAAGGATGTTCGTCCACTAACAGATTCTTGTTAACGGTCAGCTTGAAATCCCCACACAGACGCACCTTGTTGGCGGACTTCATCACAGGCACTATCGGAGTCGCCCATTCACTGTGGTTAACTTTCAACAAGATCCCCTTTTCCACCATCCGATTGATTTCGTTTTCCACAACATCTTGAATAGAAAAAGGTATTGAACGAGATTTCAAAAATACAGGTTTGCTATTCGGTTTCAGGGTTAGCGAAGCTTGAACTTTGGTGATCTCTCCAATAGAATCATCGAAAACTGAAGGGAACTCTTCGAGTACATTTCTCACCGTTCCGGATAACGGTGTACGCAGCGTTATTTTGTTGACACTAGAAAGATAGTTTTTCATGACATCGTTCCAATTGAACTGCAACGCACGCATCCACTCCCGCCCCAGCAACGGTTGCCTTTTC
Organism: Toxorhynchites rutilus septentrionalis; assembly: GCF_029784135.1. Lineage (NCBI taxonomy): Eukaryota > Metazoa > Arthropoda > Insecta > Diptera > Culicidae > Toxorhynchites > Toxorhynchites rutilus. The sequence goes on along the minus strand of NC_073746.1, from coordinate 298,505,217 downwards.
GAATCGACCACGAACAATCGCAAGACTTGTATTTTCCCGTTACACGCCACATCTACATCAATGGTACCGAAAACCTTTATTTTACTGCCGCAGTAACTACGCAATTCAACTTTTGTCTCATTAAGCGTAATGTCGTTAAACCATTTTACTCTGTCAGCAAGCCCAATCAAGGAAACTGGTGAACCACTGTCTACCTCAAATTTCATCAATACGTCGTTCACTTTAAGTTTCAAAAATATTTTCGAAAGAGGTTCTGCTCTAGAATCATCAAGTTTACCAACATCAACTACACATATTTCATCAATCTCTTCTTCTGAGTCTGACTCATTACCCTCCTCAACCAAATTTGTCTTATATTTGTATTGCTTACTCGAATTAATATTGTTTTTAATGTTGTGGCCCGGAAAGCTGAGACACACCCTTTGCAAATGACCGATTTTCTTACAGTGATTACAAACTGAGTTCTTATGTGAACATGCATTAGCCAGATGCGCTTCACTACCACACCTGTAACACTTAGGGTTAGTAGTATTAGTTACTTTAAAAAAAATACAAAAAAAATAAAAGAAAATACACAGTGTGTTCTCCAAGTCAAGTTCGTTGGTTTGATACACATATCTCAATCAACCTCTTGTTTTGAGATGATATGGAATCAGCTATTTTGTAGCCAAATTGGATTTTTCAAGATAAGCAGTTTTAAAATGACAGCAGAGAAAAAGGTATTTTAGAAATTCGGTCAGTTTCTATTGGTCAAATTTCTATTAATGTGGGACAATCCTACAGACATACGAACAGCTCAAGCTAAATAAAACCGTTTAATAAAGTAATTTGCTATTTTGTGATTACGGCCATCTTGGATTTTAATTTTTCATGATCTACTGTGAACTACTATTCAAGCCCTTTCATTTGAGAGCCATATTAATGGTGTTTTGACATAATATGTAGTCCGCCATTTGGTAGAATTTAGATGGATTTGCATTTCTCATAAATAACCGTGTTCTACTACTTCATTTGATACCCATAATAATAGGGTTTTTAGAAAATATGTAGTCCGCCATTTTGTAGTGGCAGCCATCTTGGATTTACATTTATCATAAATAACTTTATTCTGCTAGTCAGTCCCTTCCATTTGATACCCATATTAATGAAGTTATGATGAAATATGTAGTCCGCCATTTTGTAGTGGCAGCCATCTTGGATTTGCATTTTTCTTAAATAACCGTATTCTGCTAGTCAAGCCCTTTCATTTGATACCCATATTGATGGGGTTTTGGAAAACCCACATTGATGAGGTTTTGAAGAAGAAAGGAGTCCGCCATTTTGTAGCAGCCGCCATCTTGGATTTTCAAGATCATGAAATACGCAGTTTTGTAATGACTACAGAGATAAAGGTGTGTTCCAAATTTCTGATCAATCGGTCAACAGGAAGGGGGTCAAATTTCTATTAATGTGGGTCAGCGCTACAGACAAACATGTCACAAACATACAAACAGATTACTGGGCAAGCTAAATAAAACCGTTTAATAACAACGATTCCGCTTAGAAACTATGAGGGTTTTATTTGTTTTACAATAATTTTCAAGTCTATAAATATCTTCGCTTATTTTCAAATATCTTAAAAATGTCTCTATGTAAAGAAAATGTAAAGATTTGGCATCTCTGATTCGAGCGCTAAATTCTGTTTTTGACGTTTTGAGGGATGCGAGTGTGAGTAAATTCAAAAAACTTTGAAGTAGCTCGCACGCCGGATCACACATGACACTAACTGGCATGATGTGTTCACACGGTGTGAGTAGCTGTACTGCAGTAACTGACTAGACCGACTCGTATGCTTACTCGCACCGTCTGAACCCGGCTTTAGTGATCAATTCACGCAAGAATATTTCTTTGTTCGGGTAGAACGTGTTGATGATAAGCGACATCAGCTGAGAGATCTCAGCCTTAAGGCAAAGGTTCCCACATCTCCGGTTGGTTGTGGCATCTGAAAAATGATAGTAAAACTATATTATAAAATCAACCGAAATTACGCAATACTTTACATTTTCAAATGTAAGAAAATTTCGTATTTCACATCGCAAATAATCGATATTGAGAATAGGAAATATACATACCTTCGAGTCCTTTTGATCTTTTTGTAAAATATTCAAAAGTTTTACTGTAAAAGTTAAGCTTTTCAAAAACACGCTCTGGAAAAGTCTGCACTGCAAAAATCTAGAACTATCAGCTAATTAGAGATGTGCCATCCGCTCATGAGCTGTTCCGAAGAATCGACTCTTTGAAGTGAGTTGACGCGGAACAGCTCGCAAAAAAAATCAAACAGCTCTTCAGCTCACTTTGATGATGATGAAGGAGAGAAAAGAGCTGTAGAATTGAAGAGAGTGTGTGAGCTGTAAGATTCAAATGAACTGACCGTCTCTCGCTCTTCGTGTTAAGACATCAGTTTAGTTTCATTTGTCCCTCGTCTTTTCAACTGTTATATTTGCGTAGACGGCATTGAGCTTTGTTTACCAGTTTAGGGGGCGCCAAAAATAATAATTGGCTCTCAGGCAGAATGAACACGTTTTTAAAATTCAAATTATTAATGAAAATTAACTTCTGTGTATCAAATGAGTATTCTATTTCAATGAAAAACACTTTGTTTGCAAGCGGTGCAAAAATCTCATAAGATTTTTTTTTTTTTGAAGAAAACTTTCTATTGTAATGTAAAGCCTCAGTAAAAATGTCGGAAATGTTGTACTCGCCGAGTCTGTTGTAAATAATAGTCTGGAATACGTGTTTCAAGTAATTAATAATATGGTGTGAAAAATTTCATTTGAATTTTAACATTTTCAAACTGGCTTCGTGGCTATCGAGTTTGGGACCCAAATTGAAAGTCGGCACTGACAACTGAGCTGAAGAGCTGTTCATAAAGAACAGCTCATTTAGATGAGCTGATATGATCAGAGCTGTTCATCATGATGAGCTGATTTGCACACCTCTACAGCTAATGAAAACCTTAGAGAGAGGAGCCAGTAGTGATCCCCGATAATCGTTCGATTAATCGATTAATCGAATACTTCCTACAGAAATCGATTATTAATCGAACGAATACTGCGCAACCAATAATCGAAGCGAACGAATAGTTTACGTCGATTAATCGATCCAAACCCAGAGAAAAAAAACGTATGGCCGCTGCAGTTTTTTACTGAAATTCAATCATTATCTTTGACGCTCCTCTGGGATCGTAAACAAAGCTCAATGGCGTCAATGCGAATTGAGCTTCGTTAACGAGTTTAGGGGAGCGTAAAAAATAATAATTGATATTCAGGCGGAATGAACACTTTTTTGATTCAAGATGGCTTTCTAGCAAATGAGGAACATTAGTCTAACTAATTATTTCGCTCAGTGTGACGATGAATCGATTAATCGATTATTTGGGGCGATTAATCGTATCGAATAACAAACTGCTGAAAAGTATTCGATTAGCTGATGAACGATTAATTTAAAAAATCGGGGATCACTAGGAGCCAGCTCGCGTTTGTTGTGATCGCCCTTATGTCAGCGCGAACCAGTCACGGTGAACCAAGGGGAAGTATTGGAATATGTAGAAAATTTTAACATGATATTTCTTCGCAAAACATTTTATAAGAAAACTAGCTAACCCGGCAAACTTCGTCCCGCCCATTTACTTGATTAATTCTCGAGTAATGCAGAAATTTGTGTTTTATTTGTATGGCAGCCACCCCTAAGAGAGGGGGGAGGGGTATCTAACCACCATAGAAACATTCATTGCACCCTCAAGTTTCCATATGCCTAATTTGGTTTAATTTGCTTGATTAATTCTCGGGTGTGTGTTACTTATTGATCCAAAAATTTGTTTCCAAAGCTCAAAAATTGCTTTGAAAGCAAGCTATTGAAATCACAAAAATCTGTATATAAGCAGGTAGCAGCTCCGAAATCCTGATGAATGGAGTCACCACCAAGAGCATGTTTGTGCAAATGAAGGGCACTGGAGCATCGTGTTCGTTCAAGCATGGCCAAAAAGGAGTCCACCGAAGAGAAGAATAGTATCGCTAAGAAGGCGACCAAGAAAGCGTCAGCATCGAGCTGGTGTGGCTGCCCGGAAGCAAAAGTCAAACAAATCCTCGAACATCGCTGCATACAAGCCGAAGCCATAGAAATCAGAAGCAGCTTCGTTAAAAACTACCGTCGCCACACATAACGCACAACACGAGAGTGTTTTCAGCAAATCAAATCCAGTTCTTTTCAGAAAGAGTATATCAAATACTGCGCTCAAATACATTCTTTTCGTAATTTCTTCGATCAAGTGCGATCAACGTAAAATTACATCTTTCGAGAACTTATAAGGGGTACAATGAATCTTGAGAAAAACAAACGGGAAGTGGGTATTGTGAGGAAGGGCAGAGTGCTTATTAAGAATGCAGACACAGCATCATTTTGAGTCAACCTATTCTTATTTCCATCGGACACAAACAAAATTCCCTCAAAATGCACCTGGGAGAAATCAATGTTGACTCTTTTCATTGGGAGATTAGCGCTTATTTTGTATATTCCACATACGCTGCATATTCAAATTGTATCGGAAAATATACAATTATGGCTCACATTGCAAAAATCGATTCACCGAGCTTGCAGCAATAAATCAAACTGGAACCAGTTAAAGAATGAAAGAATTCACGAAAATTGAATGAACGATCGGAAAAAGTCACAAATGAGCGCAAAACACCCATTAATTCACACAAGAACTCCACCGGTAAGCAAATCATAAAAATCAGTTTACTTCTTATTTCGGATATTTTTTAGAAATCATCGAAATAGTTCTTTTAGACAACTATATCGGAATTATCAAAAGTAAAATGACCTGGTACATATTTTATTATTTCCTGATCATGTAAGTGCTCAAATTTTTATCCCCATATATTCCTGTTAGGCGTAGTCCTAAGTCAAAAATAAAATCGCGGATAAAAACGCACAAATGATCTCACAAACAAAAGTTCACGTCAAGTTTCAACACATTTCTTATAAATGAATGACAACAACTTGCTTGATTGAAATTGTCCGATTTGAATTTTCTTGATGAGAATTCGTAAAAAGAATAAGAAGAAAACAAACTATCTGTCATTCAGCTGGCTCCTCTCTCTCAGATGAAAACCTGAGAGAGAGGAGCCAGCTCGCGTTTGTTGTGATCACACTTATGTCAGCGCGAACCAGTCACGGTGAACCAAGGGGAAGTATTGAAATATGTAGAAAATTTCAACATGACATTTTTTTGCAAGACGTTTTATGTGAAAATAATGTTGACGTCGGACTACATCTTTCATTTCTATACTGGGGTGTAAGTTCAAAGCTTCGAGAACGAGAGTGTTACATTGGAGAAACAGGATTTTGAGCAATAAACCCTCTTCGCCGGATGAAAAAAAATGGTATGATAACCGCTTCATTCAAAAGATAAAATGTCTACGCGTTATATGTGTGTTACTTATTGATCCAAAAACTTGTTTCAACAGCTCAAAAATTGTTTTGAAAGCTAGCTATTGAAATCACAAAAATCTGTATATAAGTAGGTGCCAGCTCCACTCAATTATAATCGTACAGCGGTTAGATCATTTTGGAACAGTTACTGCTGCAAAAAACAAAAACAAACTTGCTGCTGTGAAGAAGGCGACCAGCAAGAAGAAAGCTGCTGCTACTGCTGGTGTGGCTGCCCGAAAGCAAAATACTGCGGTCAAATATATTCTTTTTGTAATTTCTTCGATCAAGTGCGATCAACGTAAGATTACATCTTTCGAGCACTTATTAGGAGTACAATGAATCTTGAGAAAGACAATTCATTCCTGCTCGAAACTCGCACAAAAAATGTTCACTCATCAATGTCACAAACGGGAAGTGGGTGTTGTGAGGGAGGGCAGAGTGAGCGCAACATTTACGCAGACTGATTGGAAGCGACAGATATGTTGTATATGGGAAGTGGTATACAAATTATATCACACATAAAGGGGAGAAAGAATCTTGACCCTTTTAGTTTTTTGGACAAGACTATTGGTTCACCTTCACTATCGGTCAATTCGATTGGATCTTCAGTGATACTATTGCCTTGATTAAACCTGCATGTCAAATTTAAATATTGCATATGAATGGTCCATTAGTGATGGGCAGGAATATCATGGCAAAGATGATGAGAGACTGGTAGTATAATTCTCATCTTCATCCGAATGCCTGTTAAAAATGCAGACTCAGCATCCTTTTTAGTCAACCTAGTATTATTTCCATCGGACACAAACAAAATTTCCTCAAAATGCACCTGAGAGAAATCAATGTTGGCTATTTCCATTGGAAGATTAGCTCTTATTTTATGTATTCCACACACACACAGGTTTTTTTTACGCGGGGGATACGTATCTCGTAAAAAAACCGCGTTAATTGGAAAATCCGCGTAAAAAAAACCGCGTAAAAAAACCTGGAAGAACGCTGCATATTCAAATTGCATCGGAGATAGACAATCATCGCCCACATTGCAAAAATCGATTCGTCGAGCTTGCAGCAATAGATCAACCTGGAACCAGTGAAAGAATACAAGAATTCGCGAAAACTGAATGAACGATCGGAAAAAGTCACAAATGGGCCCAAAACACCCATAAATTCACACAAGATCTCCACCAACAAACAAATCATAAAAGTCGGTTTGCTTCTAATTTCGGATTTTGTTTTAGAAATCATCGAAATAATTCTTTAGGACAACTATATCGAAATTATCAAAAGTAAAAAATGTTTGAATGGGCCGATGCCGCTAGAAGCCATGATGTGGGCTGACCTGGTACATCTTTTATTATTTCCTACATGATCAGTGTTCAAATTTTTACCCCCCATATATTCCTGTTGGACGCAGTCCTATGTCAAAAATCTAATCGGGGATAAAACGCACAAATGTACTCACTAACAAAACTTCACGTCAAGTTTGAACACTTTTCTCATAAATGAATGACAACAACTTGCTTGATTGAAATTGTCAGTTTGGAATTTTCTTGATGAGAATGCGTAAATATAATAAGAAGAAAACAAACTATCTGTCATTCAGCTGGCTCCTCTCTCTCAGATGAAAACCATTGAGAAATATGTTTTCGTTTTGGGTTTTGCCAGAGAAACGTCATCGCCTCCAGAGATGCCAGATGATTTTTTTTAGGTCTGCTACGAAAATGTTGATGTGTATAAATATCTGCCAGCTACCTTTTTAACCGTTAGAATCGCAAAGTGATGTCTAAAAAAGAGGTTGTTAGCGCAGGAAACTGAACCAAACCATAAAGAAAAGAAATACCATATCCCTGCAGTCTGCAACTGAAAATATAAGTCTGCAACAGAATAGAGCTTGCGACAAAAATTAAATATCAGTAAAATTGCGAACAAGTCTGCGAATTTGGCATCCTTGCATTGATGAAAAACAAATTTCGAAATAATTCGAAGTCGAACGGATTGATAAAAGTGCTTATTCGAAGTCGAACGGGTTACAAAATGCATCATTTTGCTAATTTCAAACCCGTTCGTCTACCGGAATAGAGGTGAATGAAACCTGCGCGTTTTTCCGTTTGTGTTTTTTAAGAGGTTTTTTCTCGTTGCACCTTTTCTCTCTGCGGTTATTTCCGTTGCGCTTATTTTCTTTGCGATTCTACCGGCAACGCTTTTATGATGTGCAATACAATGCATGAGTATGCCTTGATATGCACAAATAATGGAAAACAAGAATACGAGGGCGGTCCAATAAGTACTTAGCGTAAGAACATACTGGACGGCTCTCCCGCGCGGATTTTGCAATGACAGGCCGCCACGGGGCCTCGATAATGGAATGTGAATGAGATAAAACACACAAGCTCCGCCTGTGTGTACGGTTCTAAAGTCACTGTTGTAAGGTTTCTCATTCTCTGCAGTGGCTCTATGGAGATGATACGCCGCAACGGTTTTGTATAGAATTAGAGCCCCCGCAGACTGCAGACTGACTTGTCGACCGATAGTTCGGTCGGCTTCTTAATCAGTACGGAGAGGTATGCATGTGTGCACATTACACCGATTCAGTTGGGTCAGTTTTTGCACCAGTAGGCCGATCTGACCAAACTGTCGGCTGAAAAAAAGTCTGTAGTGTGCGGGGGCTCTTAGCGTGGAGACACACTAGACGGCTCTACCGCGCGATTTTTACAATGACAAGTCGCAGCAGGAGCTTGATGTAAAACACATTCAGCGGCTTTCGACAGTTTCACTATCTGCCATTATCATTATCATATGTTTATAGACGGTTTGGACAGTAAACGGATTAGAGGGGCGGTATATAAAGACAGAATGATGTAAAATGGAGGAGGGGATGTTTACCTGAACGACACGGAGAGAGAACTTGATCACAAACGTCTAAAATATTGCATTTCTCGACAATTTGGATGGAATACGATTATCCGCAGCTACATGACCACAGAGTGGATTTCATGTATTGGCTCACCTGAGAGTACATTTATTATTGCCTTGCTTTATTATCACCTTTCAAAAGCACATAAATGTGTTCAAAAACTCAGGGCCCTCATTGACCATCTTTGTGTTGTTACAGAATAACTACGTCCACGCAACAATCATCAGTGATGGAGATCGATCCACGGTCGAATTAAGATCGATTCATCCATACAACTGCTCTGCTCTGCAAGACACATCGGGCTGCTGTTCTATAAATAACGCAACAATGATCAATCAACTGTCTCCGCTGTCCGGTCTAACTGGATAATGGAAGAACAGAACGAAAACTCTTACGCCTATATGGCAACTGTGTAAATGTGTACCATATGCAATGGTATAGAAGGGAATACTCTAACGCCGAAAACATGGCAACTGTGTAATGTGCTAATTATGATAAACATGTGACATGTACACGATTGAAATTCGGCTCTGTTACAGCTAAAGCTAATGAGCCTAAAATAAAAACAAAAGGGATAAAAAAAAAGCACTTAAACACTAACACTCTCACAAAACCGTTGCGGCGCATCATCTCCATCGAGCCACCGCAGCGAATGGGGAACCGTACAACAGTGATTTTGGAACCGTACACACCTGCCCCGTCCTGTGTGTTTTCATTGCATTGTCTGTCATTGCAAAATTCGCGCGGGAGAGCCGTCCAGTGTGTTCTTAAGACGCGTCCACATTACGCCGAGCGGCCTTGGCCGCCCGGTAAAGCCAACTAAATGTGGACGTACCGCCCGGGCTTGCCGTCGTGCCGAAAACCGACTCGAAACAAACCGAACCCAGCCCGAAACAAGTGGGTCCGGTTCGAGAAAGTCGAACCAAAACAAAACGAAGTAAATCAGCGTTGACGACATTGTGCTTCGTGTGTTCGTGACGGCTTCGTACATCCGATGGTGCTTCGGCTTCGTGCACCCGATGTGGCGTCCACATTTTATAACGAACCGAATATGTCGCCTGGTACAGACCGATCGGCATCATTCGCCATAATGTGGACGCGCCTTTAGGCTGATGTCACATTAGGCGGATTCGCCGCCGCGGATTCCGCGAGTAAAACCGCAGCGGAGGATCTACAGTGTATTGTGAATTAGCCACAATTAACACACAGAGCGGAGCGGTTTTGGAAGCGAATTCATATCGAGAAAAAAAACCGTCGCAATATCCGCAATATAATGTGACATCAGCCTTACGCTTAGTGTTTATGCGCTTTCGAAAGGTGCACATAAAGTAAAGGCCCATTTATACGTTGCTAGTAGCTGGCTTCACAATGAGCAGCTACTGACCCGGTGAACTCGCTTGACAAATGGTTGACTCGCCTTGTCCGTTCACACAATGTGAGCTGCTGGCAAGAAACTAGATACTACGGCACAGGTTTTCCAGAGATGCCAGGCGGTTTTTCAAATGTCCATCAAATCGTCAGAAACAGCAATCAGATCCGAATTTGTCAGATGATTGATCCGAAATCGACTTCTTTATTGGCAGTTTTCGTCTTAGATTTTCAGTTGAATTTATCATTACACAATTTTATCGCTAAACACACACTGGCCGTGTTTAAAAATACTTTGTGCTGAATTTCTTTGAACTGAAGGTACTATCCGGAAAAAGCAGAAAGAAAAAAGGATTCGGTCCAGGAATTGGATGCAAAAAAAAGGAGCAACAAATACAATATTGAAGTAACTCTACGATGATGATCCCCGAGAGTACAGAGCAGTGTTGAGAATAACACCTGAAAAAGTGAAAAAACTGTTGGATTTAATTGCTCCACAAATACAACGCAAGATACACTCATGAGGGATGCTATACCTACATAAGTGAAACTAGAAATGTTGTACCTTTCTTCTGGAATATCGTTCAGATTATTGTCGATATTTTTTTAGAATCTCGAAAGCATCCATAGCTAAAATAATTCCGAAAGTATGTAGTGCTACAAATGGCAGTCTAAAAGATTTTTCAAATTTTGAATTATTTCGCCTTGACAGCAGCTTCGTGTACCAATTTGTGAAATGAAAATGATAGTAGATTTGCAGGAGGAATAAATACGCCTCAAAAACTAAAATAATGAATAAAAATCTACTTTTTTAAATGGAATATGTATTCTGTTTTTTAGAACAATACTTTTTTTGGAAGTTGTGAGTGAATTTCGAATGAAAATTGTGCCCGATAATGATTTTATATTTAGAATCCCAAGAAAACTATCTCAAAAAGAAAACGTGCCCCACCAGCGTGCAAAACAAAATAAAATGAGTAAAAAAACTTTTTAAGTTAAACGGTTTATTTGTGATTAAACATAATAATGTACTAAAAGCTAGAGAAAATAATTAGGCAAGTTGCAGTTAGTAGTTATCACACCTCTCCTTCATTAGTCTAGGGCATTGATAAGACTAAAATAAAATAGTGGGACATATGATGAAATCACTAATTGTGGATAATGAAAATGAATGGATTTTATAATTTAAAAAGTTTTTGTTTACTCATTTTATTTTCTAGTTTTTAGTACATTATCTGTTTCATTAGAATATTTCTCTACAATAAAGGCATTGTACTGTATTCTATCAGTCAAAAAATTTCATTTGATACCGATATTGAGTAGATTGCAGAAAATACATAGTGTGTTCTCCAAGTCAAGTTCGTTGGTTTGATACACATATCTCAATCAACCTTTTTTTTGAGATGATATGGAATCAGCGATTTTGAGCGGAGGCCAAATTGGATTTTTCAAGATAAGCAGTTTTAAAATGACAGCAGTTCCTATCCGGTCAGTTCCTATTGGTCAAATTTCTATTACTGTGGGACAATCCTACAGACATACATACATACATACGAACAGTTCAAGCTAAATAAAACCGTTTAATAAAGTATATTGCTATTTTGTGATTGCGGCCATCTTGGATTTTAATTTTTCATGATCTACTGTGATCTACTATTCAAGCCCTTTCATTTGATACCCATATTAATGGTGTTTTGACATAATATGTAGTCCGCCATTTGGTAGAATTTTGATGGATTTGCATTTTTCACAAATAACCGTGTTCTGCTAGTCAATCCCTTTCATTTGATACCCATTGTTACGGGGGTTTCGGAGGTTCTATTCAGCACGCGTTTTTATCAATGTATAGCGAGCTCAAAGCTGTATTTATTAAGAGAAACAATAATTAAACAAGAACTTTACATTATTAGGTTTTACCTACATTTGATCTCCTCGTTTTAAATTCAAAGCACGACAGGATGATTCAATTATTTAACAATTTGGGAATTCAACTTTATTTTGGGTTCTATCTCTACTCCTTTTTTGTGATTAGCAAAGAATGTGTGGTACGAGAGAAGTTTTCAGAATGACAGTGATGACAGCTAGCTGTCAATGATTGTCTGGGTGCGTCATGGAGTGGCACCGTCCGGATGCGCAGGTTCAGATCAAGTCATCAGTGGCGTAGTTTGCTTCCCCCCAACACCCATATTAATGAAGTTTTGGGAAACTATGTAGTCCGCCATTTAGTAGTGGCAGCCATCTTGGATTTGCATTTTTCTTAAATAACTGTATTCTGCTAGTCAAGCCCTTTCATTTGATACCCATATTGATGGGGTTTTGGAAAACCCACATTGATGAGGTTTTGAGGAAGAAAGGGATCCGCCATTTTGTAGCGGCCTCTATCTTGGATTTACAAGATAATGAAATACGCAGTTTTGTAATGACTACAGAGATAAAGGTGTGTTCCAAATTTCAGATCAATCGGTCAACAAGAAGGGGGTCAAATTTCTACTAATGTGGGACATGTTACAAACATACAAACAGATTACAGGGCAAGCTAAATAAAACCGTTTAATAACAACGATTCCGCTTAGAAACTATGAGGGTTTTATTTGTTTTTTCAATAATTTTCAAGTCTATAATAATCTTCGCATATTTTCAAATATCTTAAAAATAGGGACATGTAAAGACAATGTAAAGATTTGGCCTCCCTGATTCGAGCGCTAAATTCTGTTTTTGACGTTTTGAGGGATGCGAGTGCGAGTAAATTCAAAAAAATTTGAAGTAGCTCGCACGCCGAATCACACATGACACTAACTGGCATGATGTGTTCACACGGTGTGAGTAGCTGTACTGCAGTAACTGACTAGACCGACTCGTATGCTTACTCGCACCGTCTGAACCCGGCTTAAGGCAATAATGAATGTACCATCAGGTGAGCCAATACATGAAAACCACTCTGCGGTCATGTAGCAGCGGATCCTTGAATTCCATTGATCAACTTCTCTCTCCCTCTCGCGCAGGTAAACATTCCCTCTTCCGTTTTCCACCATTTTGTCTTCATATACCGCCCCTCTAATACGTTTACTGTCCAAACAGGTATACCTTGTACCGTAGATTCGTCTTGCATCCGTCTATAAAAATATAATAATGGCAGCTAGTTTTATTTTTTTTAGTACCTAAAATTTTTAGTACCTAAATTTTAGATGAAAATTTCCTTTTGATAATATTTCTGGATACACCATCGTAAAATGCATTTTCAGTATTTTTTTTCAAATTTTTATCTCAAAACTATCGAGAATAGCGTGCAAAAAATTAAAAACTACGTTTTTTAGATCCTATGTTGAACCTCATAGAGGTTTAAAAAAACAGTCAAAATGATCCTCTATACAGAGAAAGACAAAAATGTTCGAATTAATAAAAATGAATGAACTATGTTTTTGAATCAATTAATGCTAACGTTCCAAGTCTTTAGTGCTCAACTAAAATTTTGGCAGAAATATAAATTGAGATGAGATGTTCTAAATTTAAATTCAGTTCAATTTTACTTCTCGACTAATGATTGAAAAATGTCATAATAATGATTCTGAAAACTAGAACTATATTAATTGAACTTTACATACTAAACTAAATTAAGCCCGAGTCAAGAACACATTTGTTCCTTTGATAGAAGAAACACTCGATAGTGCATGGAGGAAAAAGGTGCAAGAAAAATAATTCTTTCAAGCAAGATGCAATTTCCTGATTATTGGATCTCTTTTGACATTTCTATTGGTTTCGTTTTGAAATTCAATTTGATTGGAATCTAGGTCGTGTGCTGGGTCATGCGTATAAAGCATGACCCAGCACACGACCTAGATTCCAACTACAGTAGAACTCCGATTACCCGCGAGCGATTGATCCGCTGCTCGGATTAGCCACGAAAGCGAGTTCCATAATAAATCTAGGGCTTTTCGGGGTTTGTGAGTGGGTGCTAGGCTCATGCTCCTTGTTTTGGTCATGGATTTCACATTATCTGACAACTGGTGTACACGACCTTACAAATCGATAGTTTAATGATTTCTGTATTGATAAAACATAGTTTTAATGCTGAAAAATCTGTTTCGTGTTTGAATTTTTAGTCCATTATCGCGTTATCCGCGATTTTCGTTATTTGCGGTGACCTTGCCAGACTATTTCGCGGATAATCGAGGTTGTACTGTAGTTAGGAGTATACAAGCCAGCGCTGGTTCGAAATCAGAGCACATACCCTTGCAGTTGAAAAACATACAGTGACTCAAATCCGTAATCATACCCTACCATGCAGATCTTTTTTCCTTTCTTTTGAGAGTCGAAAACAATCTTTCGGAACATTTTATTTAGATAAAGACATAGTGTCATATGAGAGTTAAAATGTTTGCTATCTGTTTTCAGAATAATGGTTTTTATTTCTCTAAAAATGGCAAATGTTTGTGCTAATGTATGAAAATTGACTCAAACTCATAATCGTACGCTGGTTGAAATCTCTACTCGATTTCGAAGGCGTTGGCCAATTTCCTATTTCATTGCAACTATCTTTAGCAGCCTTTAGCCTTATCTACGAATTTTTGGGTGTATTCGGAAGGAATTTTTAGCAATTTTTTTATCAAGTGGTTTCTAAAATTATTATTTTTAGAAATTTGATGGTTTCTAAATTTCCTACACGGACAACTTCCTTACTTTTTTACTGGGATTGATGCTGGAAGATTGTGGAGGAATATCAATAACTTTTGAGCAATTATAATGTAACCATGTGCGAACTTTCCTTGTCTTGAGCTCTGGGCTATTGTCTTGAATCCTCGATTCCATTCCATTCTGTTAACACTTTGCTTCATATTTTCCTTCAGAATGTTCAAGTATACATTCTGATTCATTACACCATCGAGAAAAATCAAATTGAGCAAAAAAAAATGATGATGTGCCTAGGAAGGGCAACTTGAATGCCCGAGCAAAGAGGGAAAACCGTTTCTCAACAACAACAAAATCAGTAACTCCAACTTGATTTTTCCAAACAGCATGAAACACATCAATGTCTTACTGGTAAGATGTTATTTCCGTACATGGGTCCAAATTTAATATTTTTGGCTCCGATAGTTATCGTTCCGTATGGAGGAAGCCAACAATGAATTAAAAGTAAAAAATCTGGAAGCAACGTTTAAACGTGGTGGTGGTAGATGGGTGGTGCATGTATGGGCGATTTGGTTTTCATCGATGGTGTATTGGATCAGAATGTTTATTTGAACATACTGAAGGAAACTATGAAGCAAAGTGTCAACAAAATGGGATTCAAGTTTTGCCAAGACAATGACCCAGAGCTCAAGACATATAAAGTTCGCACATGGTTACATTACAATTGCTCAAAAGTTATTGATATTCCTCCACAATCTTCCAGCATCAATCCCAGTAAAAAAGTAAGGAAATTGTCTGTGTAGGAAATTTAGAAACCATCAAATTTCTAAAAATCATGATTTTAGAAACCCTGAAAAAATTGCTAAATATTCCTTCCTAATACACCCAAAAATTCGTAGATAAGGCTAAAGACAGCTAAAGATAGTTGCAATGAACAAGGGATACCATACTAATTATGGAATTCGGAATTTGGTCAACGCCTTCGAAATGGAGTTGAGATTTCAACCAGAGTACGATTGTGAGTTTGAGTCTATTTTCATACATTCGCCATTTTTAGAGAAATAAAAACAATTATTCTGAAAACAGATAGCAAACCTTTTAACTCTCATATGACACTATGTCTTTATCTAAATAAAATGTTCCGAAAGCTTGTTTTGGACTTCCAAAAGTAAGGAAAAGAGATCGGCATGGTGGAGTACGATTACGGATTTGAGTCACTGTACATCTAAGGGGCTGTCCACATACCACGTGGACAACTTTAGGGGGGTAGGGGTTACGAAAATGTCCACGCTTGTCCACGGTGAGGGGGGAGGGGGTTTTGATAATGTCCACGTAGACACGTTAAGTATTTTTTAAAGTAAAACATTCAAGTCAAGAACATTTAGACGTCAAAATTGAATGAGATCCATTTTGTATTTACACGATTTTTTGAACTTCACGCCCGCCCTGAGTACTCAGCATTCATCAATAAAAATACTGAACTGCTTGAGAGTGCTGCTCGGTCAAACATCCATATTTTTTTCATATGACTGAACCTCTTTCCTGAAATGTATATTCTGAGAGTAACGCACATGAACTAGGATCAAATTTATTCCAATCGGTAATAGAGGGCCATTAAATCCGCCAGGATAAAGACACCCAATTACACAAAGAATGTTGGATTTTTTGTAGTATTAAAAATCACGACTTAAGTGCGAGTTGAATTCAGTTTCTGCTCTTGATGACAAAACTGTTTGGTTTGTTTCCGAGAACTCCCAAGGATTTCTGAACATTGAAACGAAAAACATATTCTTCCATGAGTGTACAGGCCATATCTCTGCAGATCTATTTCTTACAATGATGTTGTTCTTCATTGATGTCTGGTAATTTTTGTAATACGCTTCTTTTGAGTTGTCTGGAAAGTTCATGCTGCTACTGCTGATTAATTAAAAGGAAAGATTAATCTTTCATGCACATGAATTAGTGATGTCGAAAATCACCAAAATCACAGAAACGAAACATCACGAAAAACATGCATGAAACATGCAACAATGCATGGACTACATATTAACCCATATTACGGAACCCGATCGGATTTGACATATCGCAATTCGAACGAAACAAACTTTTGCATTCTGCATTCCAAGGTTGCAATATTTGTACAATCCGATAGGATTTGACTCGATCAGATTAAGGGGGATAGAGACACGAATTTCGGACGTTTGTTCGAGCTCCGAAAATGTAAGACAAAGAATATTTTTACCATCCATTACATCATTATTTGTTTATTTATGTTTCAACAATAAAACAAAAATTGAACGGAAAAATATACATCCATAATTAGAAGCTGATCGAGTGAGGGGGTTCAAAAAAAAGTTGTGCCATGGCGGACAAGTCAAAAACGTGTTTTTTAATAAAATGGCGGAAATTTGAACAAATAAAATGCTGTAAAATAGTAAAATAGTAAAGTTACGAAATTATGATTTTTTATAGGTTCATGCGATAGAAAGATACATACAGACAGGTATGGGCAAAATCGCATCGGAATTCGTTCAACAACACTCATTCACTGATAAAACTCACCCTTCTATTCTCCGTTTATGCCTCACTTTATTTGAGACAGAAAACATTCACCTATCCTCTTCGCAAAGCTCGTTCTCGATTAGAACGGAAAAATGCTGTCTCGATTCCGCTCATCTATTCTCAGAATTTTTTGCATTCCCTCATTTGCCTCTCGGAATGATGGTGATAGAATCAAACTGAAAACTTTTGCTTGAGTCAGCGAGTGTCTCTGTAAAATCATTCGTTTTTCACTCAAATAGCAATCATTGAGCCTCGATCGTGACAGTAAAATATAGGTAGATAGTTGAAATCGAGTTGTTTCCTGTGCACTATTGCAATGACATTTTTTGTTTCTAGTATGAAACGATCTAAGCCAACGCAAAAGACCATATTAACGCAAATTATTGATGAGCGGGAAGGTGGATTTCGTGTGCACTTGAATGCTGACAAGGAAAAGAATACAAGGGAAAATAAAATCATACATACACGCAGATTCAATTTATTTTGACTCACTTGTTATTTCGTTTCGTGCGATCCTTCCAAAGGATTATTCATTCATTGAATGTTGTTTTCCACTCTTTGTTTTGTTATGTTTTCTATCAGTCACGAATGAAGATGGTCGGGGAGTGTAAAATAATTCATCGTGCAATCTCACGATTGTTTGCTGCATTCTTTTTGCCATGATTGTTCCAAGCAGATACAAGAGTGATTTATAATCAGGAGTGGAGAAATGAGCGAATGAACTTTTCCATACTTGCATACAGATTGTATTCATATAAACATAGATCGGATAAGTAGAACTTGAGATATCGTGTAAGCCAGTTTGAAAAAAATGGGTGGGTTACATCTAAGATATAACCGCAAGGTTGACGTGAGACTACCTCGGCTCAGCAATCATTTGTTTGTATTGATTAAAGTTTTGATTGAATGATACAATTTCCGAATTCAATTGAATTCAATATATTTGATTTGTGAGTAAAAATATTGTATAATGCCATGTAAGGTCAATTTATGTATTGTGATAGATTGTGTTCTTCGTTACAAGTAAATTTAATGACACTCCTTTTACGATTGGTATGATGACATCTTGGTTTTGAAGTCTGTGTTAGGAAAACACATTTCAGTCGGAACAAAAATGCCCCCGATTTACATGTATTTGGAATGTTGATTTCCCCATTTCCTCTTGGTTTAGAAGTCTGTATTAAGTAAACACACTTCAGTCGGAACAAAAATACTCCCGACCTGCATGAATTGGCAATGCCAATCTCCCCACGCTCCATGGATTTGAAGTCTGTGTTAGGGAAACACACTTCAGTCTGAACAAAAATACCTCCGACCTTTATGTATTTGCAATGCCGATTTCTTCAGCTCTGCTTGGTTTTGAAGTTTGTGTTGGGGAACACATTTTTGGAAGAACAAAAGTCCCCCGACTTACATGTATTCGCAATACCACTTTCCTCACGCTCCTTGAATTTAAAGTCTGTGTTAGGGAAACACATTTCAGTCGGAACAATAATACCCCCTACTTTCATGTATTTGCAATGCCGATTTCCCCAAGGCTGCTTGGTTTTGATGGCTGTGTTAGGGAAACCGTAAATCGGGCCAATCAAAACGAGGCAGTTGGGGCGTTTAGATAACGCTTAACATTTTACAGTTATTCAATTGTTTATCTTATGAAAAATAACATTTTATGAATTGCGATAGAAGCGTAGAAATATTCCCTATCAACTGATGCAAACATCTTTCCGATCCACTAAGAAATGATCGAGTTAAAAGCATTCGGAATCTTTCATTTTTTCCTTCATGTTCTGTGTTTAGGTTTTCATTTTACCCCACATATACTCCGGTTAGACGTAGTCCCACGTCAAAAACATGTTTCGAGAAAAACGCGTTTGTAGTTAATTGTTATGACCGTACTAGATAAGATATCGCATCACTAAAATGGCTATAACTTGGTAAATAATGAGATTTTCGAAAAATCTTTTCTATGGTATATTCTGAAATGTATGAATTAGAGAAATATGAAGAAAAAAAATGTTTTTTTTTCAAATTTCTAGACTATAATACCCTCTCAAAGAACACAACATTGTGTTAATTTCAAATCCGACCGGATTCCGGAATAAGGGTTTATTTTACCGAAAAACACTTGAAGGGACTTATCTCAATTTGCAATTCGTTTCATAGAAGCGATGAAAATACATATTTGTAGGGAATTGTAAAGGGTAAATCATTTATAAGAAAGTTGAGTTAAAAAAAATCTTAGCAAGTGAATGGAACCCCGAAGCAGGTTTTCGCGTGAAGAAAGTTATGGCTGGGTCTGGTAGGACTGGAAGAAAATCTGTATCATGAGCATCTACCAAGCAACTAGTTTCGATGAATTCCAACAAGTACTGCTAGCAGCTGAACGTATGAAAATCAACGATCCAGAACGCCTCTAGGGCACTTCTAAAACTCCACACGCCTTACTCACCAGATATTGCATCTTCAGATTATTAACTGTTAAGATTCTTGTAAGAACTTCAACCTACTGCATAGCATAAGTTCTGAGAGGATGGAATTCTCAAGTTGCATGAAGGATGCTGAAATATTCAGGAAAAAACGGTGCATCTATGATCGAAAAGATGTATGCCTACAAAAATATGCTTTTGGTTTTCTCCTTAGAATCGGCACGAATTTTTTAGGTCAATAATTAGCATTATTTAACAATTAAGGGTTGTAGGTCAACGGAATCATCGATCACGATGACACCTGTTTTCAAACAAAGTGCTTGATTTCATTGTCTGATTTTTTGAGAACTCAAACAGCCAGCCAGCTTTAATAAAAATACTCGAAAATAAGCTCACAAAGGATATTTTAGAATGGATATGGAGATAACGTAAATGGAATTGGGAAGAAAATAATCAGCTCCCGGACAATGTTGGAAAAAATCGAAGATTTCGAAACAAATCGTTAGCATTGGTAAGGCTATAATTTTTATCAATAAACATATGGAATAGAAAATAGAAACAAACTTGAAATAGAATTTAAGCGAAAAAATAGAATTTCTTGATTTTTTCCTCAAAACCGAAGGAATGTCCACGTGGACAACAGGGGGAGGGGTATAAGGAATGTCCACGCTTATCCACGGAGGGGGAGGGGGGTGTCTAAAATCATGCTTTTTCTGTCCACGTGGTATGTGGACAACCCCTAACGACCAAGTATTAAAAACGCCCCAGTTCAAAACGAATGGTCCATCAGCGTCCCATTCCCCCTTTTCTATTTTGTTTTGTTTTTCGTATGTCATGTTGGCAACTGAAAATGGGTGTCATTCAACTGTCACTGTTTATCACTCTTTTCCACTGGAAAAGGAAGAAGAAGAATACGTATCAAGGCTGATAATCAATTTCTGCTCAATCGTTTGACGAAAAACTTCACAAAATCTGCCGATTTGGGCTCGAATCATCATATTTTCGTGAAAGTACAACCGAAACAAGCCATCCAGACGTCAAATATGGTGAGTCCAGATCGTGAAGACTCAACTAGTGATTAGGCGAAGAAGGTGGAATAAAAATTTGATACAATCGTTTCGTTGTAGATTCGTTTCATCCTTATTCAGAACCGTGCGGGGAAAACCCGTCTGGCGAAGTGGTATATGAATTTCGACGACGACGAGAAGCAGAAACTGATCGAGGAGGTGCATGCCGTTGTAACGGTCCGCGATGCCAAACACACGAACTTCGTCGAATTCCGCAACTTCAAGATCGTTTATCGACGGTATGCGGGTTTATATTTTTGCATTTGTGTGGACGTGAACGACAACAATTTGTGCTATCTGGAGGCTATCCACAATTTTGTCGAGGTGCTGAATGAATACTTCCACAATGTGTGCGAGCTGGATTTAGTATTCAATTTCTACAAGGTGTACACCGTGGTGGATGAGATGTTCCTTGCAGGCGAGATCCGGGAGACGTCTCAAACCAAAGTACTGAAACAGCTGCTAACGTTGAACTCGCTCGAGTAAAAAAGCACTCAAGCTGGGGGACCCTTAAACGGCCACCACCGTATTCTAAGCTATATTGTTTAATGAAGTGCAAAACGCGGCACTTCATACTATTGACAATTTATTCCATATTACGCAATATTAGCCATGTATAAGATACAGGAATACCCGCAACAATTTCTAAGAGGTACATTCAGACAATACCATTGATAACTGTGATACAACGAACGAGATAAATTGACTATTTCTGTTTTTAGATAGCATCAGGTCGATGCAATTTGGAAGTATACATCGCAGGATGAATATTGAATCAAAACTTTCTGCTTTCTAGTGAATCTCGTCTCACCACTCTCGCGCAAGCAACATACCATACCCATCATGAAAGCTGCCATTTGAATGTTACACACAAAAACAACAACTGAAATGACTACAGTGGGACAGGTCGCATTCTTAGTTTTTGTACATACCGTACTAAGTTCCATGCTCCATGACGCCGTAAGCTCCCATACACGATGAATTACACGGGTCCAAAGATATTAAGTTATTTCGTTTCGTCCCTCGATTTACTAACTGTACCATCGACGCTTCAGTCAAGGACAAGCTACTGTGCATTCCTTGTTACGTAACAAAAAAAATGTTAATAAACAATTGTCGTACTGTTTACACATCGTTATATTAAGATCATTCGGCTTCGTTTTGTTGTGAAAAATTTAAATCGTAGAACGATGTGACCATGAACGAATGAAAGAAGGCGATATAACAGTGAGGAGTCAAATACGAAGAACAACGGAGAGTTTCTACCCGGTGTGTCACGTGTTCGCCATCGGAGCAGAAATTAAATGAAGCGTATTTCGACAAGCGGTTAGTCAGACACGGGATACGACAAAGACACTCATACAAAATCTTGATTGTAACGTTTTTTTCTCACGTCATTGTATATCTACAATTACTGTGTAAAGATTATTAGCGAGTAATAAATCGTATGCTATAAGACTAATTCTTATATGATTTTGTTGTTGTGAGTTTTTTTTATTATTTTTGTTGTTGAAAAATCTAGTTTGAAAATAGTGTATTTCATTGAAGATTGCTGCTTAGCATTTTGTTAAGGATCAAAATACAGTGGAACCCCGATTATCCACGAGCGGATGATCCGCGGTGCGGTTTATCAACGATAGCAAGATCCATAGTATTTCTATGGACATTCCCCGAATTTATAAGAGAGTGGTGGGCTTGGCTGCGCTTTTATTTTGATCATGGCTTTCACACTATTTGACCATTTCTGTATTGATAAAACATAGTTATCATGATGAAAAATCTTCTTTTTTTTGCGTTTGCATCTCTTTTTTTAGTCATTTATTGCATTATCCGCGATTTTCGTGATCTGCGGTGACTTAGCCAGACTATTTCTGGGATAATCGGGGTTCTACTGTAATAGGATTTTTATGCCATAAAAGGCTGTTTTGGTACAAATACAGTGGAACCCCGATTATCCGCGAGCGGATTATGCGCGACAGCGAGTTCCATAGTAAATCCATAAACCTTCCCGGAATTTGTCCGTGAGTGCTAGTCTCATGCCTTTTTGTTTTGGTCATGGTTTTCACATACATGATCTTGATGGTTTATGTTGTGATTAGACAAATTTACACGATTTTATCGAAATAAACTTGTATCTTTGTATTACCATAATTGGTACAATTTTACATCAATACGAATAACCTCGAAGCAATACGAAAACCTCACGTTTTCTCGTGTTTGAACGCACAACAGTGCAGTGAAATAGCATTATGCGCAAAAATCTTTTAATCTTTCGTTGCCACCCACGAAAAATATTTTTTTCGCTGCACTTGGAATACTTTTTCAAAATTTTACCTAACCAAAAACTTCTAAAGGTATCCATACTGCATTTTTTGGGCTGCTAAAAATGTACGACATTAATTTGGGAGTCATTTTTATACAAAAAACACGACTTTAGAGCGCCGGCAGAAAATTCTGTTTGTACTCTTTGAAAATGCAACAAGTTCATAATTTTTCACTGGAAACGTTTTATTTGGGATCTACTGTGTAAGGTCATGCAGTTTTTCAAAAAAATGAATGATAGATTTGATGAAAAATTCAAATTTTTTATTTTTTATTTGTAATTTCATATAAAAAACACTTTCTCGCTGCACTAAAAATATTGTGATTTAACAAGGCAGTGGCAACAGTGTTTTTGGGGTTAACAGGCAGTTGCAACTATATTCCCACAAATTTTTTCAACTATTTCAATAGTTAAATTTTTCCAAAGGTAAATATGTATGTGTTTTTCCTCATGGAAGGATTATGTTCTCTGAAATTGAAGTCGATTTCTTGCCTAATTTCAACGACCTTATAAAGAGTTGATGTCCTTTGTTCAGTGCCTGAAAAAAAGCGAAAACTGCATCACAGCCCTCACCTTTTTGTGATTTTTCTGTCAGCTAGCAGGGAGGCCTAGCAACGAGGAACAGGTTATTTTCCAACCGGGAAGCACTCAACAAGAGTCTAATCCAGAGGTGAAACGGATATTCGGGTAACTATCCGGTATCCTGCTCATCCAGCCAATATTTGCTATCCGGCCGGATACCGGATATTAGAGAGAAAAAAAAGACAAAATTTTCTCATTACCAGGAGATAAATCATATTCTTATTCTCTTGAAAACTCACAGTTTAGCTTGCGTCGGTTTATGATAGAAAATGTCCGAGATTAGATTTACATGTGATGTTTTGCTATAACGTAAATATTATGTTTTATAACGTGATCACATGATAAATGATATTTGGAAGTAAACAAACAGCAATACAAATAGCTTCACGAATTGTTGCCCCTCAAAGCTGTCAAAGAATTGAGAAGAAATTGCCTCTGTTAATTATGTTCACATGTTTATAATGTACATACATATAATAGAGAATAGAAACAAACATAAACTTAAATTTAGGCGCAATTCAGCTATTTTTACGATTATTTTTTCCAAGAAATAGAGAAATGTCCACGTGGACAACAGGGGGAGGGGTATAGACAATGTCCATGTTTGTCCACGGTGGGGGAGGGGGGGTGTCTGAAATCGTAGTTTTTCTATCCACGTGGTATGTGGACAGCCCCTAAGACCTTTTCAAGAGTTCAGCACAAATTGCCGAATAATGAATAATGATAATATGAATAAATAATGAACCTTGTACAAAATTTATTGGAGTTTTCAAATCACCCTCTGATTTGGGAATACTCGCATTATTGAAAAAATTTTCATTAGAAAAAGGAAAAATTTTAATTCTATAACCATTTTTGCCGCGATCCGATTTTGACGATTTACATACCAAACGAATCGGAAATTCCCTAAGATTTTTTTGTTATGCTATATATTATAATCCCTTGGTGTGTAAACGGTTCGAGGTGAAGGTGGAAGGAAGCCACACCCATGGCCCGATATGCAAAAAAACAATCAATATCAACAATGTGTTCATTCGCTATCCAACTCTTGAAGAGTAAAGTTCAGTGTCGGTATTGTGCGTTGCCACTTTTGCTATTGTGCTATTGGTACGAGTGAATCGTGTACGAGTGAAGGTCATTGCTGTCCGCTTTCAAACTGACCTTTTGTGAAGTGGAACGAAGGAACAAAGGAAGCAGCGCTCTTGCAGCGAGCCGGATTGCGGCTGTTGAACTGATTCGGCTTAACGGGATCGCCAGCGCGTGACTGTCGCAAACGGGATTCATCATCACGTGGCTCCGTAAGCTATTCTTGCGCTATTGTGTTGTCTCCGTAGCGCGTAGCCTCTGTCTCTCCCTGATTAGGGCAGTAGAGCGCATTATTGGAACAACTTTTATATTAAGGTACACATATTTATTATTAATATTATTATTCAATTCATTTCAATTCATTAATATTATTATTCAATTCATTTAATATTATTATTATATTTTTTTTTGCTATTTTTTTTTAGATTATTGTTAAAATCAATAATAAATTAGAAATAAGACAGAAATTTTTGTAAAATGGAGAATAGTGGAGGATCTCCAGAGATGGAGATCTCCGATAATGAATCTCATATAAGATCTGGGAAAAAACATAAACGAGTCCCTCATAAGGAAGATAATTCTTCTGGGGACGAATCCGCTCATCCTACCAAGCCCCCCTCTAAGAAAATTGCAAGCCTTCCTTCTCAACCCACTGTTACTTCCACTCCCCTCTCCCATCATCGATTTCGCTTCCCCCTTCTGATGCTTCCGATCCAACCCAATCCTCGTCCTCGTCCTCATCCTCATCCTCGTCCTCGTCCTCGTCTTCCCCCTCTGTTGTCACCGCTCCACGTGTCAGAGTTTATCCAGAAGATGCACCTGGAACTGGCCCGTGGGTTGTTTTCCTCCGGCCAAAACCGAAAGGGAAAAACCTTAACGTGATTCAGATCATGAAAGATCTGGCCAGATACACTTCTGTATCTGAAATTCGCAGGGTTAGACCGAACAAATTGCGAGTTGTCGTGAATGACCGGAAACACGCAAACGAGATTGTTGCTGATCAACATTTCACTCTCGAATATCGAACATTTATACCCTCCCATAACGTAGAAATTGAGGGGGTGATAACTGAAACGGGTCTGACGAGCGAACAAATAAAAGCAGAAGGAAAAGGCAAGTTCAAGAAGCTCCCCTCAATGGAAGTTAAAATCTTGGACTGTCGCCAACTCGGGAAACTTTCCCATGATGGGAACCAAACTAAATTTACGCCGTCCGACTCGTTTCGAGTCACCTTTGCTGGTGCCGCCCTCCCTGACTACGTTATGGTGGACAAATTGAGACTACCTGTGCGACTCTTCGTGCCAAAGCCCATGACTTGCAACAAATGCAAGTCAGTTGGTCACACTTCGGATTATTGAGCCAACAAGGAGCGCTGTGCCACTTGCGGAGAGCAACATGAGGGGAAATCCTGCAGTGCGACTGAGCATAAATGTCCATATTGCGGGGGATCCCCACACGAGCTCTCAGTTTGTGAAACTTACAAGAGTCGCTGGGAGAAACAGAAGCGTTCTTTAAAGGAATGCTCGAAGCGCACATTTGCGGAAATTTTAAAGGGCGCTTCGCCACTGACCCAACAACAAGAACAACCAATCTCAACACACAATACCTTTTCCACGTTGCCAGTTGTTGAAATGGAAGCGGACACAGCTAGCGGGGGCACACCGTTTATTTTCAAAGGGAATCCCCGGGGCAAAAATGTGACCACTCCCAAAGTTCAAGAACAAGTCCCCACGGTTATATCCTCTGTTAGCTTGCCTAAAAAATCAAGTGCAGCGGACAAGCAAAATCAGGTTCCTCCTGGTTTTCGTGGGAATATTTCATCTTCGAACGACCCAGCACTCGAGGGGACATCAAAAACCCCAACTGTCCCTATTTTTCCATCCAGTTCAACTTCCCAATCGGGATTTATAAAGTTGTCTGACCTTTTGGATCAAATCTTCAAGTGTTTTAATGTTTCCGACTCCATCAGAACCATTGTCATCTCAATGCTTCCAGTATTAAAGACAATTTTGCAACAATTGATGCAAACATGGCCCCTCCTTACGATGATTATCTCTCTTGATGTCTAATTCAAATAGAGAGGTCGGAGATATCACTGTTTTACAGTGGAATTGTCGTAGTCTTATTCCTAAATTGGATACATTCAAATTTTTAATTCATTACTTCAATTGTGATGTTTTTGCTCTGTCCGAAACTTGGCTTTCTTCGCGAGATGATATCTTTTTCCACGATTTTAATATTATACGCTTGGACCGTGATGATAGATACGGAGGGGTGCTTTTGGGGATCAATAAGTGCCACTCATTTTTTAGAATTGACCTTCCACCTATTGGAGGGATCGAAGCTGTTGCTTGTCATGCAAACATCAGAGGCAAAGACCTCTGTATTGTCAGCTTGTATTGGCCTCCGAGAGCTGCGGTTAGCCGCAAACAACTTGTTGACATGTGCTCACTCCTTCCTGAGCCACGATTGATCTTGGGAGACTTCAACTCTCACGGAACTGCCTGGGGGGAACAGTACGACGACAATCGTTCATCGTTGATATATGACCTTTGTAACAGCTTCAATATGACCGTTTTGAACACTGGGGAAACAACACGTGTACCTAAACCTCCTGCTAACCCAAGTGCTCTTGACCTCTCGCTTTGCTCGAATTCACTATCGTTAGATTGTGCAAGTGGTGCAAGTGGAATGTAATCCAGAACCCCAACGGTAGTGATCAATTGCCAATCAAAATTTCCATCACCATTGGGTCGAATTCTTCTGAATCTATAAACATGGTATATGACCTCACAAGACACATTGACTGGAAAAAATATGCGGACGCGATTGCTTTAGCCATCAATTCCAGAGATGGTTTACCTCCATTGGAGGAGTATAACTTCCTTTCTCGTTTGATCTATGACAGCGCGGTTCGCGCTCAAACGAAACCCATCCCAGGTTCCACTATTCGTCGAAGGCCTCCCAATCTATGGTGGAATAGCCAGTGTTCCAAGCTTTATGTAGAAAAATCGAATGCATTTAAAGCTTTTCGGAAACGTGGAACCCCTGAAAATTTTCAAACATATTTAGCCCTTGAAGATCAATTTAAAAACTTAATCAAAGGGAAAAAAAGTGCTTATTGGCGAAATTTCGTGGGAGGTTTGTCACGAGAAACGTCAATGAAAAAATGATGGAAAGTGGCTCGAAACATGAGAAATCGCTCTTCAACGAATGAAAGCGAAGAATATTCACATCGATGGATTTTTAATTTTGCACGGAAGGTTTGTCCTGATTCCGCTCCTGTGCAAAAAATTGTTCGAGATATACCACAAGGTAGGGGCGATCTTGATTCCGAGTTTTCGATGGTAGAATTCTCTCTTGCTCTGCTTTCATGTAACAATTCTGCTCCGGGATCGGATAGAATTAAGTTCAACTTGCTGAAAAACCTCCCTGATGTGGCGAAACATCGCTTGTTGAATTTATTCAATCGGTTTCTGGAGCATAATGTTGTTCCAGATGATTGGAGAAAGTACGAGTTATAGCTATTCAAAAACTCGGAAAACCCGCGTCCGACTTCAATTCGTACCGCCCAATAGCAATGCTGTCTTGTATACGGAAATTGTTGGAGAAAATGATCTTGTTTCGCCTTGATCGATGGGTTTAAACGAATGGCCTACTCTCAGATACACAATATGGGTTCCGCAGGGGCAAGGGGACGAATGATTGT
The DNA here is from genome assembly GCF_029784135.1 of Toxorhynchites rutilus septentrionalis. Taxonomy (NCBI): domain Eukaryota; kingdom Metazoa; phylum Arthropoda; class Insecta; order Diptera; family Culicidae; genus Toxorhynchites; species Toxorhynchites rutilus. Next base: position 298,477,082 of record NC_073746.1, on the reverse strand, counting down.
CTTGCGTTGCTTTCTTCAGAAATTCAAATGGCTTACGCCGAAAAAAAACAAATGGCTTCAGTATTCTTGGACATAAAGGGGGACTTCGATTCTGTTTCAATAGAGGTTTTGTCGGACAAATTACACTCTCGGGGTCTGCCGCCTCTATTGAATAATATGTTATATAACTTGCTTTGTGAGAAACATTTGAACTTTTCTCACGGAGATTCGGCAGTAAGTCGGGTCTCTTACATGGGCCTCCCCCAGGGCTAATGTTTAAGCCCCCTTTTGTACAACTTCTATGTAAGCGACATCGACAATTGCCTTACACAAAATTGCAGCCTAAGACAACTTGCAGATGATGAAGTGGTGTCTGTCGTAGGATCAAACGAATCCGACCTGAAAGAACCATTGAACAATTTTTCAACTTGGGCCATTGGGCTAGGGATCGAATTCTCCACGGAGAAAACAGAGATGGTGTTTTTTTCTAGGAAGCATAGACCAGCAAAACCAAAGCTTTAACTTTTGGGTAAACCGATCACTCATGCTATGTCATTCAAGTATCTTGGAGTCTGGTTCGACTCCAAATGTACTTGGGGGGCCCATATTAGGTATCTGAGTAAAAAATGTCAACAAAGAATAAACTTTCTCCGTACAATTACCGGCACCTGGTGGGGAGCCCACCCAGAAGATCTTATAATGTTGTATCGAACAACTATTCTCTCAGTGATGGAGTATGGCAGTTTCTGTTTTCAATCAGCTGCCAAAACACACCTCATTAAACTCGAGCGAATTCAGTATCTTTGTCTCCGTATCGCGTTGGGATGTATGCCCTCAACGCATACCATGAGTCTCGAGGTTTTGGCAGGCCTACTCCCACTAAAAGATCGCTTCAATTTATTATCTCTTCGGTTCTTCATCCGGTGTAAGGTCATGAACCCATTGGTGATCGGAAATTTTGAGCAGCTGATCGAGCTAAATTTTCACTCCGGATTCATGAGTTCATATCATGAATTCATCTCCATGCAGGTTGATCCTTCTTCGTATATTCCCAACCGTGTTTGTTTCCCTGACTACATCAATTCCTCTGTGCATTTTGATCTGTCCATGAAGCAAGATATCCATGGATATTCAGATTACCAACGATCGAGGATCGCTCCAACGATCTTCGATGCAAAGTATGGGGGTATCAATTGTAATAATATGTACTTAACTGATGGGTCCACTATAAACGAGTCCACAGGATATGGAGTGTTCAACGAATTTTTTAGCACCTCACACAGTCTTCCGAATCCTTGCTCAGTGTATATTGCTGAATTGGCAGCAATACACTGAGCGCTGGACCGCGTCGCCTCACGACCTGTTGAACACTATTACATTGTAACGGGTAGTCTTAGCTCTGTCGAAGCTATCCGTTCAGTGAGGCCGGAAAAGCACTCGCCGTACTTCCTTGAGAGAATACGAGAAATTTTGAGTGCTTAATCCAGACGCTGTTATGTCATTACCTTTATCTGGGTCCCTTCACATTGCTCCATTCCGGGTAATGAGAGGGCTGACTCATTAGCAAAGGTAGGTGCAATGGAAGGCGATATTTATCAGCGTCAAATCGCCTTCAATGAATTTTATTCTTTAGTTCGCAAAAATACCATCGCTAACTGGCAACGCAAGTGGAATGAAGATGAATTGGGCCGGTGGATTCACTCGATTATCCCTAGGGTTAGCCTCAAACCGTGGTTCAAAAGTCTAGACTTGAGTCGGGACTTTACTCGCACCTTCTCCCGACTCATGTCCAATCACTGTTCGTTAGATGCACTACTCTTCCGTTTCAATCTTGCCAGCAGCAATCTCTGCGTTTGTGGCCAAGGTTATCACGACATCGAGCACGTTGTTTGGTCGTGCGAGGTGTATCTGGTCGCCAGATCGAATTTAGAAAACTCCCTTCGGGCCCGAGGAAGACAGCCCAATGTGCCGGTGAGAGATGTGTTGGCTCGGTTAGACCTTGATTACATGTCCCATATATATGTTTTCCTTAAAGCTATAGATCTTCGTGTGTGATTGTCCCTACATCCTTATACCCTCCTTTTTTTCCTTTGCGGGTAATTCGTCCCCTTGCTATAAATAGTAGAATAAGTTGAAATGTAAATACACTATAGATATACGAATAGATTTATGAAATGAGTGTTCATCAACATTGTTACAATTTCCTTATATCCCATCCTTCTCCTAAAAATATGTCACCCTCCTAAACTCGAGTACACCGCGAGTAATCGGTTTTCCACCTTACTAATCAAAGATGTAAGAAAATTATTTATATATATAGTTTTAAAACTATATTTAAGAATTCGGCTCCTTTAAACTTAAGTAACTGAGCCTGTAAAAATAAACGAATTAATAAAAAATAAAAACAATGTGTAGAAAATGATCGTATGTAATGTCAACCAAACTCCCATCGATTACTCACATAATGTCAAATTTTCATCTGCCGTCGCAATGTATAATGAAAAACGTCGGAAAACTCGAGCTAGTGATCTGAAAGATAAATTTTCAATTTTCGGCAATGGTTTTGTTTGTATTGGTGAAAGCATCGTTACTTTTTCGACACTGATGCCAGACAACATCAGCTATAAAAACCACTCAATAAAGTGTTATTCCTGAGTCGTAGCGTTTCATGTTATGAATATCAATAAAATAAAATTGTGTTGATATCGATACAATTATTATTTTTACGTTTTATAGGTCTATAATGTAAGTTTTAGCAACTTTAACATGAAAATTGTATTGCAGAGCTCGGAACACTGCCACGGCTCCCTATGCTTTCAAAAAGATTCTCACAAACACTATTACTCCGTGTATACACATGATTTTACCTATACTACTACAATGGCTTTCTTCCACCCTTACATTAAATCGATAGAAACTCGAAGCATTTCCATTTTCCCATACACTTGTTCTGCTCATTTGAGAGCTTCTCTACCCATAGCGAGCAACTTATCGGCTATCAACGAAGGGGAATATTTGCCTAGAGTAGTGGTATTCAACCTTTTTTTCAGAGGGGCCACAAACACATGTTAGGCATGGTGTCGCGGGCCGCAAAACAAAAATGAATTTATTACGAAATTATAACCAGCGAGAAACAAATATAAAAATTCAAGAATGAAACTCTTTAGTACGAACATTTGGTAGCATTGACAATGAATGAAAGCTTTAACTGAGTGAGGCGCGTGCCCTTTCACCAATATTTCTAGATTTTTGTGTATGAGTTCCAAACTTCATACACACCAACCAGAAAGCCTGCCGGGTCACATGGTGGGTATCGCTGGCCTAGAGCATAAATATTGCATCTCGTTGAGGCAAACTTTCAGTATCGTTCTAGATACGAAGCAATGAATATCGCTTGTTCCTCCTTCCGTCATCACATGTCTTCGATTCGGATTGAGCTGTGGACGCGACCAAATTACTTACTCGCTGATGTCTCTGGCATGCAATCATTAAATCAAACTGACGCCATTCCATTAAGGTTCAGAAATACACAATTGTGTTGGGAATCATCAAACTAGGCTATCATCGGCTCACCAAGAAAATAATAGCTAGAGTATGAACGATGCATCTCTGGTGAGGCAAATATTCTGTCTTATTCATTACTCCAAGCAGTTAACATCGCTTGTTTTCCGTCGTCATAATGGCTTCATTGGTGGCTTTGACAATGCATTAATGCGTTAAACTGACGCTATTGCGAAGCAGAAATTAAGTTTGTGCGCCAAATAAGTATTTGGAGAATACCATCGTGAATGTCGTGTTGGAATGTTATGAGTTATTTGGATTCGCGTGCCAGTCGCAAAACTGCCTTCAATTAGGATTGCATTTGCATTCATCTTGATCATATCGAAGCAATGCTACTCTTTTCGAGATTATAGAGATTAACAGATATTATTTCGTTCATTTAGTCACCAAGAAAGTAAATGTCGTTCTAGAATTTTGTATGTGATTTGGTAATATCCTAAGTTATGAACAATCGACTTGAATAAAATAACAGCGTAGTTCTACGTCAACAATGCGGTCATGTTTTGGACACAACCTCCTATAATTTTTGAAATATTTTTTTCACTTAAAAACAGCCCCATTCTTACTTGGTATGAGCATTATGAACATTAAAAGTACATAAAATTGAAGTAATTCACTTCAAAATCGCTATATATACCTCTGATTTCAAACTTCAAAGCGTTATATTTCGAGCTTGCTCGCGTCTCAATTATCTTCATTGGTTTCTAGGTTGGTGACGTTTTTTTCGCCCTAAATGTTCTTTGATATTGAAGGTTATCTGTAATTTTGTACACTGATGGTTTCAGATTGAACGACAGAGCCCGGTTCTGGCTCAATGTGCAAGTTATTGAATGTGCAACAATTTGTCTACGGCGCAATTGTAGACATGCAAACATATGCATTTATTCTGACAGTCAATTTCTTGAAGAGGAGGTTAAAAAAAGTAAAGTGAATCTATTAAGGAGATATTGAAAAAGTCAATGTATTAGCTCAACGTGGATCATCGAAACCATTCCTAGGACCAGAACCATTTTATGGGCCCCTGAATGTACCCTTAAAATGGAATAAAAGAACTGGGGAAAACCCAAGATTTATGACATCTGAAAACATAGTTCAGTAGTCCGACAGGCTAAATCATCTATATCACAGAATAAAAAAGTAACTGATGGACTTCTCAACACAACAAAAAAAAAGATCTATGCACTACCAGTGGCCTAGTGACAGACCATTGTCTAAGTAAGATGATACATGTCGCCTCTGTAACATAAAAAGTGAAGCTCGGAACATTTATTAGGCGTGATACACAAATTACGTAACGCTAAAAATTCGGTTTTTGGACCCTCTGCCCTAGATCCCCCCTCCATTCTCTCATTCTTTCTACATCGAGCCTTTGACTTTTCTGAGGAACTGCCCTCTTGCTGCGAACCACCTTTCGGGCCAAAAGGTGCGGAAAGAGATCCACAACTTCATGTCGTCAAGCGGCACATCCCGAGTGAAAAACGGTCCGGTGTGACCGATTCCGGCAAACCGGTTGGCCGCTTCATTCCCTGGGATGCCGTTGTGTCCGGAGACCCTCATGAGCACAGTGCAGAGCAATATGTACTACCTGATGGCTATGTCTATGATTATCGCCGATCGCCGAGTCTATGATTAGATCGAAAGGAGGTTCTCCAATTTCACTCCAAGGATTTTTAGCGTTTTTCGGCGAGGGATGTTGTTTTTGTATAGCTTGTATAGTTAAGACCCTGATGTCTGTCGCCGCATATCGCCGCTCTTCTGTTTCCTCGTGAAAAACTCGGGAGCTGATGTTACCAATTTTGACATCAAAGGTTCGGCATGTGCCGAAGTTGTTGTTGAAGTGCAGTAATTTACCGTCGACGCCCCCATCTGCCAGAGTTTCCAGCACTAATGGGATGGCTTTTTAAGGTCCAGTGACTGTTGATGACTTTTCCAGGTTCAGTGCTACCATCTCCATGTGCTGACGGTTCATGTTGCCTTCGGCTATCACGTCTCCGAGGGTCGCAAAGTACAGTAAACATTCCCTAACTGGGCGAAAAGGGAAGACCAGTTATCGACATTCGCGTTTTAACTGGTCCGGCATGTAAAACGTCAAATAAAATCGAGGAGAATTTCAATGAACTGTTTGATTCGCGTTGATCGTGAAATTGGATAAACAAAAGGTTTCCAATGGAAATTTCGTATTGGGTGCGACAACGGTTATGAAATATAATTTGAGGAAATATTTTTCTGTAATTTAATCAATGTTTTTGTCATGCGGAAATAATGTCAATTTTCATAACATTTCAAATTACATTCGAATGCCCCTCATAGCAAATCTTCCATTAGAATATGGCGCCGACGAAATTCTGCTTTTTAACTGGTCCAGTTAGACCAGGACCAGTAAGCGAACGATTACTGTAGTTGTTGGTGTCCATACCCGGCCGGAAGGCGAACTGTCGATAGTCTAATTTTCTATTAGAAAGGTGACCAGGCGTCTGTTCGCCATGCTTTCCAGGATCTTGAATGAACAGGAGGTTAAGGAAATTGGACGGTAGCCTTCCACGTTGTTGCTGCTTTGACCGACCTTAGGTATAGGTATTACTAAGGTGTGTCTCCAACCCTCGGGAAATTCATGTGTTCTCCACAGGTCGTTAAAGATGTCGAGAAGAGTAGACTGTACGAGCTGGGAGAGCTGTTTCAGCATCTTATAGCCGATACCGTCAGGACCAGTTGACTCACCTTTGGCGGAACGTAGGGCGACAGAAAATACCCAACTTTATTTTGCATCCTGCGATAACAAACGGAATAACCTTATGTTTAGCAGCAATGACAAAATCATGATCCGGTAGATCAACACGATATTCGAGGTGACTGCTTACTAGCTTCTCTTAAACCCATTACAATACGTGCTTTATCATCTTGGCTTAGGAAACACACCTCATTCGGTCCCAGAATCGAAGCTAGCTGCTCAAGCATATAGGGGCGGGTGAATTTAGTTAGGAATAAGAATGGAGTTTTGCTACGTAACGATCATGGCCCCTCTTCTCGCTTTACATAATTTATGTACAACAACTTATGCCCGTACCAGATTAGATACCGCGACACTAAAATGACTAAAACTCGGTAAATAATAGGATTTTCGAGAAGTTCTTTCTGGGGCATATTCTTGAATGCCTAAACTTCAGAAACATGTAGAAATAACATTTTCCCATGTTTATAAACTAGAATGACGCCTTAAAGTAATCAGCACACCCTGGTAGCCACATTGGTGGCTCCATAGAGGAATCTTTCTCAAGTATCAAACTAGCTAAACTAGAAGCCACATTTTGTGGCCCCAGAGAGGACTAGCAAAGCTAGGAGCCACAACAATATTCCGAACATTTTCCATATAAAAATTTATTTCAAACAGTTCCAATAGGCCATGTGATACACCACTGAACAAAAACTAACCTCACTAAGCTCGCATTTCGCTCAATTTTGCTTAAAAATGTATTTGTTCATTCGACATTTGAAAATACCGCGTTTCAAGTTGAACTCAGGCAGCACCATGACTCGTCAAGTCACTTTTTGCCAGGCCAACAAAAATAGCTTGAATTTTCATATGGTTTTCTCGTTCTCAATTATCTATAGACTACATACGGCCCAATCTCTCAACATCTGTACAACAACATAATAAAAATAATAGCAAGCAGGAACATACCATAGCAAATCTGTAACTATCTAACGAAATGTGCATCTGTGTCTGCAGCAGACCCCCATTAGCTGCTCCTGGCATCGTTTATCGTCGCGGGCACCCTCACTTCCATCCCCTGCATGTTTTTGTTCAGCATAATTTGACATCCCAGCCGAGAGGTATCGGTCAGCTCAAAGGCCAGATCCAGCATGTCCAGCTCTTCGTCACCAGGTTTTTCCGGCAGGGCATCGTAATCGGCCTGAGAGAATATCAAATGGCAGGTTGAGCAAGTCAACGTTCCTTCGCAGGCACCGAAGCCGTCCAGGTCTATCTGATTGTTGACAATCACATCCAGCAGGGAGTCGCCGATTTTACCCTTGGCCTTTATCCGCTCTCCGTCCGAGCGTACGAATGTGATTTCAACTCTGAAATTGAAATAGGATATGAAAAAGATGGAAATGATTCGAAATTCAAGTCCAGCATTTATAAAGTCAATCGTACTTTAGAGATGACGTCAATTCAGTTTATTTACATTTACTAGCGGTTCAATGAACTTTCCCGATATAAGAAAACATTATTCAAAACATGATGCTCCAGCACACTGAAAATATGCATAGATTTGGTGCTGCTAATATCATGTGCTCATACAAAACACAGGGGTGAGACAGCATAGATTAAAATACGAATCAATGATATGTTAATGTTGACTAAAAATTAACAAACCTAAAGTATGCGGTTTGACTCAATGGAAATGTGGTGATTCGTTTCCAGTTCTCGGCATAAATTTGGTAGATATCATATCGTTCTTCAAGTCTGTACTTCGTTGTACATTTATTTATTCATTACATCCCATGAAAATATTGGATCTCATTCACAACAACTCTCCAACCTCGGGCTATACCATTTCTTGTCAACTCCTGCTCTTCTTTTGTTTCTACCGTTTTTACATCACGAGAATTTCAACAAATTTATACTTTTGATTTCTTCTCACTGGTCGTTTGACGAGGATGTCCGTTTACCATGGCTCCAAGCCACTGATAGGAAATTCGCACCGTTCGAAGATGCTGACTGCTATTTTGTTCGGAATTTCAACTCCCGGATTGCCACCTTGGTGTCTATGACTGTAGACCACCATGCAACCACTCTTTTGTGCCGAAAGTCGATTTACCTACAGCATTAGTAACTGCCTGGATCTTGATGCGTGGTATCCTGCTCAGACCGTTCCTCGCTATCAAGAAAAGGGTTACGGCTAAGACGGAAACTTGAGGTACTTGGAGAGTCTAACCACCACAGAAATATTTATTGCAGCCTAAAATCTCAATATGCCTAATTTGGTTTCATTTGCTTGATTAATTCCCGAGTAAAACACCAAGTGCTTGTGAGTCCTCTTCGAGACGATACCATGCTTTGTACATGGCAGACTTCGTACGGGGTCGGAGTTTGTTGGACCTTAAAGATTTGCGGAGCCCATAGCAGGCGCGACATGAATAGAATGACCACTTATTTTTGAGTTGTTTGTTCGCAATGTAGTTCACCGTGAAATGATCGTACTATTCCACCACCTGTTCAAGTTCACGTTCACGGGAACTCTAAACCAGGCTTAAACGTGAAGTAGATAAACATCGAGCTTCAATAAAATAATTCGTATAAAATATACAGTTGTTCGCGGATCAACCCGAAGCAACGAAGTATTTCAACCCGTGCAGAGATCCGATTGAATTAAATTGCATCTATATCGAAATTTTCATTGAAAATTCGAGAATTTCTAAACACACCTTTTCGGACGTGAACATGAACGGGGAAATATTCTGACGTCTATATTCACCACCATTTTCACGTTCGCGTTCACCTAAGTCGGTGAGCTATGGTGAGTTCACCAACATCTCGATTCCACGGTAAATATTAAATTAATCCACTTTTATCAAAATGGATTGTTTTTAAATATGTTTTTCAACTAGAATAACGTTTCCTCCTATCGTTTCAAGATGTTTTCCTTGCGTTTTATATATGGACTGATGAATTATTAACAAAATGTTTGTTCATGTTCACATTCACCGGAACTCTAAACCTACCTTGACATGGAGAACAGGTTCGCTGGGTTTGTGGTTCGAAAAATTGTTGCAAACTGGATGTTATTCAACTTGAGATTTATTTAGTTTTAGGTTTGCTGTTCTACAATATGGATCGTTTAACAATAGAAAAATTGATGATGTATTAAAAGATGTATTAAAAATATTCACAGAGATGGTCACGTTTTTTTTTGTTTTTTTTATGTGAAAAGCATTTTTGCGCAATTTTGAAACTGGGTGTCATTTGGACGTTTTGGGCGTTTCAGGAGAACACTTGAATAATGTGGCAATTCTAGCCCAATCAAAACAATAAAATTCGGGGGACAAATTAATGGAAATCTGGATCATTGTTGAATTCCTTTCGAATCTTGAAATAGATAACCATGTGAACTAATTAAATATAAGGGTAAATCTTAGCTCAGAACGCCGCGTTGAGCGTTGTCCATATATACGTGCGTCGTTGAACTAGACGTTGTATTTTATTTTTAAGAGAAAAATGATTGCAACGCATGATATAAATTGGTATAAAAATCGGATTTTTACCGAGTTTCGCTTCCGTCTACGCAAAAAAGCGGTAAATATTTACAATGAAACAGCTGGCAGTTCCATAAAACAAACTCATATTACGCACGACCCATAAATTGAATGGTGTGCGGTGACTAGCATGATAAAGGATGGGATTTTCAAGGTTGGCGCTATCGCTTAATCCTAAATATTAAGCTTGTTGTCTTGGGTCTCGGTTCATTTCTAGCTATTATACAATACCTGATAATCAATACAATCGTTCTGTTAGTAGCACAGTGACAAGGCAAATTTAAAAAGAGTAGACCATCTTTGATATTTTTTTTTCATTCTTTCAAATCAATAGATAAATTAGACAAAAAAAACATTGGTCAAAATAATATGAGTAAACGTTCCATCCTGAGCTATCCAAATTTACATTTCCCATCTTTTCAGCTGATTACAAAACCAGTTCTCTTTCTATCTGAATCATATGTTTGCCATTATCTAGGGGCTGTCAACAAGGAAATCAAGATTGTGACTTTTCCAATAACCATTACGTTCACGGGACCCTTAAAAAAATTATTCCCAGCGACGCTTCTATTGCAAAATATACCCACTTTACGTACCTATAACTTTCCCCTTTGCCATCGATGTACAATTCGTAACCACTCACGTTTCTTTGTATCTTGTAACCCTTCCCCTAGTCTAGACACATACAATTCGTCACAAACGTGGAAAGTAAAACTAAACAAATCACCTGTAAGCTTACACTTACTCATCTTTCTGTAGGTTTGGCTGGGATGTGGACAAATTCCGGGAGATGCTATGAATCCTCCGGGTCTGTTGTGGCGGAATGCTACCTTTGCCATCAACAGCTTCCACCAGCCAACAGCGTGTACCAAAGCTTTTCCGTAGTGTTTGCTGAGCGAGACGTGATGTAATCAACTTAAACATAGTTTCTTTTGATCGAAGACAGGCGTTGTCTCAAGTAGCGGCGTATCGATTCGCCAAAAAATGTGTATCGCCTGGTCTTAATGCACAATTCAACGCTTTTCGAGAGAAAACAACATTAAAACGTGTGAAAGATATTAAGAATCACTGTGCAGCATTCACGGCCCTGTGAATACTTTTAAATAGAAACCAAGTACATCTGCACGCATGGTTCACTAAAGAACAACTACTTGCCGTCACTGCTGGCAGCGATTTGCGAAGCCCAAACGAACAGCAGACTGTCAATTCACGACATAGAATGTACGCTGTCGCCATCTAGCGGATGCTAGGAATGTATGAGGAAAAAGTAAACAAACCGTGCGTTTTTCAACTGTACTATGAGCAGGGTTGCCAATAATAATTTTCAAAAAACTGGAAGATCGCTCTTTAAAAAACTGGAAGAAAACTGGATCCTGTTAAACCGTTTTATTTTAATAAGATTGCCTTTTAAACGATTTGTTTGAGAAATATAATCTTCTTTGAAGCTTCGTGTCGTATTCATATGCAGTTCATAAAATGGCGAAATAAACAATTAATTAATTATATAAGTCGAGGAGATCAAAATGATGTTTTCCACTACTCGAACATTACTGTAAATCAATATTTGAGGATCTTTCTTTCTATAAAATACGGTTTCTTTTGGGTAAAACTACTAAAATCTCGTATTTTTTGTTTCATGTCCTTCATAACATTTCATGTCCAGATTAATTGAGGTGCATAGGGACACGGAATTTAACACCAATCCTGTTCTTTTTCTGCACTAATGTATGCAGTGATCTATGTATCAAAATTCTAGAATATTTTTGCATTGAGTCCCATAATATTATTTCAATTCTTTTTTTTTTCTCTCTATTATAGTGACACTTTCAACACATTTCGGCTGGTTCGTCACTTTTACTTCCATTTTTGGAATAATGTCGGGAGTGAGAATTGAACTCGTGATATCTGCGTGAGAGGTATGGATGTTACCACTACGCTAGATCGCCTCCACATATTTAAATTCTAAAAAGAGCACATTCAATACCAAAGCAACACTGCTCCAGTGTTACTGTGGTATTGAAATTATAAAATATTGGTATTGAAAAGCTATTTCTCTCCAATTTTGATATTATTCTTTAGTATTTTGCTTTTATATCAGACTTGTCCAAACTAAATTTGGGTATCAAGGTCAAAATGAGGTATCCTTAAGTATTTCCTCCTGCTCGAGAATATACTTTTGGAAAAATATCCATAGTATACATACTTGCTAAATAAACACTATAGTGCTTATGTATTTTATGCAAAGCCTGCATTTTTTTTCGAAATATGCATCAAATAGGAGAGTTGAGATCATGCGTAATATTAATGCTATTTAGAACTAAAAATCCTTTGAGAGACCATTAAAAACTAATATCCCATTGATGTAAACGGAGACAAGATTACTTGGGTTTTATGTTCATATCAATCAAAGTCAATGGAACTTATTGACACTAAGGTCTTCTGAAATTTAAAATGATTTGAAGGGCCTATAACATTTGATGATTATATAAACTCAAAGCCAGCATATCACACGGGCTCTATGAACCTATTTGGGTAAGATGTTCAATGCTAATTGAAATGGTAGTTCAATTTGTCTCAACTAGGAGGACCTAGAAATTCTGAAGTGTAAGCAAGAAAATAATAACACTGAGTTGAGTGTGAAATAAAAGAAAGATCAATCCAAGGTAAACGCAAATTGGATCGAACGAACGATAAATGTAAAAAAAACTAAGTTGTGCAAGGCATAGGAAGGGTGAGTGGGGGATATTGTTTATACATTTTGAATTTATTTTACATAAAATGGGTAAAACTGAAGCACACATACAAAAAACTGAATAAAACTGGATAATATTTGAAAAAAACTGGAGAATTTTAGGGTTTAACTGTTTGACTGGATCGAGTGAAAAAAAACTGGAAGAATCCAGTTTAAACTGGAACATTGGCAACGCTGACTATGAGTGTTATTTTTTGTCGAATTCTTTTGTAGTTCATAAAAGAAAGGAATTTGTAGAGATAGAGTGAAGCTTAGTAAAGCAGTTTTAACTTTAAGAACCGTTCATTTAATGCACTGACCACAATACAGACTCGAATAAGAGTACCTTCATTGACACTAGCATACTCAAATGCACTTGAAAATTTTCATACATTGAATGAAAATTATTTTAAATGCTGTTTGCATGGTCAGGTTACATAGTTAGGATCCGTGTATAATCAACACTAGAAGAACTCCTAAATCTTTTCACCAGAACCTTTGTAAAGTGGACATCAAAAGTTAGACGAATTGTCTTTACAATAAGGAAATTGCTTTTGTTAATAATACTGAAAAATGTGATCATATCGCTGAACCTAACTGTCGCTCAATTTTTATAGTCGTTCTAGATTATAATTTAAGATATTGGTCCAGAATAGTGAAACCTTTCATCGAAAACAGATGAAACCTGATACCTCGAATAGCTTTAATGGCTCAGGATGTTGATTGTGTCATTGATAGCTACCGTACCTGAGATCTTCATATCAACGCGTTGCATTTCTTTCCACCAGGTATGTAAAATTACCCTCGACGACTTCCTCCGGCAGTGAAATTAAAAATATCTCCCAGGGCCACAAATGCATTGCATGTTGCGTTTTCTCCCAATAATGGCTCCCGAAAAACACGAAAATAATCATTATTAGAGCCCCCGCAGACTGCAGACTGACTTGTCGACCGATATTTCGGTCGGCTTCTTATTCAGTACGGAGAGGTATGCATGTGCGCACATTACACCGATTCAGTTGGGTCGGTTTTTGCATCAGTAGGCCGATCCAACCAAACTGTCGGCTGAAAAAAAGTCTGTAGTGTGCGGGGGCTCTTAGACACTGTTTTCACTCACGATTTGTTTATCACTTGTACAAAACTCGTATCACTTTTAATTAGAATATACATTTTGTGCGGATAATTTGATTTTCATTGAAAATGTTGTACTTGAAGCTGTGTTTATTTTTCCCGCCACAGAGAAAGCATAATTTTCTACAGCAATAAAAATATGTTTCTAATGTTTCTAGTGGATATATTTCAACCTAATTAGCTCTGTAGAACATTATTCTTCCATTCAACGCTTACCATTATCAAAATCAATTCATTACATTTGTGTAACTACTTGTTAAAATCCACCACTTTTTGCTTTGCGTTTTGTTTATCTTTCTTCATATAAACTGGCTGTCAAATTCAGCTTCGATGTCCCGAATTTGAAAACTCCGGGCCCGCTCAATCTCGCTCGTGTTTGAAACAGTGTTTCTAGGTCGAACTCAGTTATCCAAGCTCCCCGAGTTCGTCATTACATTGAAGCGGACCTTAAAGGCTGATTTAGACGGTGCCAGTCAACGCGCTAGTAGAAGAATCCAATCACTAGAGTCTAGTTATTAGAGCCATGTAAACACCCGGCTCCAGTTACTTGCGCAAGTATCGCACAAGTAATTGGCCACACCAGCGAATAGAAAATTTTCTAGATACTGGCGTCAATAGATAAATGACAATTGCTTCAAAACAGTGCGTCATATTAGACATTTGTGTGAAATCGAAATGCCAGGTAGTTTCAGTGTTGCCACATATTTATTTGTACTGGAAGGGGAAAAATCTTTTTCGCCTATGGTGAAGACAATTATTAAACGGTGTTATTTGGCTTGCTCTGTAATTTGTATGTTTCTATGTTTGTAACATATTTGTTTGTAGCGCTTTACCGCATTAAAAGAAATTTATCTCTTCCTGTTGACCGATCGGTATGAAATTTGGAACACACCTTTATCTCTGCAGTCATTATAAAACTGGGTATTTCATTATTTTAAAAATCCAAGATGGCGGCTGCTACAAAATGGCGGATGACATATTTTTTCAAAACCCTATCAACATGGGTATCAAATCAAAGGGCATGACTAGTAGAACACAGTTATGCATGAGGAATGCAAATCCAAAATCGCCTCAACAAAACGGTGGCTCACATATTTTCTCAAAACCCGGTCAATATTGGTATCAAATGAAAGGGCTTGACTAGTAGAACACAGTTATTCATGAGAAATGTAAATCCAAAATGGCCGCCACCATAAAATGGCGGATTACATATTTTCTCAAAATCCCATCAACATGAGTATCAAAGGAAAGGGCTTGACTAGTAGAACACATTTTTTCATGAGAGATGCAAATCCAAAATGGCCGCCACCATAAAATGGCGGATCACATATTTTCTCAAAAACCTATCAATATGGGTATCAAATGAAAGGGCTTGACTAGTAGAACACAGTCATTCAAGAGAAATGCAAATCCAAAATGGGCGCCACCACAAAACGGTCGTTCACATATTTTCTCAAAACCCTTTTAATATGGGTATCAAATGAAAGGGCTTGGCTAGTAGAATACAGTTATTTATGAAAAATACAAACCTAAAATGGCGGCCACTACAAAATGGCGGATTACATATTTTCAGAAATTTATGGAAAATTATGAAAAATGTAAATCCAAAATGACCGCCATCATAAAATGGCGCCATGTTTTTTCAAAGCCCATCAATATGGGTATCAAATGAAGGTGCTCGACTGGTAGAACACAGTAGATCATGAAAAATCCCAACAAACATCGAAACATACCTTTAATTCTACTGTCATTATAAAACTGCGTATTCCATGTTCATGGAAAATTTGATTTGGCCGCCGCTAGAAAATGGCATTTTGGATTTGCATTCCTCATGAATAATTGTGTTCTACTAGCCAAGCCCTTTCATTTAATACCCATATTGAAGGAGTTTGGGAAAATATGTAATCAACCATTTTGTAGCGGCAGCCATCTTGGAGTTTTAAAATAATGAAATACCTAGTTTTATAATGACTGCAGAGATAAAGGTCCAAATTTCAGATCAATCGGTCAACAGGAAGGGGCTCAAATTTCTATTCATGTGGTAAAGCGCTACAGACAAACATGTTACAAACATATAAACGTACAAACATACAAACATACAAATTACTAAGCTAAATAAAACCGTTTAAATACAGTTCCTATCGGTGCTTTATGAGAAAAATCTGTGTTCTTACCGTACAGAACAAAACAAACAAAACTAAAACAATATACCTTTCCGGATAAATTTGTACATTTGCCAACACTGGATGGTTCGATGGTACAAGGAACATCAAATTCAATTCCCTCAACGTATACATGGAAGAATCTTCATTCGCGTTGACGGCATTGTGCCTCATGTGTTTGATTTGTGAAGCGAAAATGATAATAGACAATGAAATCATGGAAATATCAAGAAATTTATATAAAAACACCTGATGAAGGTTCAGTACGACGTGTTTTAATTAGTAAATTAACAAGAAGTAAAATTTTTCATTCAAATTTTGACAATTTAAAACTGCCTCCGGGCCTACAAAACCGATAAAGATTAATTTGCCTCCCAAAATGGTTATCGCCACCAGACGTCGACACTGTCATTCGTCATCGAGGATAAAGTGACAGCCAAGGTGTTCAGTTGCTGAAAATGTGTATGAACGCACAGCACCAGTCAACTGGTGATCTAAATCAAGACGGGTCTATGGTACTAGGTGAGGCCGTTTCGTCATAAGGTGGGTTAGGGGAGCGGTATATGAAGCGGTTTACAAACAAAACACAGTAGACTTCCAAGATGGCTGAAGAGTGGTTTTAGCAAGTTGGCCCACCTTAGGATATACTTCTAGGCGCCTTGATCTAAATATGGCGTGCCGTTTTTATTTAAGTCATTTATTTTTACAGGCTCAGTTACATAGGTTTAAAGGAGCCGAACTCTTAGCTATACTAGTATATATCAACATGTTTCCTTAAATCTAGGGTTAATAAAGTAGGAAACCGATTACTCGCGGTCGACTCGAGATTAGAAGGGTGACATAGTTTCTTTTGGAAAAGAAGGGGATATAAGGTATGGCGTGCCGTTGACGTTCAAGTAACTGGCGCCAATTACTGGTCAATGTGTAAATCAGCTATTAGTCAAGCAAAATACACTCGAAAATGACCTAGTCCATATATGATTAAATCAGGGGTTAGACATCAATTGAATATAGGCTACCCAAAATCAAAATCAATATGGCGTCATTTGTTTATCAACATATCATTTACGAGGATTGAAATCGAAAAATGCGCTGCTTTATTCTAACTGCATGAGCGATTTTCATATTTCAGTTTCACATGGAGGTGTTCACATTTAACATGGAGTTTAAAGTTAGCCACTATTCGACTATATAACCGGACCGAGTTGTAAACAACAGTAATTGATAGAACCAAAATGTCAGTGAACCGCAGCAATATTGGGTACACTGGCAATATGAGCGATTTGACGTTTTAGTCGTACCCCTGGATTAAATGACCTAGTTCATATATAATAAAAAATCGTTTCACCTGGCAACAGTGCTTTAAGAATTATATCGCACTTGTGATCTACTTTGGAAAGCTCCACTGTTATTTTTGCACGGCGCGCATTTGTTTTGTGATTATTGTGCAGTTGAGTGCAAATCTTGTTTTCTCTTGTTATGTTTGTAATTTGTTAAGTTAATATTGAACGGAAAGTGTGCTGCCAACCAGAAACATGTGGTATTTAAAGCATTCGGGAAAAAGTAAGTTAACATGGAGATTACGAGATAATTGAATATAACATGTAGATTTATCATAAACAGCTACTTTTTACTACATCCGTCCGGACATTGCGAAACATACTGTCAGCCGATCGACGGGTGATCTGATCATTCAGGGTGATCCATCGATCAGTAGGAACCATGCATTCCTTTACCCGAAGGAAGACACGCTAAAGATAGTTGACGCTGGCTCGCGCTACGGGACATTTCTAAACGATGCTATCGAAAGCGAGCGAGCGGAATTACCCAAAGATACACCCACCCCATTAAAGGAGGGCGACCGCGTACGGTTCGGCAAATGCCAGAGTATTTGGACGGTGTGTCGGATTAGTTTCGACTGTATTACATCAACAATCAGTGTGAGTCCACAGTTATTGGAAGCATTGCAGAAGTTGGGTGGAAAAATGCACGATAGCTTTCAGAAAGGAAAAACACAGTTTTTGATCATGAAAAACATCACAACCACGCCGAAACTGCTGATGTGCCTAATTGCACAGGTTCCAGTGGTGAAACCGGAATATTTTGACGAGTGCGTAAGCGCTGTTACGAGAGGACAAGCGCTGCCAGAGCCGGGAAATTTTCAACCAGAATTTGTTGAGGCTTATGTCCGAGATCAAGGTATCAATTTTGGAAAAGTTCTTGAGCGAGAAACACTGTTTCGAGGAAAACACTTCATCTTTATTAAATTGAGACACATGAGTCAGTATGAGGACATAATTAAGCTGGCGGGCGGAAAGTGTGTTTGTGCTCAAAAGCACAAAATTGCGAAATCTTATTTTACCGAACCGCATGTTATCGTCATGCAAGCACAGACCGATACTATGTCCCAATCATCATCGCAAGCTGTCGATGGGCTTACACAGCTTATTTCAACTGCCGGCAAAAGATTAATTCCTGATGTTGAAATAGGGCTTGCTATCTTGTATGGTTCCTTGGAGAGATACTGCAATCCTTCGTATAAATTCGTAAATGTGCTAGACTTGGAGACGATACCATTCACCCAAGGTGTGACTTTGGCTAACAACAGTGAAGATATACCGAAACTCGCGAAGAATAGTCCTGCAAAGAGTATTTCACTTCCGGAAACGGAATCACGAGATAGCTCGCAAAAATCTCAGCCTCAAAACGAGCTAGTTACAAATTCAATGGATTACAGCGAGCAGCCACTGGAATCATCTGTGCCGGCTGCTGAATTTGCTAAACCAGATACAAACGCCACATTGACTGTTAAAGGAAAGCGTAAACGAGCCGAAATAAGTGATAGTCCTAAAGAGGCAAAGAAAAGTCGCGCAAAACATTTACAGGAAGATCCTCCACCAGATCCACAAGTCCATGTGGAGGTATCCCAGAAACCTTCAAGCCAGTCTCATTCTTCGCAAGAATACGTTATGCCAGGATTTCTATCGGTCAATCACGATGGAGCGTCCGAAGAAGCGCCTGCCAAGAGGCAACAGCCAAAGCGGCCATTGAAACTGATGCTCGACGACGGTGATAATCTGTTTAATTTCGAAGATGCGGCTCCCAAAAGAAGTAGAAGACAACAACCGCTTGCATATTCCGTGGATTCTTCACAGGAACAGCAAAACGAAACAACTAGAAGCAGTAGCCCTCGTAACGCCGACAATCATTTGTTCTCTTTCGAAAACAGTACATCGAAACGGTCAAGAAACAAGAAAATCCTCGTCACGGAGCAGCCAGAGACCTCTTCCATATCACCGCGAAGCTCAACACAAAGCAACTCATCAAACTACAAGCAATTCATCAAGCCGATTGAAATTCCGCTGGACGGTTGGCTTTCGACAACGTTCTGTGAGTTGGATATCAAATCACAGAAAGATGATCAGGCTGAGTGCAAAAGCGAATCGCTTCTCGCAGAAGATGTGAAGAAAATTAAGCAAGAGTCAGATAGCGCAGACGTCGATGAAAAAACGCGCATATGGGAAAACGGCATGGAAGGACTGTTCCAGGTGCGGGTGATATGTATGAATTTGATATCCAATCGATCGGACCCGACTACCAGCGATCGTAGCTTCTTGCTTACAGATAGTAACTGCACTGTCACCAAAAACAACTATAAAGCATTCGTTAAGGTGAGTTTTATTATTTGCGCTTTGTTTTGTTTGTTGGTTTGGGGTAAATCATTGCATGTATTTCAAGCAACTTAACACTTTTCATGTAATAAAAAATTATCTCACACGCTAACATTATTATTTTTGTTCGAAATTTCTTGATCGAGCGCTTCCATCTGGAATGTTGCGCAAGTAAGTTTCTTTAACCCATATTAGGCCAAGCGTTCGAAAAATATAAAAGCAACTTCGTTAATTTATGGTAGGCTTTTGGCACCAAATGATAGCTTTGTTTATTAGCTACAACTTACCATTAATCTCATTCAATACTGTATAACTTTAATGGGTAGTAAATTTGGTTTAAAGCAAATATGTGCGAAAAGTACCGTTCTGAAACATATTTCTTAAGGCATTTGGTGCAAAAAACAGATCTAAACTTCATTGATATTTTAGATAAATTAGTTCAATATGCTTCAAGCTTTATAGGTACCTATTTGTTTGAAAACATCAAAACTCATCGAACAAAAATATTTTTCGATTGCTGGGAAAAAGAATCAAACTTCGGACACTTTTTAGAAGAAAAATCATATTTTGGATAGAGTGGATTCGAATTTCGGAAACTCTGTATACATTTATATTTATGTATAGTTACAAAGGCAATAAAATTATCAAACATGTGAAAACAACAACGACTGCCTAATAGTATGCTGCAACCTTCCATTTATTCATTTTTTTTATTTATGAATTCAACTGACAGTTGGTGTCTCAATGAATAAAAAACTTGAGCTAATGGCCAGCGGTACGAAATAGGTCGAGAAGCCGTCGTCGAAAATTGTTGGCAGAAATATTAAAGTCGAAGAGATTGAAATTGTCGTTGAAATGCTGACAGATTGAACGGATGGGCACACGCAATCCATGCAGATTTTAAAAACATATATTTTTGATTCGAATGAAGGTTTGTATTCCGTTTGGGTTGGAGGAAATATCAGTTTTCCACAGTAATTGGGATTTTTATGACTCAAGTGTAACTTTTGAAAAGGGCGAATCGATTTTAGTAAGAGAAATCTTTGATAATTTATAGCTCAAAAACTATGAGTCATACCGAAATAGTGTCTTAGAAAGAGTTATAGACGATTGATTAGGGTGTGAATGATAATGGTCATCTCTAATTTTAAAAAGTAACCTCATCAAAAATGTTCACCACCCCGAAAACACACCCTATGCTAAATATTACCTCAATCGGACTTAAGCGAGAGTGGCGCAAAGCGGTCAAAGTTTGAGTTTTTTTATGTCAAATGTCTTAAAAATGCATGAAACGTCGAGATCTAGTGTCACCTCGAAAAAAAAAATTTGTTAGAAATCGACACTCTGGGACTCTGGTTTTTTTTCGAAGTACGAGACGAAACGTGTGGTTTTAAGTGCCAATAAAAATATTTATCTCGACTTTTCATTCGGATCTTACTGCGAAATGTTGATTTGCTCGATAATATACCCTTTGCAAAAAACAGGAAGTGGGTTATATCTATGGTATAACCGCAAGGGTGACGTAGGACTATCGTTGATTTAGAGATCATTTGTATGAAGTTGAATCTGAATTCATTCTGAATGAATGAATATTTGAAGAACTTCGAAAACGAGAGCGTTACGTTGGAGGCACAAGGTTTTATGCATCCAATATTGAATACGGAAATATCCTACTGATGGGGAAGAATAATCTTCAGAAGCTATCCTGTTGATTGCGATTGATTGAAAAACCACAAAACCAAATGTATTTGGTCACAGTGTTACATGGATAGAAAACATTCAATTAAACTCTTTCACATGAATATATTTTGAAAATTCCCAAAGGAACTGGCAGATTATTTTCAGTAACGATTAGATATTTCCACATTTTCCTCGATACTGGAAGCCCACCAGTGGTTAATGGCAACTCGATAACCACCTGTTAATAGCCGCGCGTGTATGTGTGTGTAGCGATGTCTTCCCAGGAAACCGTTTGTGGCATCACTCTCCTCCTGATAGATTCCCTTCTGGCCTAGGGTGCACAAACAGGCTCTTGGTGACACCGTTCATCCGCGCTTTCATGATAAATAAAGAGTTTCACCGCAACAGCGACAACATGCTCCAATCGCTGTTCAATTAGAACTGAGTGGATTTCCGAGCGCCGCTCGCTTATATACCGATTGGTGATTTCAATAGCCTGTTTTGAAAGCAATTTTAAGACAATTGAAACAAGTTTTTGGATCAAAAAGCAACAAGTATATAACGCGTAGACATTTTATCTTTCGAATGAAGTGTTTATCATACCATTTCGTTCAGTTGTTTAGGAGCTATTAACGCTCAAAATCTCGGTCTCCGGCGTAACGCTTTCGTTTTCGAAACTTTGATTTTACACCCCGGTATAGAAATGAAAGACGTAGTCCTACGTCAATATTAGCTCATTCGAACATTTATTAGTGTCACAGACGTAAAAATAAATTAGAAATAATTTTTGAATATCTCGAGAATGGCTGCATTTAGAAAGAGATTGATAAAGAGGTTTTTTGCCTTGAATCACATCAAGATTCATAATTTGTAGCTAAAGATGATTGTTATCACACAAAAATTCGAAGTTCCACAAAGTTCGTCAAAAATAGTTTAACCATCTTGGACTCATTTTTTAAATTTTCTACATGACTTCTATTTTATATGAAAAAATAAAAAAAAATTACATATTTTAGATTTTTTTTAAATTCGTTTATTTTTACAGGCTTAGTTACATAAGTTTAAAGGAGCCGTTATATTTCAGATATTGCAAATAAAAGTTTTTTGACGTAGGACTACGTCTTTCATTTCTATACCGGGGTGTAAAATCAAAGTTTCGAAACCGAAAGCGTTACGCCGGAGACCGAGATTTTGAGCGTTAATAGCTCTTAAACAACTGAACGAAATGGTATGATAAACACTTCATTCGTGTTTTTGATCCAAAAACTTGTTTCAATAGCCTTAAAATAGTTCTCAAAACAGGCTATTGAAATCACCAATCGGTATATAAGCGAGCGCCGCTCGGAAAATCCACTCAGTTCTAATTGAACAGCGATTGGAGCATGTTGTCGCTGTTGTGGTGAAGCTCTTCGTGTTTATCATGAAAGCGCGGATGAACGGTGTCACCAAGAGCCTGTTTGTTCACCTTAGGCCAGAAGGGAATCCATCAGGAGGAGAGTGATGCCACAAACGGTTCCCCGGGAAGACATCGCTACACACACATACACGCGCGGAATTCTTTCCGTTTGGATGCCATTCAGCATCGAGAAAGTTCCGGAAAGATCTAATCATTGCTGGAAAATAATCTGCCAGTTCCTCTGGGAATTTAAAAATACATTCATGTGAAAGAGTTTATTTTAATGTTTTCTATCCATGTAACACTGTGACCAAATATTTTTCAATCAAGTGCTATTAACAGGTGGTTATAAAGTTAGTATTAACTACTGGTGGGCTTCCAGTATCGAGGAAAATGTGGAAATATCTAATCGTTGCTGGAAAATAATCTGCCAGTTCCCCTTGGAATTGAAAATTACATTCAAGCGAAAGAGTTTATTTTAATGTTTTCTATCCATAAAATATCCATATAAT
This sequence comes from Toxorhynchites rutilus septentrionalis, assembly GCF_029784135.1. Lineage (NCBI taxonomy): Eukaryota > Metazoa > Arthropoda > Insecta > Diptera > Culicidae > Toxorhynchites > Toxorhynchites rutilus. Next base: position 298,454,004 of record NC_073746.1, on the reverse strand, counting down.
ACCTTTGGTTTTGTAATTTGTCAATCAAGTGCAGTTAGCAGGAAAGCTTTTGAAGACTATTCTTCAGAACAAGGTTTTTCGTATCCTATATTGGATGCATAAAACCTTGTGCCTCCAACGTAACGCTCTCGTTTTCGAAGTCCCCCAAATATTCATTTATTCATTCATTCAGAATGGATTTAGATTCAACTTCAAACAAATGATCTCTAAATCAACGATAGTCCTACGTCACCCTTGCGATTATACCATAGATATAATCCATTTCCTGTTTTTTGTAAATGAAAAAAAAAAGATTACTAATTTTTTTCCTCAGTGTATATTTTTTTCACGTTTTAACATCAATACTCTATAATGTGCGATTCACATAGCACGTTACGGAGAAGAACGTCAACGTCTCCACCAATTCACACATGCAGTCAATGCTTCCACCAGCACAGTCACGTCAAATGCCAAACGAATGATTTATTTAATTTTATTCATGGTGTCGCCACCTACAACAATTTTAAATTGCAATGCCCTCTTTCAAATCAGCATGCCTAGAATCAGTTCTAAATTTTGAAAAATTCAATAAGAATCATTGAATTCAATTATTTAAATGCTTAAACCCCGTAGTCCGACCCTTATGCAACAATAATAATAAATAGAATAATTCTTTCAATTCTTTTATGATTTTCATTCCGAAATTTGGAGCTAAGAGATATGTTGGCATAAAAAGTACAGTAAGTTACTTATAAAGCGATATGCTGAGGCACCACTCAGTGTCGCATTGTTGTCGGTTTTGACCAGTAATTGGACATTTGCGACTGGTGGCGACTTTCAATGTGAGGCCATAATTTGGGCCCCGAACTCAATGTTTACAAAAATGTCCAACTAGAGGTAAAAAAGTCTAATTAAACGTGTTGCATCACAGATCTGTTCAATTAGCTTAATGTCGATGTAGATGTAAATTACTGTACAACTAAATCAAAACAAAAGCCCAGACAAAAACCAAACGAGCCGTCCGTCTCCGTCAATTATTCTTTTCTACAAACCCTGCCGGTCGTTTTCGTTGAACGTATGCTGACGGGTCGTTACGTTGCTGGTGTATGTGAATGTTTTCATGAGAATTGCATGGTAGAATCATTGACGTATCGTGACGTGACGGGACGTGAACGTGACGTGTATGTTGTATGTGAAACGCACTTAACTCTTTCTAAGACACTATTTCGGTATAACTCATAGTTTTTGAGGTATAAATTATCAAAGATTTCTCTTACTAAAATCGATACGCTCTTTTCAAAAGTTACGCTAGAGTTAAAAACTTCCCAATTGCTGTGGAAAACTCATGTTTCCTCCAAACCCAAACGGAATACAAACTTTCATTCGAACCAAAAATACTCATGTTTTGCCATTTGTCGATTTCGTTTGGAATTGCTCAATCGCTGCTTTGTGGTTTCAACAGCAGAAAATCTCGTTGACGTAATGATCTTTCAGGCACGTACATGCTCAGTAGTGTCAGCAGTGGTGGGCAGTCAATGTCTCCTGCAAATATTTTCCCAGCAAATGTAGCTTGAGCGATCATGCGTCTAACTTCAAGTGGTTGAATATTCAACAGACGACAATGCTCCTCGTAGGGTGGCAGGTTTCGGGAGTAGCGAAACCGAGTGGCTGGCGCGATAGGGGCACCGTACTACTAACTTTGATTCCAATATTGATCGGACATGTGAATAGTACAGGGATCGGAGACGAAAATTGGATAACGAAATTCGTCGGAAATTTTGAATATAAAGCCCAAATGACGATTGGTTCTGGGAACAATATCGTGATGGTGATCAAGTATGGAAAAGTTAATTCGCTCATTTCTCCACAACTATTATAAATCACTCTTGAATCTGCTTGGAATAATCATTGCGAAAAAAATGCAGCAAGCAATCGTGAGATTGCACGATTAAATTATTTTACACATCATTCGGGACTGATAGTGAACATAACAAAACAAAGAGTGGAAAACAACATTCAATGAATGAATACTCCTTTGGAAAGATAGCACAAAACAAAATAACAAGTGAGTCGAAATAGACTGAATCTGCGTGTATGTGTGATTTTATTTTCCCTTGCACTCTTTTCCTTGACAGCATTCAAGAGCACATGAATCCACCTTCCCGCTCACCAATAACTTGCGTTAATATGGTCTTTTGCGTTGGCTTAGATCGTTTCATACTAGAAACAAAAAAAAATGTCATTGCAGTAGTGCACAGGAAACAACTCGATTTCAACTATCTACCTATTTTTTACCGCCGCGATCGAGGCTCAATGATTACTATTTGAGTGAAAAACGAATGATTTTACAGCGACACTCGCTGGCTCAAGCAAAAGCTTCCAGTTTGATTCTATCAAGGCACTTATATTAATGTATAACAGGTGAAGCAACATCATCACTTCAATAAGAAGAGGATTACGGTTTGTGGAGCGGGGGTTATTTGTTTTGTTACTGCTAGGATACGCCATTTTTGCATTTCCACATGCGAGAGTAGAGGAAATGAGAATGAAATTCTACAAAATCATCCCTTCTTTTTCACATAAATTCGCGAAAGCCGAACATAGTAGGCATCGTTCGAATAAGCGTCGTAGCAGTTTGTAGAGAGCCGCCGGCAGCGTTCTGATGCTGTTTGTAAACAATACCGACAGCAATTCCAATATGGGTGAAAGTGCATTTCATATGATTGTTTCACCTGGTATATTTAGAGGCGCCTTGGATTCTATCACCATCTAACGTCATTCCAAGAGGCAAATGAGGAAATGCAAAAATTTCTGAGAATAGATGAGCGAAATCGAGACAGTATTTTTCCGTTCTAATCGAGAATGAACTTTGTGAAGAGGAGAGGTGAATGTTTTCTGTCTCAAATAAAGTGAGGCATAAACGGAGAATAGAAGGGTGAATTTTATCTGTGAATGAGTGTTGTTGAACGAATTTCGATGCGATTTTCCCCATACCTGATGGTGACTTCGAAAAGGAAGTCCGTTATTCAGGATAACTCCGAAATCCTTGAGGTGTTGTACTCGGGCTCGATGAAAACCAGACTGGATGTAGTCATGAACAGTGTTTGCCAAATGATCCACTCATTGAAAAAATCGCTTTCGTTCGTTCAAATATGATCTTTCAGGAAACATTTCCCCCAGCGGTATTCTATTGTTGTTATGTGCTGCAAATCATGACACAAAAGAGAACGAGACAACTCTGCATCGGCTCGCACTTCATTGCACACCAGCATGCAAGCAAAGCTATCATATACGCTTTCGGTGCAGAAAGCTTATTTTCTTCTTTGCCTCTAACATATGCATACCGACCTCTCCATGCATCATGAAACAGCAGGATCGTACGGACAACGCAAAGCGAAAGATTCATATTCAGCTAATGTAGCAGATCCTGATTCTTAAGTCTCAGAGAGTGCAAACTATATGATTATTTAGCTCGATAGAGGCTAAGGGAAGGGTAGTCAGATTATATTTTCCATTTTTAACGCCTCTATCCCTTGAAATGTGTATATTCATATAGACCGCATAGTTTTACTAGCAACACCGCTCTCTTTCCCCATTTGTTGCTCTCCGCAAATGGTGACCGAATGATGACGTAATTTTTCTTGTATCATTTATTGCTTTGCACTTGCCTGTGCAGTGGGTTTCGCTATAGTAGAGCGGGACGATATATGCGGTTCAAACTTGTATGCAGGCTTCGAAAATGGTATGCGATGTTTGATACAGATCGGATATGCAATCAACAGTCTTCGTTCCTCTCTCAGTTTAATCACTAAATATTACACAAGTGATTACTGACATTCATACAAGTATCTGAATGATCCTCTCATATTTGGTTATATGTTCGTGAGAGTTTACTTGCATGACACATTGTGTATCATTCGATTTTGATCGAAATCCAAACACTGGTCATGAATGATGGTTGATGTTTGCGGTGATAGGATCACGTTACATTTTTCGACACTGAGCCTCAGCATATTTCTGGAACACCAATCTGCATCTACATACCAAATTGTGCCGATCCTGGCAGTCCGAATGGCTTTTACTATTTTGAAGATTTTTGCATCGTCAGCAAAAAGAGACGGCATTCCGGAGGTAACAGCAACGAAACATCATTTAAAAATAACAAAAATAATAGCGGGCCGAGGTTACTGCCTTGCGGGACTCCAGATTTGTTGGAAAAAGTCTCTGATTCTGAGAGGTCAATCATGACCCGAACAGAGCGATCTAATAAGTAGGATCTAAACCAATTAACGCTTCTTGACGAAACACCGAGTTTATTCAGTTTAGTGATGAGAATTTCGTGGTTCCATACTTCGAATACCGATCGCTTTGGTTAAAAACCGTGCTGCTGTGTGGATGTAATATTTGCAACAAGCAAACAGAGATCCATTTTCTATTATCTCGAACAGTTTAGAACATACACACATGGACGTAATACCACGGTAATTAACAACATCGCGTTTGTCGCCTTTTTTGTGCACCGGAAACATATAAGAAAATCTTTCTATTTCATCCGTTCATCCTCATTCCTCAACTTAGCTAATGTTTGGATTTTTTTTCTTTCCGTTCAACTCAGTTTTCTTTTTCCTTCTCTCAAGTTTTTTGCGCTTCGTCATTTCAATCAACTTCTTCGCAGCTCCTACTGCTTTATACAACATATTCCAGGACACGCTTGTGGTCGCCACAGGAGTAACGTGAGGTGTAGGTACTTTTAGCGTGAATTGATGAGTTGCCAGGATACATTGTCCACTAATTCTTCATCTTCCTTCATATCTATCTGCTGGTCTGTAGTTGAAAAACATGACTATTATTTGTCCTCAGGCACACTTCGTATAATTTCGCGAGGCAAAGGTTCCTTATACGGAAAAAGTATAAGCCGTGGAACCAGTGTACCATCTGCAGCCACCATGACGGTATACGATTCGCGGTTTGAATTGACTCGACTCGCTTGTACGTTTTTCAACGTCTTAGCACACGCTTTTCATTGGGATTGGAATCCGTCTCGAATGCACTCTTATCCTTATCGTCTCGAATGCACTCTTATTAATACTTCTAATTGATGTTTTGACGCCGGATATGTCTCGACTTCTGCGAACCAAGATCGCACATTTACTTCAGTTACAATCCTTTTCTTCGAAATTTGATTCGCCGTGCGTTTGAAAATAACAGAACGTAATTCTCATATACACTTACAGTGAAACCGAGGGGTTACTCTAAAGAATCAATTGTGATATTTTTTTTTTTATAGTTATATCATCAGGGCATTAAGCATTTCAAGATAGTATTACTGAGTGTTCGAAATACGATTCAGAACGGTACATAACCCACATAACCTAACAAAAACAAAAACTAATAAGATGCTACAGTATTACTTGGATAGGAACACCCATTGTGATGTGGGAAAAAAACCACTGGTCTTCGTAGCCCTCCTGTAGGAGGTTGCGCGTTCGCTTACTAAGCGATCGATCGTGAGTTCAAAACTCAGGGTTCTCAATTGATTATATTTGTGTAGTTACAGAATAACTACGTCCACGCAACATCCATCAGCGATGGAGATTGATTCACAGTCGATTCATCCATATAAAAGGTCTGGTTTATATAGGCCAAACTTCATCCAATTGCTTTATATGTAAAAAAGGCATATTGAAAGTTTTTCCCGGAATTAAACTGTATGAAAATGTATGAAGCTTAATTGAACTCATATATTTATCGTTTCAACTAACGCAACTGGTTTAACAAATGCTAAACAATCAAACAACTAATTCTAATAAAAAAAATAATAATCAATTAGTTTCGTTTACGATTCTTTTTTTTCCAGAAACAAAACTACAAACTACAGCAAACGATAGTAAAAACCAAACCTGTTTGTGTATTGGACAATACCCAAGATGATTTTTAGATTACTGATAATATTATGTCTCTTAGAGCGATCAATAAAAGCACCCCATAAAGGAAACTCATTTAAATACTATTTTGTGGATTTATATTTTCGATTTTTCTTCATTTTCCCAACGACCAGTGAACCGAACTCGTCCTTGAACAACGTAACATAATCCTTGGTAGACAATTTGTGCAAATCACGCATCATACTGGTCGAAAAAACACTGAATGTCGATTCATTCACTGTTCGGGTTAAAGCTAAGGTCAGATTCTGCTTTCGCCTCTGTTTCTCATCTTCCAAAAATTTCTTTACATCGTACTTGGATCGAATGCTGTCTATCGCACTCAAATCGAGCTCCGATTTGGCCGACTTGGTCGATTCTCGAACGATTGTTTCTCCATCATCCGTTCGAATCCTCTGCATCAGAAGTTTGCTTGGGATTGAAGCCTGCAAAAGTTCCGTGTCGAGCTCCGAGCTAAGCTTATTCTCGATCCTTCGATCAACCTCTTTGCTAGAGGAAAAATCTTCCTGCTCCTCCGTCAATAGTTGGAATAAGTTCGTATCGGTTCGCAAATTTAGACTTTTCGTCGAGTCGTCACGAGCCGCAACCTCTTCGATCCACTCAGAGCCCAGCCAAGTAGCTAAATCGTCCGGGAAAACACATTCGCCCTCTGTTGGCCACTGCTTTCCAGCGTCCTCCAAAAGCATCCGGAACGGAACGAGGCGATTGTAAAAGTCCACAATTCGCGCACACATAACTTTCGACATGCACCAAATCTCCGCCAACAAACATAGAAATATGGAAGTAAGATTGAAAAAGTAACTCGTCGTTATAAACCGTACGTAATATTTGGCAGCATCCTTAGCCAGCACCACTATCCGGCAGAATAGTTTCCCGAGTCCTTGAAGCCTCACCAGCAAATAATCCAAATTCGAACGGGTTGGGAGTTCAACTGACTTTTCGAGATAGCCTGTATAGGGTAACATGCTGGACATGTTGGATAGTACATGCGAAACATCCACTACACGGAAACGAAGCAATGCTTGTTTCAACTTCTTCAGTTGCCGAAAGCCGTGCATATTGTAGAACCGATCATTAAACCTGATCGCAAAACGGGAGAGATATGCGGCTGCTTTTTCGAAGGCATGCAGCGATTCGAAGTATTGATGGGCAGTAGCGATCGTACTGCAAAATGATCTGATATCTGGAATGAGAGGAAAGACCATTAAATTCAATGTGTTCTTTTTCACCAACTATGCGCAACAAACAAGTTGATCGTTCCAGAAACGCGCGAATTGCTCCAATATACTTACCATCCTTGCGGTTTTTAGTTTTACATTTGTGTGTAAATAACACTGGTGGAACAAGGTCCAGCTTATTCCATATTTCCATTTTTCGAACGAATATCTAGTTTAAAGTTCATCTATTGAGTTAATTTATGAACAGATAACAAATTTGGAAATAAACAAAAACACGTTTATTTTATTCAGACCAATGTGTTGGGAATAGAGGTTACGAATATGGTAGAGTATGCGAGCGAGATAGCTTCATTTCCATAACTATTTTTGACATCATGACGTCATATTTGACGGAATTTGTTTGGAGAAAAAATTACGTTAGAATTTCATTTGTTTCTATTTTCTGTTTTATGTTTTTCTTTTTTTTAACAAGATATTGACTAGTTGTATCCAAATTATGAGCGCATAGGGATATTTATTGTATTCTGATTTTGAATATTATCGAACAAGATATGGTCGGAGAACACTTACATACTTATTATTTCGAGTAAATCGAACTCAAACGAGAATGGTATTAAAAAAATCTCTCTAAGCTCAGTCAAGAGGGTTTCACGAGCGGCTATATGTACTTGGGCCACTCTGACTAAACCGAAAAAATATTTTTCAGAGAGTTGGTCCACTATGACTTAACAATGTGATGATGAAATAATATCATTTATTGAATACGCAGCCGACGTGAATTTTAAATTGTAGATTTTCCTGCAGGCAACGGCAACTTCGACTTGCCGTTGCTGATATAAGTGCGATTCACATACAACATACACGTCACGTTCACGTCCCGTCACGTCACGATACGTCAATGATTCTACCATGCAATTCTCATGAAAACATTCACATACACCAGCAACGTAACGACCCGTCAGCATACGTTCAACGAAAACGACCGGCAGGGTTTGTAGAAAAGAATAATTGACGGAGACGGACGGCTCGTTTGGTTTTTGTCTGGGCTTTGTGTCTCGGCTTTTGTCTCGGATGCAACACGTTTAATTAGACATTTTTACCTCTAGTTGGACATTTTTGTAAACATTGAGTTCGGGGCCCAAATTATGGCCCCCCATTGAAAGTCGCCACCAGTCGCAGATGTCCAATTACTGGTCAAAACCGACTCCAATGCGACACTAAGTGGTGCCTCAGCATATCGCTTTATAAGTAACTTACTGTATTCTTTATGCCAACATATCTCTTAGCTCCAAATTTCGGAGTGAAAATCAGAATCAGTTGAGAGAATTATTCTATTTATTATTATTATTGCATAAGGGTCGGACTACGGGGTTTAAGCATTTAAATAATTGAATTCAATTATTCTCATTGAATTTTTCAAAATTTAGAACTGATTCTAGGCATGCTGATTTGAAAGAGGGCATTGCAATTTAAAATTGTTGTAGGTGGCGACACCATGAATAAAATTAAATAAATCATTCGTTTGGCATTTGACGTAACGGTGCTGGTGGAAGCATTGACTGCATGTGTAAATTGGTGGAGACGTTCACGGAACGTAGACGTTCTTCTCCGTAACGTGCTATGTGAATCGCACAATATATGAATGCTTCCATAAGAATTGCACGGGAGAATAATTATCGTAACGTGACGTGACGGGACGTGAACGTACCGTGTATGTGGATTATGTGCGATTCACATAGAACGTTACGGAGAGGAACGTCTACGTTCCGTCAACGTCCCCACCAATTCACACATGCAGTCAATACTTCCACCAGCCCGTCACTTCAAATGTCAAACGAATGATTTATTTAATGTTATTCATGGTGTCGCCATCTTCACAAATTTTAAATTGCAATGCCCTCTTTCGAATCAGCATGCCTAGAATCAGTCCTAAATTTTGAAAAATCCAATGAAAATCATTGAATTAAAATGCTTGAACCCCGTAGTCCGACCCTTGTTCAAAAATATTAATATATAGACTATTTCTCTCAGCTAGGCGCGAATTATTTTCACTCCGAAATTTGGAACTAAGAGATATGTTGGCATAAAAAGTACAGTATGTTACTTATAATGCGACATGCCGAGGCACCATTTAGTGTCGCATTGGAGGCAATCTAGACCAGTAATTGGACATTTGCGACAGGTGGCGACTTTCAAAGTGGGGCTATAATTTGGGCCCCGAACTCAATGTTTACAAAAATGTCCAATTAGAGGTAAAATATCTAATTAAACATCACAGGTCTGTCCAATTAGCTAAATGTCGAATTAGATGTAAATTACTGTACAACCAAAATCAAAACAAAAGCCGTGACACAAAGCCCAGACAAAAACCAAACGAGCCGTCCGTCTCCGTCAATTATTCTTTTCTACAAATCCTGCCGGTCGTTTTCGTTGAACGTACGCTGACGGGTCGTTACGTTGCCGGTGTATGTGAATGTTTTCATAATAATTGCTTGGTAGAATAACTGACGTAACGTGACGTGACGGGACGTGAACGTGACGTGGATGTTGTATGTGAATCGCACTTTAATGCGCGTTTTCGATTCTCGGCCTAAAATACGGCATTTCGCTATAACGGCTCTCTTCAATTAATGTGCGATTCACATAGCACGTTACGGAGAAGAACGTCTACGCTCCGTCAACGTCTCCACCAATTCACACATGCAGTCAATGCTTCCACCAGCACCGTCACGTCAAATGCCAAACGAATGATTTATTTATTTTTATTCATGGTGTCGCCACCTACAACAATTTTAAATTGCAATGCCCTCTTTCAAATCAGCATGTCTAGAATCAGTTCTAAATTTTGAAAAATTCAATGAGAATCATTGAATTCAATTATTTAAATGGTTAAACCCCGTAGTCCGACCCTTATGCAATAATAATAATAAATAGAATAATTCTTTCAACTAGTCGCGAATGATTTTCACTCAGAAATTTGGAGCTAAGAGATATGTTAGCATAAAAAATACAGTAAGTTACTTATAAAGCGATATGCTGAGGCACCACTTAGTGTCGCATTGGAGTCGGTTTTGACCAGTAATTGGACATTTGCGACTGGGGGCGACTTTCAATGTGGGGCCAAAATTTGGGCCCCGAACTCAATGTTTACAAAAATGTCCAACTAGAGGTAAAAATGTCTAATTAAACGTGTTGCATCACAGATCTGTTCAATTAGCTTAGTGTCGACGTAGATGTAAATTACTGTATAACCAAATCAAAACAAAAGCCCAGGCAAAAACCAAACGAGCCGTCCGTCTCCGTCAATTATTCTTTTCTACAAACCCTGCCGGTCGTTTTCGTTGAACGTATGCTGACGGGTCGTTACGTTGCTGGTGTATGTGAAGTTTTTCATGAGAATTTCATGGTAGAATCATTGACGTATCGTGACGTGACGGGACGTGAACGTGACGTGTATGTTGTATGTGAATCGCACTTTAATGCGCGTTTTCGATTCTCGGCCTAAAATTCACAGCAAAAAAACTTTTTCGATGTCGATATACACCCACTCCATGCCACACCGATATAGTGGTAGTTTTGTTCCTTGTCGCAAAATATTAGACCCGTCCCAGCAAACATTAAATCGCATAACGAGCGTATATATAACATCATATGCCCTAAAATTTGGTTGGCATATAATGCGCCTAACTGACATATGCATGCAAAAGTGGAGGCCATATACTGTTACCTTCTCACTAATCAAATAAATTATGAGAGCTTGAGGTTTTTATGTCTCTATTGGTTGGAAGGTAAAACTAGAATAATCACAAATCTAAAAGCATGTCACTCCTGCTTCTGGCATGGCTACTGTGATCTATCAACAGTCATGGTAGCCAAGGTAGCATCTCCCCCTCTAATTTGGTAGCAGTGGTAATCTTGAAACTTGATTGATGGCCGGGTTGATCGCACGGGACGTTGCAAAGGTGTCGATGTCTGAATCGGCTGGGGAACATCCATTGACAGTAGAGTTTCATCTCCTTCACTCGACAACGTATCTTGAAGATTAAGAACCTCGGCTGACTCAACGTGCTCCTCATCGGATGTTGGTTGATCCAAGTTCAGGACTTCATTAGGTGTTGGTTGATCGTTCTGGATCGAAGATTGGGTTCTGTCCAGCTGAGGTGTTGGTTCAACTGGAGTAAGTCCAAAGTCGTCAATCAAGATGGATAATGGTGCTGGTGCAGGAGCAACTTCTTCCATGCCCGTTCGGAGTTGATCAATTTGCGAACGTAGCACTTTGCGTCGACCAACTTGGCAGTCCAATAATATGTTGTAGTTGACGTTGCCAATAGCTTCGAGCACAACACCGGGCATCCACTTCCACTTCTCGTTTGCAGAGTAGACTTTGGCATAAACTAGAGCACCAGCTAGGAAACTTCGCTTTACTGGTTGATGTTGTGGGTGAAATTCTGGTTTGGGTGACGGTCGTAACAGGTCCAAAGTTGTCCTCATCTTGCGTCCAAGCATTACATCGGCTGGAGATTGTCCACTCAGAACCGCTGATGGAGTGGATCTGTAGACGTACAGGAACGTTTGAAGCGCAGTAAGGGTTGACCACTCTCGTCCGTCGACAATTTTCTTCAGCGATCTCTTCAAGGTGTCCACAAACCTCTCCGCTTGCCCGTTTGATTGTGGATGATACGGAGCTGTACGGAAATGGACGATCCCAAATTCTTCGCAGAAATCACGGAATTCAGCACTTCCATTGTCCGACACAATGACTGTAGGAATTCCAAATCTTGCGAAGCATTCTCGAAGAAATGTGGTCATTGTGGAAGTAGTCGGGTAACGAGTTTGAGGTATTTCCAGCCACTTTGAGAAAGAATCCACCACAACTAAATAGTATTCTCCATCCACAGGTCCAGCGAAATCGATGTGGAGTCGTTGCCAGGGTCCTTCAGCTCGGGGCCATGGTTGTGGTTGAGCATGTGGTGGAGATTTTGCAGCATTTGCACAGCTTGGGCATCTACGAACGTAGTTGGTGATGTCTTCATCTATTGTCGGCCAGAAAACGATTCCACTAGCGATAGCTTTTGCCCGTTCGATGCCAGGATGTCCTTGGTGAACTTGCTTGAGGATCCTTTTCTGCAGGCTTTTGGGAACTACAATTCGATCCGCCATCATGATACAGTCGTCAATTACGGAGTAGGAATCTCGACGGCTGAAGAAAGATCGAACTTCTACATCTTCGATACCTTCGCACCGTGATGGCCAGGAACCTTGTGTGTAGGAAATTACCTTCTGGAGCACGGCATCCTTCTTAGTGGCGATCTTCAGGCTCTTGTGGGTGACTTGAAGATCTTAAATAGAGTCATGGAAACAGGAACTAACGTCATCTTCGACTCGAACCATAGCGATGACTGCTTCTTCGTCGGGTTTCGGATGGTTGCTGATAAGCCGGGAAAATACGTCAGCGTAACCGAAATCTTGAGTTGATACGTATTCGATGTTGAAATCGTATCCCAAAAGTGTCAAGGCCCATCGTTGGAGCCGGTTTGCGGTATGTACAGGAATGCCCTTTTTGGATCCGAATATTCTCAGCAATGGTTGATGGTCCGTTTGAAGCGTGAACCCACCCCACAGCAAACGATGGAACTTCGTGCAAGCAAAAATCAATGCCAACGCTCCTTTTCGATTTGGCTATAGTTCTGCTCTGCTACAGTCAGCGATCTCGATGCATGTGACACAGCCTTGATGATGCCGTTCGGAAAACGATGAAGAATAACTGCACCAATGCCAGTTTTTGATGCATCTCCTGCCACGATAATCTCTTGCTCTGGATTGTAGTGGGTGAGCAACAGACCAGATTGTAGCACTTTTTTGATGTTTTGGAAAGCGTGCTGACACTCCTTACTCCAATCGAACTTCGTGTCCTTTTTCAGAAGGTTGTCTAACGGATGGCGTAGTTGGTGCATCTCGCGGACGAATTTGCCGTAAAAGTTGACTGCACCCAGCGCAAGGTGGGAACGTCGGTTGGTGTGGGCATTTCCGAAATGGCTGCAATCTTGGCTGGATCGGGTTGGATACCTTTAGCAGAAACGATATGTCCAAGGTACTTGATTTGATCCTGGTGGAATCGGCACTTCTCCACGCGTAAACCATAGTCACGCAGACGGTTGAGAAGCATGTGGATGATTCGGTTATGATCCCCGAGAGTCTTGCTGTGCACCAGAATATCGTCGAGGAAAACTTCCACACCACGTAGACCCGAAACCATTTTCGCCATTAGCTGCTGGAATGCACCGGGTGCTGACTTGACCCCTGGAGCCAATCGGTTGAAACGGAATAACCCACGGTGGGTGTTAATCGTCAACAGCTTCTTGAATTCGTCATCGACCTCCACCTGAAGGTAGGCATCCGACAGGTCGATTATGCTGAAAACTTGACTGCCGGATAGCTTGCTGAAGATCTCCTCCGGGGTAGGAAGAGGATGGTTGTTGGTCTCCAGTGCTGCGTTGAGCCCAGTCGAGTAATCGGCACATACATGCACTTTTCCCCCCGGTTTCTTGACAACGACGATGGGTGCTGCCCAGTCCGAAAAATCAACCGGCGAGATGATGTCCAACCGCTCGAGTAGATCCAGCTCCTCTTCTACCTTTTGGATGGCATGAAAAGGCACCGGTCGCTTTGGTCGGAAAACGGGTTGGGCATCCGGCTTCAGAGACAGTGAAATTTTCGTCTTCATGCAGTGGCCCAAACCATCCTGAAAAACTTCAGGATATTGCTTAAGGAAGTGCTGATCAGAGGAAGGCGAAAAATTGGAAAGATTCACCTGTTTGCAGTTGGCAGCAAGCGGCTTCGACCATAAGTCAAACGCGTCCAACCAGTCCAGTCCGATGACGTTCAGATCTTCAACTGATGTGATGTAGCAGACCGATGCCTTCGTAGTTTTCCCGATAGTAACCGGGCAGGTGAATTCGCCAACCAATTCGAGTGGTTCCCCTGATGCCGTTGATGCTTCTACGCTAGTCACCGTTGATGACGGTGAGCCAATCATTTTCCACGTGTGTGTGCTGATAACGGTGATGTCGGAACTGTTCCAGTAACTTTATCAAACGGCTGTTTTGCTCGGCCATTTGCTGCATCACAACGGACAACGGAATTTCTCCTCCACTTGCTCCAGCTTCGGATCCGGCTTGAGTTCCATATTCGATGGTCATCTCGGAAGAATCTTCAGACTTCAACCTCGTCGCCAAAAATGTTACCTTCTCACTAATCAAATAAATTATGAGAACTTGAGGTTTTTATGTCTTTATTAGTTGGAAGGTAAAACTAGAATAATCACAAATCTAAAAGCATGTCACTCCTGCTTCTGGCATGGCTACTGTGATCTATCAACAGTCATGGTAGTCAAGGTAGCATATACATACATGGCAAATGCTTACCGAATTTGTTTGGATGAATATGCAACTTTGACCGGCTATAATAGCGATTATGTTGAAATTGAATTGCGATCTAATATGTATGTATTCATGAATGGTCAAAGCACCAAATACGACTTTTGCCATACTCATATACGATTTATTACAGACACAGAGAAAAAAACAAATGGCGCAAAATATTTTCGTGAAATGTTTATTATAGCCTCACGAATCGCCATTTTTATATAAGAGTATTTATGTTTGTAGAAAAAATAATTGTTTGATTGACATGTGTTAAGAGTGGAATATGAATGTTTAAAATGGCACAGATTGATGTTTGGTGAAAACTACTCCGATGTGGGTTCGAACCCCGGTCGTCTGGATTATCATCCACCAGCTATCTCGCGCGGCTATCTGAAATTTAATTCAACAGCAGTTAAAACTTTCGAGTGCATCAGCATTTTATTGACATTTCAATATGATGTAATATGTTCTTTATTAGGATATAATATGATTTACTGTTTCATGATTTTCTTCAGCATGCAACACGATTTACTACAGTACTGAATCGATTCAAATTATACGCTTATACGACACACAAACTGCATCAGCGTAATATACGCATATGATGCGGATTAAATATATTTTACGACTATGTACATCATAAAATTGATGTTTATTATACCGAATTGCGACTTAATTTGATAATGGTATATAAAATCGTAACTCGTAAAAACTCGATTTTATATACCATTATCAAAATATTAGATCCTAATAAAGAACATATTACATCATATTGAAATGTCTATGAAATGCTGATGCACTCGAAAGTTTTAACCGCTGTTGGATTAAATTTCAGATAGCCGCGCGAGATAGCTGGTGGATGATAATCCAGACGACCGGAGTTCGAACCCACATCGGAGCAGTTTTCACTAAACATCAATCTGTGCCATTTCAAACATTCTTATTCCACTCCCAACACAAGTCAATCAACCAATTATTATTTCTACAAACATAAATATTCATATATAAAAATGGCGGTTCGTGAGGCTATAATAAACATTTCACGAAAATATTTTGCGCTATTTGTTTTTTTCTCTGTGTCTGTAATAAATCGTATATGAATATGGCAAAAGTCGTATTTGGTGCTTTGACCATTCATGAATATTAGATCGCAATTCAATTTCAACATAATCGCTATTATAGCCGGTCAAAGTTGCATATTCATCCAAACAAATTCGGTAAGCATTTGCCATGTATGTATATGCTACCTTGACTACCATTACTGTTGATAGATCACAGTAGCCATGCCAGAAGCAGGAGTGACATGCTCGAAAATATTTTGCGCCATTTGATTTTTTCCATGTCTGTAATAAATCGTATATGAGTATGGCAAAAGTCGTATTTGGTGCTTTGACAATTCATGAATATATTCATATTAGATCGTAATTCAATTTCAACATAATCGCTATTATAGCCGGTCAAAGTTGCATATTCATCCAAACAAGTCGGTAAGCATTTGCCATGTATGTATATGGCCTCCAATTTTGCATGCATATGCCAATTAGGCGCATTATATGCCAACCAAATTTTAGGGCATATGATGTTATATATACGCTTGTTATGCGATTTAATGTTTGCAGGGTAGTACTCATAACCTATATTGACGAATTTACGTTGGATTTACAACCAGATGACGCAGTGAGTAAAATGAGGATGTTTTGTTTTTTTGGTATGAAATTCGTTCAAATTTTCTAGAAAAATCAGAATTTATCTTCAAATTTCCCGGTTTCATGTATTCTCTCCACGCTGAAAAAATTAAAAAATCATCATTTTACAATGTGCTATGTACATTACGAGGAATGGCTTGTTATAAGTATTGTAACTTTATTTTTTTTTCAACTAAGTAAACGATGAATAGGGTGTTTTGCGCTAAAAATACTGCAAATCCTTCTAGTATCGGCCCCTACATAATCAATGGTATCAGCCAATTTGATATGATATCGATTTCATTGCAATTATCCATAGTATCAATAACCGGTATGCATTATCAAACTTAAAATTTTCGAAGATTATCTATGACTTTGGTCAAATCGCGTGTTGAAACCATCGTAAATATACAAAACTCCAACTTCTTTACCATATACTGACGACATTCAATGGCTGAAATGGATTTAAATTGAAATAAAATGAATAATCACCACAGAATCTTGCTTTTCAGTGCGTAAAATAAACAAACACCCTCACTTTTGTGGTTCTGAGCTCTAATGTAGATGTCGCATGAGCTGAATCAGCTTTGCGTAAATTCTTCAATTGACGATCTAACGCAAAACGTAAACGATTGGTGAGACATCCGGATTTTGTTTTTGAACTAAGAAAATGATGATAAGGTAACCTAAAACTCAAAAACAAATCACGTATATTTTACTTCCGGACTTTCCAAGGTAGTTCTCACATGTAGGAACCATGCATTTTTCACCTTGTTTTTTTCATCTTGTCTCGAATTTCCTTTTTTGATTGAACCATTGTCAACATTTATACAATTTTCACTACTGAAAGAGGTAAGAAAATAACATGTTATATATTGCGCAGAACTAAATTTCTTCTAAACTCATCGCAATCAAATGATCTTTTATAATTATTGACGAATTTACGCAAAGCTGAATCAGCTCATGCGACATCTACATTAGAGCTCAGAACCACAAAAGTGAGGGTGTTTGTTTATTTTACGCACTGAAAAGCAAGATTCTGTGGTGATTATTCATTTTATTTCAATTTAGATTAATTTCAGCCATTGAATGTCGTCAGTACATGATAAGAAAGTTGGAGTTTTGTATATTTATGATGGTTTCAACACGCGATTTGACCAAAGTCATAAATAATCTTCGAAAATTTTAAGTTTGATGATGCATACCGGTTATTGATACTATGGATAATTGCGATGAAATCGATATCATATCAAATTGGCTGATATCTTTGATTACGTAGAGGCCGATACGAGAAGGATTTGCAGTATTTTTAGCACAAAACACCCTATTCATCGTTTACTTAGTTGAAAAAAATTTAAGTTACAATTCTTTTAACAAGCCATTCTTCGTCATATACATAGCACATTATAAAATAATGATTTTCTAACCTTTTCAGCGTGGAAAGAATACATGAAACCGGGAAATTTGAAGATAAATTCTGATTTGTCTAGAAAATTTTAACGAATTTCATACCAAAAAAACAAAACATCCTCATTTTACTCGCTGCGCCATCTGGTTGTAAATCCAACGTAAATTCGTCAATAACATTGTAATTTATGGAAAGAACTACAAACCTTCCATAAGCTCACATTTCAAAGTTTAAAACCATCATCACTTTCACCGCAGCGCCGCCTAGGTGTAGATTTGTACGTTAGATCGCCAATATAAAAAACATGTGTAAATTGGCGATCTAATACCAGGGACAGACATACAGCTGTACTTGCGTTGTACAGGTACCATCGTACCATGACAGACATACTTTGGTTGTACATTGTACCGTATGTCAAACTGGCAATCAGATATTTTTCCAATTTCCACCACATATTTCAATGAAAAAGGTTTTTATTTAGTGTCTAAACTATCAAACACAAAAAACAAGTTTCCAATCTGAGTTATTAACTTAAGAGAAAGTCAATGAAAAGAACGTTTATCAAGTGATTTGATTCTACTTGTTCATGCTACCCACCACTAACCGTCTATGGCGCTGCGCACAGTACAACTGTAGCCATGTACAGCGGTAAAACAGGTCGGTACAGGTACAGCGATTGTACCGAGTTGCTTGCATGGTTCTAGCGCTGTACATGGTGACAGACATACAATTTTCGAAGTACAACGCAAGTACAGCTGTATGTCTGTCATAAGTATAACGCAAAACGTAAACGATCGGTGAGACATCTGGATTCTGTTTTTGAACTAAGAAAATGATGATAAGGTAACCTAAAATTGAAAAACAAATCACATATGTTTTACTTCCGGACTTTCCAAGGTAGTTCTCACATGCAAGAACCATGCATTTTTCTACTTGTTTTTGATGGTGCTCTCAAATTTCCGTCTTTGATTCAACCATTGTTAATATTTATACAATTTTCACTACTGAAAGAGAGAAAGAAAATAACATGTTATATATAAAAATGCGCAGAATTAAATTTCTTAAAAACTCATCGCAATCAAATAATCTTTTATGATTATAACATTGTAATTTATGGAAAGAACTACAAACCTTCCATTGGCGGTCTAACGCAAAACGTAAACGATCGGTGAGACATCTGGATTTTGTTTTTGAACTAAGAAAATGATGCTAATGTAACCTAAAACTCAAAAACAAAACACGTATATTTTACTTCCGGGCTTTCCAAGGTAGTTCTCACATGCAGGAATCGTGCATTTTTCTACTTGTGTTTGATTGTGCTCTCGAATTTCCTTCTTTAATTCAACCATTGTCAACATTTTTATAGTTTTCACTACTGAAAGAGGTAAATAAATAACATGTTATATATAAAATTGCGCAGTATTAAATTTCTTGCAAACTCATCGCAATCAAATAATCTTTTATGATTATAACATTGTAATTTATGGAAAGAACTACAAACCTTCCATAAGCTCACATGGCAAAATTTAAAACCATCATCACTTTCACCGCAGCGCCGCCTAGGTGTAGATTTGTACGTTAGATCGCCAATATAAAAAAACATGTGCAAATCATGGCGAAAGCATTTTGCGCGTCGTGTGAAGAATTTGTAAAAATAAAATCATCTGACATCCCTGCTCGCCACACATCACTTTTCTCGTGCATATTTCCACCGTTTTCACACACGCATCGGAACTGTCTCGATACTGCGGCAAAAAGATTCAATAAACTTGCAATATTGATCGGCTCTAGTTATCGGCCATCCCGTGAAATTATCGACAGAATATAGCGGAAATTCCGAATGAAAAAGTGATGGAGGAATTGACCATTAGTAAGTATTTACAAATTCAACTTTATTCAGTGCGAAACCATCACTTCGTGGAGGTTATTTTCACGAGAACTATGTTTAACAGCGGAGTAGTCGATTTTCATCAGCTTAATTTTTATTTTCAACCCCATTCGAGGATTGCATCAGCAATTCAGGAATATTTCTTGACCGTAACAGTGAATACTTACCTATATTTTAGACGAATTATACACTTCGGATAAGCGAGGACACGATGAGACTGGCAACGGCACGGCAGAAACCCCCTTCAAGACTATCTTGCGGGCGATGAAGCACGCCGGCAAGGAACCTTTCCCGACTATCTACGTGGACGCAAAAGATGAAAAAGCGGAGTCCCCGTACGAAGTGGCAGCGAAATCCCAGCTGAAGAAAATCCAGAAACTATGGGCCCGAGACAACATAAAAAACGCTGACAAGCAGAAACGGGAAGAGGAAGATGCCAAGAAGCGAGAGCAAAATTTGGACGAAGCAAAGAAAATCGTTATCAGCGAGGATCCTTCATGGGCTGTTGCCAAGCTAATCAAGATTTTGAAAGGTGGTGAAAATCGTGGAGTTCGGGTGAAGATCTACGGATGGGTTCATCGATTGAGACGGCAAGGAAAAGGTCTGATGTTCATTACGCTACGCGATGGAACTGGATTTTTGCAGTGCGTGCTTACCGACGTCTTGTGCCAGACTTACGAAGCGCTGATTCTTTCGACTGAATCCTCCGTTCAGTTGTTCGGAACGCTGAAGGAAGTTCCTGAGGGTAAAACTGCCCCCGGAGGACATGAATTACATGTGGACTATTGGGAGCTAATTGGATTGGCCCCTGCTGGTGGGGCAGATACGATTCTGAACGAAGACGCTCATCCGGACGTGCAGCTGGATAACCGGCATATTATGATAAGAGGTGAAAACACTTCCAAGGTCCTGAAGATGAGAGACGTTGTGATGCAGGCATTCCGGGAGCACTATCATGATCGTGGATATACTGAGGTAACACCCCCGACTCTGGTTCAGACTCAAGTTGAGGGAGGTTCGACGCTATTTAAGCTGGATTATTTTGGGTGCGTTAACGTTTTTGGGTGTTTATATGCAAATATAAACTTTGCTATCCGCTTTTGTTTCTAGTGAGGAAGCCTACTTGACGCAGAGCTCTCAGCTCTATTTGGAAACTTGTCTTCCTGCTTTGGGTGATGTTTACTGTATCGCTCAGAGCTATCGGGCTGAGCAGAGCCGAACACGTCGTCATTTGGCAGAATACAGCCACGTGGAAGCCGAATGTCCGTTCATCTCATTCGAAGATTTACTCGAACGGCTGGAAGATTTGATTGTGGATGTTGTGGATCGCGTGCTGAAATCTCCATGGGGACATTTGGTACAGGAGCTCAACCCTGGCTTCGTGCCCCCAAAGAGGCCATTCCGTCGGATGAACTATGCTGACGCGATTATTTGGCTGAAGGAAAACAACGTCACCAAGGATGATGGTAGTTTCTACGAATTTGGCGAAGACATTCCGGAGGGACCTGAGCGGAAAATGACGGACACTATCAACGAGCCGATTATGCTGTGCCGATTTCCGGCCGAGATTAAGTCGTTCTATATGGCAAAATGTGCCGAAGATCGACGCTTGACCGAGAGTGTCGATGTGCTGCTACCGAACGTGGGTGAGATTGTTGGTGGCTCGATGAGGTCCTGGGATCACGAGGAACTGATGGAGGGCTACAAACGTGAGGGAATTGATCCCAAGGCATACTACTGGTACATCGATCAGCGCGTGTACGGGTCTCAGCCGCACGGTGGGTATGGGTTGGGATTGGAGCGGCTCATGTGTTGGCTTTTGAACCGGTACCACATTCGAGAGGTATGTCTCTATCCTAGATTCTTGGAACGATGCAAGCCGTAATTGCGAACTATCTGAATCTATATGGAGCATTTGTTAGATTCTCATGCATTTTTTGGAGTATTCATCAAGAGCTTGATGAATAGATAATTATCACAATACACAATAATAGCTAAGCTTATATTTGCGCGTGTAAAGAATTTTTCTCGTTGCTGAAATATCACATTACCATTTTTCTATGGTTCCCAGAATAAATCGCCCCGAAAACAACTGCAACAGAAACAACCGCTCATAAAAATATAACAAGTTGGCTAGAAATATTCTTACGCGGAAAAACATCGGTCTATGATTTTGCGCGCTAAATGTCCAAACCAAAATACCTATAACTGTGGAAATATCATCAGAACGTGGTGCAATAGTTCTGAATTGCAATGAATCATATATATCAAAACAAAAATAAACCGGACACAGATATTCTCTGGGCCTGATTCTCGAATACACTACGAATACACTTCACGGTGGAAACGGTGTCGACATCTGGATGCGAGATTAGTTTCTCACTAAATTTATCATTATAATATCAAATTATCTTCAGATTAAATTTTTGTATGAGATTATTATATCACATGAAGAAAACAAAGTTTTCCACGCACATTGAATACCAGTTTGATACGAAGAAGTTAATTTTCATTAATGATTTTTTATTTGAAAAGTGTTCATTCTGCCTGAAAACTCATCATTATCTTCGACACTTCACTAACTCGTAAAACGTAGTTCAATGGCGTGCCGTTTATTTCGTTTCCACCGTGAAGTGTATTCGAGAATCAGGCCCTCTGTTCCTGACTTGAGCAACGTAAAATTTTAGTCCAATCACTTTGATCACATAGTTATTTTTTGTACATGCAAACTGGATGAAATTCAATGGAATACATGTGGAAGTTGCAAAATAGAATAAGCTTTCGTTTTATGAACTTGTTACGTTATTCCCCTACGAAAACATGCTAAAATTATTCATTCAATAAACATGGTCATATTGTCATACTACCTTGAAAATCGGGATATCAGGGAACTCAAAAAATGTCAGGGAATTTCGATACTAATTTGGAAAAAAATAAATTCCGCCATTCAGAATTTTTATTATTGCAGTAATTAGAAAATTTTGATGACACCAAAAGCTGAGAAGTTATAGCTAGGGCGTGATAAAATGATGAAGCTCACGTTAGAATTTGTCACGAATTCTAAAGCTGAGAATTCTGAGCTCGATGAAACTTCGTAAGCTATATTTTGTCTTTGAACAAGACTACAAGGATGCTGCAGTTGCATCTGAATGTTAGATTTTGGGATGAAGAATAAATGGAGGTGGTAAATCGTTACATGACGTCAATGTTCGTGTCGATGGATGATACCAACGTGAATTGGTCATATTGCGCGAGCTGCAACTGGACTTTTACAAAGGAGAAGAAAAACTCTTGAATTTTGGGTAGCTCCGGATTCATCAATAAATTGATGGATTGAAAAACTCGCCAAAATTTACGACAGACAAATCTTGAAATTTCGTCTGGGACACGGAGCTCTGGTTTTAGAGCTTACGAAGCATTGATATATCCTTGATCTTGCGGTCATTGAATTCAATTTAAAAAAAATAGCTGGAAAACGATTCGAGAAATTTTTGACTGTTGACCTTTTTGGTATTTGATGGATTTTGGACTGAACGGATGAACGACTGGAGCATTTTTGGAAATTATAGGTTTACGGAAATTTTATAACCAAAAATGGTCTTCTGTCTCTCGTGTGGAAACTCCAAGGTTGGGAGAGCTTTTCCATTAATACAGAATGTTTTAAGAACACATTTGTGCTTATTCCGTCTGTTATCGTAGGATACCTTGATCGTAGGGCCTGATCACGAATATCACTTCCACATAAACTTTCACTTTCACACTTCCCTTAATCTTCTGGTGTTTTTCTTCATTGTCTCGGACAGTTGCGTGTAAAAATAACTACGTGAACTGAAAGTGTTCATTCCCGTTTATACGAGAAATGTCGTTTGCCTTTTTTTTTGTTTTTCATCATTGCAAGGATGCTAAGTTTGCCGACATGTTCGCAATTTTACTGATATTTAATTTTTGTCGCAAACTCTATCCCGTTGCAGACTGCAGGGATACGGCATTTCTTCTTCTCTCATGGCTTGATTCAGTTCCCTGCGCTAACAATTTCTTTTTTCAGACATCAATTTGCGACTCTCACAATTGAGGGGCTTAGAATGCAAGGGGTGTATATGACTTGATCGATTTCTCTTCGTCAACAACTCGACTGCAAAAACGTTCCAATTTGAGTTTTGTATAGAATCCGATAGATGAGGTTCTGACCTACCTTCTACATTGTGAAATACAGCTGGGAATGAGTTGTCGGCTAAGTTATTACCAAAAGAGAGAGTCGATGTAGAGAAATCGATCAAATCACTTACACCCCTTTCAATGTAAGCCCTTCAATTACAAAGGTAGCTGACAGATATTTATATGTACAGTTTTTACGTCAATGATATGGATGATTGTCTAACTAGAGACTGCACGCTGAGACAACTTGCAGACGATGGAGTTATTTCCATCACGGGTACTAATCCCGTCGTTCTGCAAAAGTCGTTGCAAGATACCCTGAACAATCTGTTCACGTGGGCCCTCAAGCTGGGTATCGAATTCTCTACGGAGAAAACTGAAATGGTCGTTTTTTCTAGTTTTTTCCCGCCCAACTCCAGCTTCACCTATCCGGCAAAACGATCCAACACTCTATGTTTTTCAAATACCTGGGTGTATATTTTGATTCTAAGTGTACCTGGGGGAGACACATTGCGTATTTGAAACAGAAATGCCAGCAAAGAATCAATTTTCTCCAAACAATAACCGGAACATGGTGGGGTGCCCATCCAGGAGACCTCATTCAGTTGTACAAAACAACGATATTATCAGTGTTAGAATATGGCAGTTTTTGCTTCCGATCAGCTGCCAGGATTCATATTCTCAAGCTGGAGAGAATACAATATCGTTGCTTGCGTATAGGCATGGGGTGTTTGCATTCGACACATACGATGAGTCTCGAAGTTTTGGCAGGAGTACCCCCGCTTACTCTTCGGTTCACAGAATTATCCTACAGATTTCTCATCCGTTGCAAGATCATGAATCCATTGGTGATTGATAACTTCGAAAATCTACTCCAACTGACTCCTCAGTCAAGTTTTATGTCTTTATATCATGAGTACCTTACCCACGACGTGCACCCTTCACCAGGCATCTCCAACCAAGTTTGCTTCCCATACTTCTGCAATTCCTCTGTCATTTTTGATCTGTCCATGCGACAAAAAATCCATGGAATCCCAGACCACCTACGCTCCGATTCTATTCCGCCGATATTTTCGGCAAAATATGGGAAAGTTGGATCTGATAAAATGTTCTTTACTGACGGTTCATTCATAAACGGGTCCACTGGCTTCGGCATCTTCAATGAAAATTCCAGTGCCTCTTTCAAACTCAAAGATCCTTATTCCGTGTATGTCGCTGAACTGGGTGCGATATATTACGCATTAGGGATCATTGAAACATTGCCCATCGACCACTATTTTATTTTTTCAGACAGTCTCAGCTCAATAGCGGCAATCCGCTCAATGAAAGTTGATAAACGCTCATCTTATTTCCTAACAAGAATAAGACAACTATTGAGTGTTTTGGTCGAAAAATTATTCAAGATTACCTTAGCATGGGTTCCCTCTCATTGCTCGATTCCGGGGAATGAGAAAGCGGACTCGCTAGCTAAGGTGGGCGCTTTAGAAGGCAAACTTTTTTAAAAGGCAAATTGCTTATAATGAATTTTTCCACATTCCTCGTCAGTATACGCTCGTAAGTTGGCAGCGCATGTGGAGTGGTGATGAGTTCGGTCGTTGGTTACACACGATTATCCCTAAGGTCTCGACGAGGGCATGGTTCAAGGGATTGAATGTAGGTCGTGATTTCATTCGCGTGATATCTCGGCTTATGTCCAATCACTACAACCTAAACGCGCATCTCTATCGCATTGGGCTCGCAGCAAACAATCTTTGTGATTGTGGCGATGGCTACCACGACATCGAGCATGTTGTCTGGTCGTGTATCCGGTTCCATGCTGCTCGCTCTCAGCTCTCTAGAGCACTGAAAGCACAAGGCAGACAATCGGATATCCCCGTCCGGGATATCTTAGGTAGCCGGGATCCTGATCTTCTGCTTCATCTATACCTGTTCCTCAGAAACGCCGATGTCAACGTTTAATGATGTTTCCTTCGTTGTGCCCCCGTTTCATATCCCTCCTATCCGATCGATAAACTTTT
Organism: Toxorhynchites rutilus septentrionalis; assembly: GCF_029784135.1. NCBI lineage: Eukaryota > Metazoa > Arthropoda > Insecta > Diptera > Culicidae > Toxorhynchites > Toxorhynchites rutilus. The sequence continues at coordinate 298,428,327 of NC_073746.1, read as the reverse complement.
ACTTAGTCGCGGCAATACATACACACACTCTTTACAGATGCACGGGCCGAAGGTTGTGCAGTCCACTGATTATTCAACAAGAGCCAAAGGTTGTACCGCTCATGACAACTCTACACGAGCTGATGATTGCGCCGGCTAGTGACCATTCTATCCTGGATTCCTCGAGGCGAGAAAGACGCACCACGCTAGATATGGGGTACAGACTAGGGGGGCGTTGCTGATTAATGGTCGGCTGCATCCCAATAGGAAGTATCCCGTGTCGGGCACACGTACAGAGCATCGAAGACTGCAACATACCAATTATGAGAACACTTGTAATACTAACCTCGAGCCAACCGCGAGTAATCGGTTACATATTACTAACATAGTTGTAAGACAAAAATTGTCAAAATATTGGACTCCCGGCCCCGTCAGGCTAACGCCACATGTGCCTTAATAAAATATATATTTTGGAAAAAAAAAAATTATCCATTTTTCACACCAGAAAACAACATGTTACTTTGTTAAGTGCGATTCACATACAACATTCACCATCCGTCACGTCAGCAAGTCGAAGTTGCCGTTGCCGATGTATGTGAATGTTTTCATAAGAATTGCATGGGAGAATAATTGACGTAACGTGGCGTGACGTGACGTGACATGAACGTGACGTGGATGTTGTATATGAATCGCACTTTATAGAGAAAACATATTTGAAATGGAAAAGGTAATTTTCATTTATAATTTTCACTTCCTTAAACACTCAGAAAAGTATTTCCATTTTCGCTTGAAACCCAACGAAACACGATGCTATCGTTTCATATTTGAAGTCATTTTAACACAAACACTACCATATAAAATTTTACACAAAAACAGGAAGTGGGTTATATCTATGGTATAACCGCAAGGGTGACGTAGGACTATCGTTGATTTAGAGATCATTTGTTCGAAGTTGAATCTAAATCCATTCTGAATAAATGAATAAATGAATATTTGGGGGACTTCGAAAACGAGAGCGTTACGTTGGAGGCACAAGGTTTTATGCATCCAATATAGGATACGAAAAACCTTGTTCTGAAGAATAATCTTCAGAAGCTAACCTGCTAACTGTACTTGATTGACAAATCACAAACCCAAATGTAATATATGGATATTTTATGGATAGAAAACATTAAAATAAACTCTTTCGCTTGAATGTAATTTTCAATTCCAAGGGGAACTGGCAGATTATTTTCCAGCAACGATTAGATATTTCCACATTTTCCTCGATACTGGAAGCCCACCAGTGGTTAATACTAACTCGATAACCACCTTTTAATAGTACTTGATTGAAAAATATTTGGTCACAGTGTTACATGGATAGAAAACATTCAAATAAACTCTTTCACATGAATATATTTTGAAAATTCCCAAAGGAACTGGCAGATTATTTTCCAGCAATGATTAGATCTTTCCGGAACTTTCTCGATGCTGAATGGCATCCTAACGGAAAGAGTTCTGCGCGTGTATGTGTCGATCCTTCGCCGTCCACCTCCTCCAGCACGTTAGGCAACGATGTTGTCTTGTCGATGTCCTCACGAAAAATGAATGTGTCTCACCACCAGAATATCGCTTAAGTATGCTTTTTGCGTGTGATTGAATCGAGAGAAGGTGTGGTTTACGATGGCAATTTGGAAGGCAAACTAGAGGGGAATGAACTCTCTGAGCTCGGAACTTTCGGCGACTGAGCAATAATCGATTGCGGGCGCATACAATATTGGATACGAATATATCCTACTGATGGGGAAGAATAATCTTCTGAAGCTATCCTGTTAATTGCGATTGATTGAAAAACCACAAAACCAAATGTATTTGGTCACAGTGTTACATGGATAGAAAACATTCAATTAAACTCTTTCACATGAATATATTTTGAAAATTCCCAAAGGAACCGGCAGATTATTTTCAGTAACGATTAGATATTTCCACATTTTCCTCGTTACTGGAAGCCCACCAGTGGTTAATGCCAACTCGATAACCACCTGTTAATAGCCGCGCGTGTATGTGTGTGTAGCGATGTCTTCCCAGGGAACCGTTTGTGGCATCACTCTCCTCCTGATAGATTCCCTTCTGGCCTAGGGTGCACAAACAGGCTCTTGGTGACACCGTTCATCCGCGTTTTCATGATAAATAAAGAGCTTCACCGCAACAGCGACAACATGCTCCAATCGCTGTTCAATTAGAACTGAGTGGATTTCCGAGCGCCGCTCGCTTATATACCGATTGGTGATTTCAATAGCCTGTTTTGAAAGCAATTTTAAGACAATTGAAACAAGTTTTTGGATCAAAAAGTAACAAGTATATAACGCGTAGACATTTTATCTTTCGAATGAAGTGTTTTTATCATACCATTTCGTTCAGTTGTTTAGGAGCTATTAACGCTCAAAATCTCGGTCTCCGGCGTAACGCTTTCGTTTTCGAAACTTTGATTTTACACCCCGGTATAGAAATGGAAGACGTAGTCCTACGTCAAAATACATTTGCTTTGGTCCGCACTCATTAATCGCTCCCAACTTATTTGCCAGCACGTATGCAACCAGCAATGCCCACGCTAGTTACAATAAGCACAATCCATTTGTGCGTGTCGCTTGTCAAACTATCGAGCACGAGGGTATTTACATGCTGATTTCCCACAGACACCTTGAATTTGAAATCTCTGTTAGGGAATACATGTCGATGGGAACAAAAGCTCCCTCTACTTTCATGTACAGTAGAACCTCGATTATCCGTGAGCGGTTGATCCGCGGTGCGGATTATTCGCGAAAGTGAGTTCCCTAGTAGTTCTATAAACCTTCCCAAAATTTGTCAGTGAGTGGTAGAGTCTTGCTTTTTTTGTTTTGGTAATGGCTTTCACATTATCTGATCACTGATGTACACGAACTTACAGGTTGATAGTTCATCAATTGATTTTTATTCAAATTTCGAAACATTATTGCCGCATACAGGTTCTTATTTTTTATGCGTCCGATTCTTAAGCAATTATGCAGACCAAATGTTTTCAGGGAATTGTGATACTCTCAACTTGTTACAATCACAAATTTGCTGAAAGAGTCAAACTAATTGAATTTTTATTGTTGTCATTGTATAACCACGTCTCATTCAGAAAGTTAACAGATCTCATATTGTAATAATACCTTCATCTTCATTATGCGCCCTTCTAAAACTTTACCACCATTAATTGATCGCTTTATACGCAATTTAAGTTGCATACTTTTTATGAACTCAATTGAAAACAAGGGAAAAAAATAATTACAGAGAGATACATAAGCGTTTTAAGCGCAGCCCTTGTGACAGTGAAGTTCTGTTTACGAATAATAATAAAAGCAATTCCTTCTTCGAACATGGATTCCTACATGTCCTTCGGTGTTGTGCCCATGGTCCATAGCAGATTGCTGTCCGTCCGAATATTTACCTCCTCATCCGAGTAAGTATTCGAAGTGCTCACCAGACTGCCAAACTCGACCACCCGATCGTTCAGATTCCAGCGAAGCCCACTGGTACTGCAGACGGCACGGTTCCCAATCGGAATGAGGGCGCACCAGATGCGCTCATGAACTAACCGAGGAGGAATGTTAATCCGATGGTTGCCAGCTGGCAGTAGCCAACTGAGCGAATTGCTGGATCGTAAGAAAACAAATGCATTCGGCAGTATGGAACGTGCTAGGAAGAGTGTGTTAATGTTGGCCATGATTTGGTCCAGCCGACCGGAACTTTCACACAGCACAAGCACCCGGTTAATTTCAGCGCCACGTTCGGTGTCTTGCAGTGCTTTCAGTGATTTAGTGAAATCGGTAGCATTCTGGTCGGGGGTTTTGATAATCTACGGATCAGCTCGATTACGCCGAGTTCGGCTTTGAATGTTAATTATCATTTGATTCAATTACTTACGGTACAATTCAACCGCGTCACGTAAGCCATAGACTCATCGGTACATGAGTCAAAATCACCCGTCACCAAGTCCGGTGGCTTGAGATGTTCATCGGCGCTTACTTGATTCTTCACAAAATCCACCCACCGATTCGTGCCTCCATCGACAGCTACTCGAATCGTAGCTAAAATGTAATCGTAAAATAATTCCCCGTCGCGAAGCACCTAAAACTTGTCAAATAGTCAACCATTGTTCCATACGGATCGGAAGTATTCCTTGTGTAGCAAAATTGGTCGATTGAGTAGAATCACCGCTAGTCCTTCGCCACCATGGGTGGCATCTATCAGATCAACCGGGGTCCATGTAGTTATATTGGTCAGCTGAAATGTAAAAGTTCTAATGAAAGTTCTAACACAAGTTCCAATCATGTCGAACGTATCAAACAGTCGAACATCACGAAGCCTACTGTGTTTACTATTGAGCACTCCATAGCACATCTCAGATGCCCTCGACCTTCAAAAAAACGAGTGAAAAAAAAACACCAATCCACGGGTGTGTTTATTCGATGAGTGCGAACATTGCTATCACTTACGTCATCGTCTCGGAACAGCATAACTGGCGGTTGTGGGAAATGCACACGTGCTCTCCGTTCGTCTGTCGATTACAATTTTACGAATTTTACCAATATTCGACTTTTTTTGTTTGTTGATTTCACGTAGCTCAAGCAACTTCTGCTATCCACCAATGTTGTAATACCGACAATATTTGGTACTCTCTGGCTGATTTGGATTGCATCGATTCAATGCGAAAACATCGATGACGATTTAGTGAGTGGGTAGTGTAAAAGAAATATGCCAATGATAGAGAAGTGTAATGATGAAAAAGAGAAGGTCAACAACGAAACGTGCGAATTTTTGAGAATGTGAGAGAACAGTGAGAACTGTATACGGGTGGTGATAGCGGTGAACTGTATGGGTAGATTGTGGCGATTTCATCTTACTTTTTTCATAAAGTAGAAGATGAAACGATATGTAAAAATCGCTAATCGACCTTTTCTCACGTATAGATCATATTTATTTAGGGGGAGGTAGAACGTCATGATAAACAACAAAAACAAACTTTTCAGATGGCTAAGAGCACCGATTTATTATTTTGTTTGCCAGAAATTTAGTCTTTTAGTGGTGGATATGTACATGTCCCGAGAAGCCTTTTTTTATTCTTTATTTGAGAGGTTTTCAGCCTCCTAGGCCGGCTCGCCTCTTCATCTACGACATTGCCACAAGGCTTCGTTGAGAACAGATCATTGCACAGAAAATTATCACATAAAAATTGGACTACAAATAACATAAAAATTAAACACATATAAATCCTTTTACGGAACATAATTTAACCAAAAAAATAGTTATGAACCTTAACTTTATTTCATAAAAATGTGACCTGTTTTTTTATTTGGAACCCTTAATGAAAGACGTAATTCTACGTCAAAACTTGCTGTTTGCTTGTTGGACCAGATGGCAAGGATGTCCTCGGACCATGGTTTAAGATTAGTGGTGAGGAAGCGGTGCAGTTGAAGATGCCGAAGTGTTCTCATTCCCCTTCATCGTGGGAGGAAGTAACAACGATCTTCTTGACTGATCCATGGTTCTTGAAAAATAGTTCGGCATCTTTTAGGTAGCAGAAAAGGGTACTTTCGTATCAGCGTCACCGGAGCCGAAATACAATAGATAGCAATTACTTAACCGGGCAAACGTATGCGTCGGACGCTCGCTAACGTTCGGTCAGACCTAACTAAAGGATCGTCTCCTATGTTTCAAACTAACCGAGCAATCGATGGAACACAGGTTTGTTTACGAAAAGCCGCCGCTTCCGCTTGCGTCACCTCGGCGGCTTAGGGCCGCCTCTGTTCCTTATCCCCGACTGATGGGGACTACGTCCCCATTACGTTGACCTCAGAATAAATTGAATTAAGAAAAACCAATTCATAATGAAAATTGCGCTCCGGTGGCCTTTAACCTTAAATACCCCAAATCCCAAATACGCATTTTCGTAGCACTAAAAAATGACAAAACACTGCATACAACAAGGCAACAACAATACAAATAATATTTGAATGCCAGTGAGAACAATAAAAAATGCTATCTATTATATTTCGGCTCCGGTGACGCTAATACGAAAGTACCCAGAAAAGCGCTGCTACTCTTGCTGAATCGTCCCTCAAGATGTCTCTTATACTCCCGCTGATTCCTTGAAGATCATCATCAAATTTCGGGCAACCACACAAGAAGTGCTCGAAGGAGTTGTGGATTTGGCAGTGGTCGCAGAGTAGATGAAAAGGTCCTCTATTGAATCTGTGTGTGATCGAGCAGTGACCGGTCCTCAGTCTGGACAGGATTTATTGTTCTATCATTCTTTTTACATCGACAAACTTGACAATCGAGCCCTTGAGCCTTCATTCCCTGCGATGCCGTTGTGTCCGGGGACCCACATGAGCACAGTCGGGCAATATGTATTTCCTGATGGCCTGTACCATTGGATGTTTGGACCTGGCGCACCGATGGCATCAATGGCGCTTGCCGAAACGGAGACGATCAACAACGGCTTGGAAGATGAAGTTGTAGTTGCCTCGAAGATGCTGGCCACTTCAGCCGAGAAGACCTGGCAGATGACCGCGAGTATCTTGCTGCAAATCAGACTATTACTATCGCTTACCCCAAATCCAACTCCTGGTGATCCTTTTGAGCCACCCGAATATCTGATCTCGTGGAGATGGTATTTTTTTACTATGATGGCCTTGAAATATTCTAGCAGACCGGGCGAGTTCGCCCCAGCTCGGAAGTTGTTCCTAATACGGTTCTCGACGAGAACAGTTAGGAACATCCAGTCGTTCGCACCAAACCAGGAATGTTTTGCCACCGGGGGGTGGTTGGAATGCGCCAACCGCTGCAGGATCGTGTTGCTAAGAGCGGTCATGTGGGTTTCCCCTCTACCGCTGGTTTTCGACAAAAACAGCAGTCCTGGCTACGATCACCAAATCTATGATTAGATCGAAAGGAGGTTCTCCAATTTCAGCGCAGACAGAAGCAGCTGGTGTTGATGGCAGGAGATCGGAGACAGTCCGTAGTGCTTTGCTTGTCTCCAAACGCGTCAGTTCGAGGCCATAAGTGAGGCGGCTGCTGATGATAGCTTTAGCCACCCGTAGCCGGATATTTCTGTTGTTGCTCCGTTGCGCTTTGGAAATGGTTTTCAATAGATTCCGGGTGGCACAGCTCTTCTTAATTTCCTCGAAATGGCAGAGGAAGCTAAGTTTGTGGTCAATCAACAATCCTGTTAAGTGTGCTTATGAGGAAAACGATGTTTTTGATGCATTTCATTGAATTATTGAAGCATGGTGATGTGTAGGAGATTTGATTTGCTGATATTCTATTACTCTTATACAGGATCTTTCAGATTAAACGCTGTCGCAACAAATTTTAATAACTTCTACAAAAGTGAACCGATTTTTATTTTGACGTAGGATTACGTCTTTCGGGAACATATTGGGGTACAAATTGAAAATCGAAAAACGAGCACATCGTGATAATTGTCCAATTTCAAACGCTTATTGCTCAGTCATTTCATGATGGATTGATAAAATTTTTGCGTCAATCGGTTTCGGTACTTCATAACGATTTTTTATATTGAAGAAAATAATATATGTCATGAAACTAACTATCGAACAATTGAAAAATCTCAACCCCTATCCTAACGGAAATCGCCACTTCTGATTGGTCGAAATTGACGACACATGCGGCGGGATCCTAACAGAGACATCAAAACCAAGCTGCCTGGGGGAAATCAGCATTGCCAATACATGAAAATAGAGGGGACTTTTGTTCCTACCGAAATGTGTTCCCTAACAGAGACATCAGAATCAAATCATTATCAAAGAGTTTAACGATGTAATTCTTCAAACATATCCAAAATCAACAGACAGCCTAACGGAATCCTACGTCAACTATGCGGTCGTGTCTCGGACACAGCCCTCCTGTGACTTTTTTAAAAACGACAACAAAGCTTATTTTAGGACAATTTTGATGTGACCACCCCTTTTTTCGATAACGCATTTTGAACGGTTAACAAAATTCTTCATACACAACTCTGACATTACGACTTCGATGCTGTTGAAAATCTGGGTTATTTCTTCTTCAAGTTCCTCCAAATTTTGTGGTTTATGACTATAGCAGCGGTGCTTCACGTACTCCCAGAGGAAGTACTCGACGACGAGGAATGTTGAAATTCTTACCATTAGAGGACAAAGTTTCATTAAGGCTTCAGTTGCTCGAGTAATACGTTTTCACTAAAAATACACCTTATAAATTGTACATCTTAACACTAAAAACCATTCGAGCAGACTGAACGAGTAGCCGATTATAATCGTCCCGAAGTGGGGAATGCAGTGTTACCATCGAAGGAGCGAAAAAAAAATTTGTATGGGGAGCTATTCGATTTTTTTGCGTGAGTGTTCAATCTGGAAGACCCTGCACTCTAATTTTTATCGTGCAGCGTAATTTGTTCAATGTACAAACGTGGTCATTCATTAGGTTCATTGTAACATTTTTCACTCCACGACTTCGAATTTAAATGACACCCCAACACATACACCGAGAGCCTTTGAATAATCAACTCGATATCTTTCAAATAATGAAAGTTTTATGAAAGTTCCTATGAATGTGGGGGAGTGAAAATGACGCCCAAAAATATCACTTTTATTCGCCTATTTCGACATGATTTCGCAATTATTCTTTTGCACGCTGCCACATCATCAGGGTGTCGACTTAACCCTATAACGGGCCGTGAGAACTAGGCATGTAATGAACGCAAACTCCAATACAACGACATGTTTAGATGCTAAAATACACAAAATAATTTTCTTCAACACGCAAAACAATCAAAAACATTGAAAAAATTTGTGGCAATATTGTTGCCACCTGCCTGGTTGGCGGAAAACGCTTGATGGTAAAAGTGTTGTTTTGGTATTTGAAATTTTGATGTTAGTTTCAACAAAAACAAGTAAAAAAATTTCATAATCAGACTAAACAGGTCCTAAACAGTTCATATGTGTTGAAAACTTCAACAAAATGACTGTTTTTCAATAACTTTACGGGAAATTTGCTCTTGCTGCTCTGAATTGGGAGTTGTTAACACAAAAATGAATAGTTTTTTATTTTTTCGCGCTCGAAAAAATCGGGAATGTTGCTAGACATCAGAACAAGTTACCACATAAGGTTAGAAATTATAATTTATTGTTAAAGAAGAAAAAAAATAAAATCGTTGGTGGCAATTCTCCACTAGTATTTCAACTGTAGTACCTAAAACATTTAGTCAGCTTGAACAATGAAATTTAAGAACGTCTGCCTTCCAATAAATGAATTGTTCGTGATTTTTAATTGAGTTAATCGACGACTGAGAAGTGTCGTTAAAAATAAAAAAAATGGATTCACTTATACATTTCGAAGTTATCTTGATTATCTTAAACACTAGTATAGAATGAGTCATTTTCATTTTGATTCGGATCAATTTAACGAAACTGTTTCAACGATTTCAACAGAGTTTTCCAAAATTTTCTTCGTTTCACCTCCAGAGTAATTAACTAATTTAACTCAAAGGATTCTTCCTTTCAACTTTCTTTGTTTTCTAGATAAGGAGAATGAGGATTTCGAATTCGTTGAATCAACTAGCTCAACATTTTTACTGATGTTATCGTTCCTAAGTAAAACTTACCATCATAAACTTGTTGCATAGCACAACCGTTTCTTCACAAATGTTTTCTAAAAACATTCGGTATTAATGGAAAAGCCCTCTCAACATTGGGGTTTCCACACGAGAGACAGAAAACGGAAAACCAATCCTATCCAAAACTGCTCCACCGCCGTAATCTCTCAAAGTGACGCAAGCGCCAGAGGGAAGAATTTCCAGTACGAGACTTTTCGTAAATTTGCATGTATAATCAGCATACGCGTATATCACGAATATCTGATCTGTACAAAATGTGTACACTTGATGGAAAAACATTGCCATCGGATTGATTTTTTAAAAAATGCAGTTTTAACGCCAGTTTGTTGTGGAAACATCAAATCTTAATCGCTGTTTCCATAACTGATTGGCGTACACCACTGCTAAGAGGAGCACCAGAAAGCAGAGTTCTACACATTTTTTGACTTTGTAGCATGCGTCGAGTAGGCTTACGTAGTTGAGAACCAGATTGTAACTATTATGGACCGCACCATTTTTTCTAATCCAAAATGCAATTGAAAACATTGAACACATCAGATAATTCCGTTCGGAACTATCCGATGTTAAGCAGATACAGTTTACGCGAGGATGTTTTGAGTTTTTTTGCAAGATACGTTTGTATAGAGAAAAATATTTATTTTATAAAAATAGCTTTTCGAAAAAGTGTTTTTCACAAGAAAGAAGGTATGTGACTCTCATTATGCTAAACGTCCATTACGGAAGATGTTGTTATGTGGAATGTGCTGTTCCTGCTCGTTCATCCTGTGCTATCAGAACAGATAAAAAAAATCACATCGCATTACGATCAAATTGCGTCACATCATAGGAGAAATGGCGCTTGCGCCACATCATAGTGGAAAAGACGCTTGCACCACTCCGTTTTTAAGCTTTTACGGGGTCATTTTTTTACATTTCTGTGAAACTTTGAAGTTATTTGAAAGGCTTTGGTATTCTTTATCGATCTATAACAAAAAAAGTAAAATGTCAATTCTGGTGATTGCGTCACTTTGCGAGATTACGGCAGTCCAGTCGTTCATTTTTCGGACCATAGTGAGCAAACTTGTTGCTTTTGTTGCTATCAATATTGTTTCAGTGCTAAGTCTGCTGGAGCTCCACTGATACGTCCAAAATCCGTTAAATATCAAAAACGTCAAAAGGATAGATAGTCAAAAAATTCTCGAATCGTTTTTCAGGCATTTTATTTATCGGAATCAATGAAGGCAAGATCAAAAATATATCAATGCTTCATTAATTTAAACCAAGGCTTTGCATCCCAGACGAAATTTCAGAATTTGTCTGCCGTAAAATTTTGGCGATTTTCCTCTATTCATCAATCTATTGATGAACCGTGTAAAATATGAAATCCGAAGCTACTAAATTCAAGAGTTATTCATCTCTGTTTTGGAAGATCTGTTGCAACTCTACGTTGGTAACGTCCATCGACACAAGAAGAAGTTTATTCAAATATATAATACTCAGGTCTTCTCTAAAAGCTACAAGTTGATATCTAATGCTTCAGAATGTTCCAAGAACATTGACATCATGCAACTATTTATCACCTTCATCTTTTCTTCATCTCAAAATCTGACATTCAGATCCACCTGTGGCCGCTTTGTAGTTCTGTTCAAAGACTCGTCGAAACCAACGACAAAATATAGCCTACAAAGTTTCATCGAGATCAGATTTAGAATTCGGAGCAAACATCATCATAAAGCTCATTTTATCACGCCCTAGCTAGACCTTCTCAGCTTTTGGTTTTGATTACTGCAATAATCAAAATTCTAATTGGCGAAATTTAATTTTTTCCATATTGGTGACGCAATTCCCTGATCTTCCCTGATTTTCACTAACATTGTTTTAATTCCATGATTTTCAAGTTATTCGACCCCCTGCATCATGTTGATATTCAGCGAGAACTCAAAAAAGTTTTTTGGTTATTTGAAAAAAAAAAACTGAAAATAGCGTTTTCATATGGATATGCATGTGGCAATTGAATATAAAAGCATATATTGTCGTCACGATGTAAAAAGCAATAGAGGCGAATGAACTGTCTCTTAAAAACAAAGAATTGAATTGAATTGAAAAGTAATTATGACGCGCAAGCTATGTCGCACTTTGTACACTTCATCATCTTTATTACCTATATATCCAGTGCATTGGTAATTATCATCAATGAGAACATATAGAGGTGGAGCAGTAGGCGAAGTGTATCTATATTGGCAAGCAAAATATCGTGTCGTAATTATTTGCATTCAATATGGAATGTATATGGGAGAAGCAAAACAATGTTGAAAGTACTCACAGTTGCATGATAATTTGAGCCAAAATTCTCATGAAATCATTCAACAGGTTGTTTTTTAACAGATGACAATTATATCGTGGCTTATTTCGATCATTCATGTGGTAGAAAGGCCCAGAGAGCAGTCGTATGCTTAGTTCTCGGAAGCAGTAACAGTATTATCAGTATTATCTCACAAAATACACACCGAGCCTTCGAAAAATCAACTTCATAACGGTAAAATAATGAAACTTCGTTTGTTTCTATGAATGTGGGAGAGTGAAAATGGCACATGGAAATATCACTTTTATCCGTCTTCTTCGATGTAATTTCACAAGTATTCACTCCACGCTATCACATTAGCCTCATATTCAGCGGGAGCTCTACAAAAATGTACGTTTTTCATTGATGAATTACTTCCTGAAAATAGCATTTTTACATGGATGCGGTGGGCAATCAAAGATAAACATAACGACTGACGTCACTATTTGCGAAATAGTTATGGCAGCGCATGCTATGTCGCTCGAAACTCGACCATCTTCATTACCTTTTTTCCAGAACATTGCATTATCATGTCGGTGAACGCGGTGAACCGTCAATCTCGAGATGGAAAATGTAAGGTGGGAAGATTTTCAACATTAACAAAATCTGTGACGTCACAGATTTCGATTTTGTCATTTTGTCACTTTTCTTAAACTAACAACACCAATAATTTTCTTATGTAGATAATCCACTGTTATTAAAGAGGTAAAATTAATCGGATAAAAATGAACGAACTAATTTTTTTCAAAAAATAACGTTAGCGTTCAAAATCACAAGGGCTTCTTAACTGATATTTTACCACAAACTGAAATAGGCGTGGTGTTGTGGTGTTCTAAACTTAATTACAAATCAATTTCTTCTCACCTTCTATCCTTTATCTCGGGTCCATCTAATCAAAACAAGACGGTAAAACTGTGAATTAAATCGAAGCAAGTCGGTAAAACCGATGACGAATCACCTGTTGCTGTTATTGTGTTGATAAGTGTCGTGTGATATCTTCGCAGGAAAGGATGGCCTCTGCTCCTCCGCTACATGTCGGTCCTGGGACTAATTTCGTGTATATAAATCACCTACCCCGAATGGACCGAAAACGGTTATCGGATTTCCTGGATCAGGATGCGAAATGGGTTGGACTTGCACTACAGATGAATTATAGCTCTGACGACATCGAAGTTAGTAGATACAGGTGTGAGCTTCCGGTGGGGAATCCCATTTGTGGAAGTGTCGCTCTTGGTGCAAAAGGTTGCACTAAAGAATTGATGATGGGGTTTTCTTAATTTCAGGACATCAGACGATGTTGTTCTAGTTCCGGGGAGTCACCAGCGAAAAGATTGCTCACTAATTGGGGCCGCTTCAACCATACAATTACCGAACTCTTTGTAGTACTAGCAAAGTAATATTCGATTCTAGTTATTATCGTGCTGTGATTCCAATGCTATAATGCTATCTCCATTTGCCAACAGAGAAAGACACTTTACAGCAATGGAAAGTATCAAACGTTTTGTCGAGCCCAGATTTCACATATTGATCGAAAAACCTGCTGTCTCGAATTCAGCGAAACTGCTCAACGCCCCTCAGTGTGCTACTAACCCTACTACAGTGCATTCCGAAGATCAGAACGAAGAATGCGCTCAGCAGAGAGCTCCTTTTGTACAAACTCCGTCTCCAGCGACGGTAAAGCCCACAATCGCCAGTTTACCATCGAACGACGTCGCTGGCATTGTGGGGGACTTGCCACAGTTCGATTACGCAGAACTTTGCAATGCGACAGACAATTGGAGTCCGTCGAATGAACTTGGAAAGGGCGGTTTCGGTGTTGTTTACAAAGGCTGGTTCAAAAATACGCTCGTAGCAATTAAGAAAATCAAGGGACAAAATACGGAATCGGCCCGTACCGAATTGCGACAAAGCTTTAACGAGCTGAAGTACTTGAAAACATGCCTCCATGAGAATGTCGTACAGCTGCTCGGGTGTAGTATTGAATGTAAGCGATTCTGCTGGGAGTTATTTGCTGTGTACTTTATTGTAATGCGATTTGTTACAGTTGGCGAACCCTGTCTGGTGTACCAATTCATGCGAGGAGGCTCTCTGGACAAGCGCTTGGCTCACAAGCAAGGCGATGTTGACCCATTGTCGCTAGATGACCGAATCAAAATTGCCAAAGGAACAGCAAGGTTAACGCAGTCCATTGCAAATAAAGATTAAAATAAGAGCAAATTTTGTTTCCGCTCTAACTACTTCCAGAGGTCTTCAGTACTTGCATACTTTCGCCATGAAACCCATCATACACGGTGACATCAAGCCGGGCAATATACTGTTGGACAAATCGAACGAACCGAAGATTGGAGACTTTGGATTCTCGCGAGTACTGATGACAGATGAACCGTGTATAAAGGTCACTCGGGTATTCGGTACTCGTCGATATATCCCACATGAATTTGAACATCAGCGACAGCTTAGCACCAAGGTAGACTGCTTCAGCTATGGCATAGTGCTGTATGAGCTCGCCACCGGTAAACGAGTGTACGACGAAAAAAGATCGCCTCCTCATCTGAAGGACTATATCGCTGGTGTAGCATCGAGCACTGACTTCCGAGTGTTAATCGATCCCCTGCTGTCAAGGGAGGATGACAAGACAGTCAAGGGTTGCATGTTGTTGATCCGGGCGGGATTCTGCTGTACTGTAGACGATCCGAAACGCCGTTCGAATATGGTAGATGTGTACAAGTTTCTAACGGAACATTGGCCTGAATAGAACCAGGGTTTCCAACTCTATAAACTCTTGAATGAAATGGGAAAAAAGAGAATGAAAAATACTTGTTTTACATACCAGCAATTCCACGTCAAATTTCTCGGTCGCTGCCCCGATCATATTTACTTTTCCAAACTTTGTACAAAATCTACTCAAAACTACAATTTTCTTTATCATATGACCAATTTTAATTAGGACTGATTTATAAGGACGTATCCAAAATTATTGATCCTTTTTTTTTTAAGTCACAGGAGGGTTGTGTCCGAGACACGACCGCATAGTTGACGTAAGATTCCGTTAGGCTATCTGTTGATTTTGGTTATGTTTGAAAAATTACATCGTTAATCTCTTTAATAATCATTTGGTGGCCCTGAAAAGGGCCGTCTTGTTTGGTTGTTGGGTATTGTTTGTTTACTCCACCAGTGTTTACTGAGTGATGATGACAGAAGGATTGTAAACAGTCGTTGGATGGTGCGTATCAGATAAAAGATACCGAAGCGGAACGAGATATGATGAAAACCGCCCTCTGTGATCCTAGACGAGATGCCTCCAGTCTTATGTATGGATGAAATAAAGAAAAAAACTCACCAATGAAATATAAGATAATTACCAATACCCGATTATCAATTATCAATTTTTATCATCAGTAAAAACATGTCACTTTAATATAGAGAAACCATATCTGAAATGGAAAAGGTAATTTTCTTTTATAATTTTAACTTTCTGAGTGTTTATTCAACCCAATGCGAATTTTAATTGGACTAACAAAACCTAATACTATATGTAGAGCATATTAGAAATCACTTTTTCTAAAATTTCTTCACTTTTCCAATTTTTTTCACCGTATAGACTTTCCTTGGGTGAAAATGAACTTGGCCACACCTTGGTTTTTTTGACGTAGGACTACGTCTTTCATTTCTATACCGGGGTGTAAAATCAAAGTTTCGAAAACGAAAGCGTTACGCCGGAGACCGAGATTTTGAGTGTTAATAGCTCCTAAACAACAGAACGAAATGGTATGATAAACACTTCATTCGAAAGATAAAATGTCTACGCGTTCTATACTTGTTACTTTCTGATCCAAAAACTTGTTTCAATAGTCTTAAATTTGCTTTCAAAATAGGCTATTGAAATCACTAATCGGTATATAAGCGAGCGCCGCTCGGAAATCCACTTAGTTCTAATTGAACAGCGATTGGAGCATGTTGTCGCTGTTGTGGTGAAGCTCTTCATTTATCATGAAAGCTCGGATGAACGGTGTCACCAAGAGCCTGTTTGTGCACCTTAGGCCAGAAGGGAATCCATCAGGAGGAGAGTGATGCTACAAACGGTTCCCCGGGAAGATCTCGAAGCAGCCGCTACACACACACACACACATACACGCACGGAATTCTTTCCGTCTGGATCGAGAAAGATCCGGAAAATAATTTGCCAGTTCCTCTAGGAATTTAAAAATATATTCATGTGAAAGAGTTTATTTGAATGTTTTCTATCCATGTAACACTGTGACCAAATACATTAGGTTTTGTGATTTTTCAATCAATCGCAATCAACAGGATAGCTTCTGAAGATTATTCTTCCCCATCAGTAGGATATTTCCGTATCCAATATTGGATGCATAAAACCTTGTGCCTCCAACGTAACGCTCTCTTTTTCGAAGTTCTCCAAATATTCATTCATTCAGAATGAATTCAGATTCAACTTCATACAAATGATCTCTAAATCAACGATAGTCCTACGTCACCCTTGCGGTTATACCATAGATATAACCCACTTCCTGTTTTTTGTTTATGAAAATTGAAATAAATCGTTTCATATTTCAAGTTTCTTGCCTTTGCGGTACACAACTTCGTAGTTCAATGACTGAAGTATCAGAACCCAACGTTCGATTCGAAGACACGGCGTTGAATCAGGTGAGAATATAGCTTCTTAGAGCTTGTGGTCAGTCTCTAGTTCAAACCGAACCAGTGCCAGGGCCTCTTTCTCTGTCTGGGCATATCGACGTTCGGTGTCAGTGAGGCTTTTACTAGTGAAAGAAACAACTCTCGGTTCTCCTTCATAAAATTGTAGGAGAACTGCTCCTACTCCTTCGCTTCAGCGAAGCATCGTGCTCTTGCTCCGTTTTTCCTGCAAGATTTGTTCGAGAACTTTCTGAAACATCTCCGGAGCACACGATATTCACAAGCCTTTTGTTTCTGAATAAGCCTTGCAATAAATAAAGCAATGTACTAGTATTATCTACCTTGTCATAAGTTTTATGTTTTCACACTTCACGGTATACTTCGGAGTTTGATATAGATTTATAGAATAAATATACGTGTGTTGGCTTCCAGATCACTAATAGTTATGACCCTAATTTATTATTTATCTTCCGATACATTTCATCGTTAATTCGTATAACGGCTTATGGGATTGCTCATTTTACCGAGCGCATTAGGAACACCGGTAAGTATACGGTACGCTTAGTGATCCCCGATAATCGTTCGATTAATCGATTAATCGAATACTTCCCACAATCCGTTTTGCCTGCCAAGATCGGGTCGATGAAATGTCAACAATCGACCTCAAATGCTGCCACCTTGCAATCGATTTATCGACCTTTCATATGCATTCATCGAACAACTTGACGCCACTTTTTTGCCAACATATGCAAGGCGTCGACCTGCATGTAACGCTGCTTCCAACACTGATCGTCTCTTGTTTGTATTGGTTTGTTATGAAACATGAAAAGGAAAAACATTGATCGATTTTAATCATTTTATTCAAAAAAAACACAAAATGCATATAAAATATAAACAAGATATATAATGCAATCGGTGCATTCGGGTTGTCTGGATTGACGATTCGAATCCAGCTCCTTTTTCTCCTTGACATACATATGTGGCTGAGGAGGTTTCTTCAATGTGCGTGAAGCACGGGATCTCCGATGGGGAAAATTGCTCGAAATACTATCGATGGCCAGGTCCTGCTGCTGTTACTGATGATGCTGTTCCCCGGAATAGCACCCTGGACTTAAAGGATACTGCTGCGGGAAAGCTGATGCTGTTGGCTGGCGTGACAGAAGTGGAAATAAGCAATGTGGTGATGAGGGAAATCATCTTTCTCACTCGCCGATTGATTGAGTCGGATGTATTCATAGCTGAAACAAAATAAAATGATTAGTAAGTGAAAAGTAGAAATGAATTCCCTACTCACCAGTTGTATGATCCGGATAAAAATGCGAACTATTAAAATATCATGCGATTACGTTCGCTTACCTCGCCTATTTTCATTCTACTATACAACGGAATCAGTGCATTCGGGTTCCTCCGGGTGGTAATTCAGCTGAGCAAGTTGATAAATACCTCCTTGTCGTTGAGTTTTCGTGTCTGAAGAGGATTTTGAATGTGCGCGAAGCACGGAACCTCTAATGGGGAAAGTTCTTCGCAATACCATACCATGGTCAAATTCTGCTGCTGCTGCTGTTGATGCTGTCCCCCGGCATTGACAACAGGGGTTGAAGGTTACTGCTGCAGGAAAACGGATGTTGTTGGCTGCTGTGATAGAAGTGGAAATCCGCACTGATGGGAGAAATCATCTTTCTCACTTACCGATTGATGGAAGCAAACGAGTCGAATGTATTCATAGCTGATAAGACAAGATAAAATAATTAATAATTAAAAAGCCGAAATATATTTCATACTCACCAGTTGTATGATCCATTTGTTTTTGTTTGAGATGACAGTTTAGCGGAGTGGAAAAAAGAACCACCAGTGATGCCATTTGGTTTGTTTAATTATTCAGTATTTTCGACTAACGAACTATCCGCGTTGACGATATTGGGTAATAGGCATGACAGTAAAATTATGAATGAACATGATTTTTCCTTAATCAAATTAGTACTCTATGTAAGTGAAAATCACCATTGCCTGCAAGTGGTGAAAAAACGTGAGATAATTTTATATTATAATGACAAGTTTTTTTGAGAATATCTGAACGTCTATAGAAAATAATTCAAATTAGGGTCATGACAACGTACTTTAAGTAGAAAAAATTATGCCAAGAAAAAAATTTCATACAAATTTTAGCAAATATAAACTGATTCGGGCCGACTAATATGATAGAGAATAGTTTGCCTCATACAAACTAATGCCGTATCCAGATGTCGATACCTAATCGTCGTCATCGTGAATAGGTAACAGCGTTACGGTCGTTGTTAGGTCGATGTTTTTTTCGTCGATTGGATTGTGGGTTCCCAGGAATAGGAATTCCTACAGAAATCGATTATTAATCGAACGAATACTGCACAACCAATAATCGAAACGAACGAATAATTTACGTCGATTAATCGATCCAAACGCTGAGAGAAAAAAACGTACGGCCGTTGCAGTTTTAAGTGCGATTCACATACAACATACACGTCACGTTCACGTCCCGTCACGTCACGATACGTCAATGATTCTACCATGCAATTCTCATGAAAACATTCACATACACCAGCAACGTAACGACCCGTCAGCATACGTTCAACGAAAACGACCGGCAGGGTTTATACAAAAGAATAATGACGGAGACGGACGGCTCGTTTGGTTTTTGTCTGGGCTTTGTGTCTCGGCTTTTGTTTTGATTTGATTGTAAAGTAATTTACATCTACATCGACATTAAGCTAATTGAACAGATCTGTGATGCAACACGTTTAATTAGACATTTTTACCTCTAGTTGGACATTTTTGTAAACATTGAGTTCGGGGCCCAAATTATGGCCCCACATTGAAAGTCGCCACCAGTCGCAAAGGTCCAATTACTGGTCAAAACTGACTCCAATGCGACACTGAGTGGTGCCTCAGCATATCGCTTTACAAGTAACTTACTGTACTTTTTATGCCAACATATCTCTTAGTTCCAAATTTCGGAGTGAAAATCATTCGCGACTAGTTGAAAGAATTATTCTATTTATTATTATTATTGCATAAGGGTCGGACTACGGGGTATAAGCATTTAAATAATTGAATTGAATAATTGAATTTTGAAAAATTCAATGAGAATCATTCATTGAATTTTGACGTAGGACTACGTCTTTCATTTCTATACCGGGGTGTAAAATCAAAGTTTCGAAAACGAAAGCGTTACGCCGGAGACCGAGATTTTGAGCGTTAATAGCTCCTAAACAACTGAACGAAATGGTATGATAAACACTTCATTCGAAAGATAAAATGTCTACGCGTTCTATACTTGTTACTTTTTGATCCAAAAACTTGTTTCAATAGTCTTAAAATTGTTTTCAAAACAGGCTATTGAAATCACCAATCGGTATATAAGCGAGCGGCGCTCGGAAATCCACTCAGTTCAAATTGAACAGCGATTGGAGCATGTTGTCGCTGTTGTGGTGGCTCTTCGTTTATCATAAAAGCGCGGATGAACGGTGCCACCAAGAGCCTGTTTGTGCACCTTAGGCCAGAAGAGAATCCATCAGGAGGAGAGTGATGCCACAAACGGTTCCCCGGGAAGAGTTCGGAGCAGCCGCCACACACACACATACACGCGCGGACTTCTTCGTTTGGATGCCATTCAGCATCGAGAAAATTCCGGAAAGATCTAATCATTTCTGGAAAATTATTTTCCAGTTCCTTTGGGAATTTAAAAATACATTCATGTGAAAGAGTTTATTTGAATGTTTTCTATCCATGTAACACTGTGACCAAATATTTTTCAATCAAGTACTATTAACAGGTGGTTATCGAGTTAGTATTAACCACTGGTGGGCTTCCAGTATCGAGGAAAATGTGGAAATATCTAATCGTTGCTGGAAAATAATCTGCCAGTTCCCCTTGGAATTGAAAATTACATTCAAGCGAAAGAGTTTATTTTAATGTTTTCTATCCATAAAATATCCATATAATACATTTGGGTTTGTGATTTGTCAATCAAGTACAGTTAGCAGGTTAGCTTCTGAAGATTATTCTTCAGAACAAGGTTTTTCGTATCCTATATTGGATGCATAAAACCTTGTGCCTCCAACGTAACGCTCTCGTTTTCGAAGTCCCCCAAATATTCATTTATTCATTAATTCAGAATGGATTGAGATTCAACTTCAAACAAATGATCTCTAAATCAACGATAGTCCTACGTCACCCTTGCGGTTATACCATAGATATAACCCACTTCCTGTTTTTTTAAAATTTAGAACTGATTCTAGGCATGCTGATTTGAAAGAGGGCATTGCAATTTAAAATTGTTGTAGGTGGCGACACCATGAATAAAATTAAATAAATCATTCGTTTAGCATTTGACGTGACGGTGCTGGTGGAAGCATTGACTGCATGTGTGAATTGGTGGAGACGTTGACGGAACGTAGACGTTCTTCTCCGTAACGTGCTATGTGAATCGCACATTATCCTGAAAATCAATCATTATCTTTGACGCTCCCTTAAGTTTATAAACGAAGCTCAATGCCGTCAACGCGAATTGAGCATTCTTTACGACTTTAGGGGAGCGTAAAGGATAATAATTGATTTTCAGGTGGAATTAACATATTTTTGATTCCATATGGCTTTCTAGCAAATGAGAAATATTAGTCTGACGGATTATTTCTCTCAGTATTGCGATTAATCGATTAATCGATTATTTGGGTCGATTAATCGTATCGAATAACGAA
Source organism: Toxorhynchites rutilus septentrionalis (assembly GCF_029784135.1). Classification (NCBI taxonomy): domain Eukaryota; kingdom Metazoa; phylum Arthropoda; class Insecta; order Diptera; family Culicidae; genus Toxorhynchites; species Toxorhynchites rutilus. The sequence continues at coordinate 298,406,963 of NC_073746.1, read as the reverse complement.
CTGCTGAAAACTATTCGATTAGCTGATGAACGATTAATTTCAAAAATCGGGGATCACTAGGTACGCTACAATAAGTTTTAAGGGGGTATTCTAGTGTAGAGACACGAATTTCGGACGTTTTTTCGAACTCCGTAAAAATAAAACAAAGAATATTTTTACTATTCATTATATCATTATTCGTTTATCTATCTTTCAACAATAAAACAAAAATAGGACGGAAAAAAAATATTCATAATTAGAATAGTTACATGCTGGTGAAGTGAGGGTGTTCAAAAAAAAGTTGTGCCATGGCGTACACGATTCCAGTCCTTCTGGTTATCTGAAACAAAAAAATCGAACAGATTCTGAATCAGTAAAGATGTCGCTATGGCATGAACCTCGGACAAGTCAAAAACATGGGTTTTAACAAAATGGCGGCCGTTTGAAAACAAAAATGCTGTTTAAAAGGTTTTTTTTGCGTTTACCGATTTTTTAAAAATAGTAAAATTAAAAAGTTATAATTTTTTATTGGTTCATGCGATAGAGAGATGTATGCAGATTATTTTCATATAAATTTGACATAAATCGGTTCAGTAGAACTTGAGATATCGTGTACGCCAGTTAGAAAAAAACTAGTTCCGAGAGAAACGCGTTTGAAGTTCATTGTGATGGCCGTAACAGGTTAGATACCACATCACTAAGATGGCTCTAACTAGGTAAATAATAGGATTTTCGATAAGTCCTTTCTAGAGTATATTCTTGAATGCCTAAACTACAGAAATATGGTAAAAAAAAATTCGATTTTTTCAGATTTCTAGACTAGAATACCCCCTTAAGTATGTGCTCGTTATGGTTAAAACCTAGGTAGTGCGGACTGAATCAAAACGGCTGTCAAAAAAGATCCAATTGAAATGTCAAAAAAGATCCAATGATCAGGAGTGTTATTTTTCTTATGATAATCAACACTATGAAAAAGGTATTGTTATCAAAAGCAAAAATAATTAAACTTATAAAATGAACGAACTACATTTTTCCGTCAATTTTTTAATTGTCCATTGCATCTCTGAAAGAGTATCTTATATTGCATCATGACAGAATATAAACAACTTACGAATAACGCTTAGTTCACTCCAAGATTTTAATGTGGGAGCAAAATTCGACATTGGCGAATTTCGATACGTACATTCATAGCAAATGAAATGTTTTGGAGACTTTTTTTAACGTCGGTGGAAACAGCTTTGCTAGTGAAGCTGACCGAATGAAATCCGCCTTATTATGATCCGCTAGTCCTGGTGATGAATATAACGGTAAAGCAATCTGCGCTTCGTGTTGATGATGGACGTAATCTTCTGAGTCAACTAACGGCTTAATTGTGGAGAAGGCATTACTGTTTCTTTTTCGGTCGAAATGTAACGATGTATTTGTAATCTGTAAAAGTTTTTGAAAGGTTTGCTACACTTTTGGTTTTCAATAATTGAAACATCGTACTTACTCCACAGATACGGGAACCCTTATTCGAAACTATTTTGTCGCCTCCGCAAAAATCGACCCAGCGCGCCTGTAAATACGTTTCCGATAAAAGCTAACGCGAACATTTTCACTCGTATTCGGCCAGCTTTTCACTGAGCATTTAATTTTTATTTTTAATGTGCACTTTCCCTGATATAATTTTTCTCCGAACGAAATAAAAACACACGAAATCATAATCACATAAATACGAAGTCACAGTCACGTAAATGTTTACTCCTCCGAATTGAAAACCCTCGATCAAAAGTGGAACGAAGAGTTGCCAGATGATTTTTGAAAAAAGTCTGTAAAAATATGTGAAAGTCTGTTAAAAATGTGGAAATGTCTGTAAAAGTGTGCGGATCTGTAGAAATGTCTTTTAACGTTAATCTTCATAGATTCATTGATATTTTGTACATCGCGATGCACGTAAGATTGTCTTTTGTATATTATTGTATATTTTGTATATGTATATTTTGCATATATACAGCCATACCATGCCAAACCGATATAGTGGTTCTCAGATTTCGATGAAAAGTGGTAGTTTTGTTCTTTATCGCAAAACATTAGACCCGTATTTTTGGATTTTTTCGTTAGGGTGATCATTTCCATTTTAGGGTGGTCCGAAAAATATTTTTTCCGCTCTCTTTCCTAAAACTGGCTTTTTTCAAAAAATCATAACTTCAGAACCACTGAGCCGGTTTAGATTATCGACATATCTAAATAAAGCCAATGAGCTAGCTTTTTACTAAAAAATATTGAACTTGCAAAAAAATGGATTTTATTTTCGTAATTATCGATTGCATTGGTTTTTTTTTTATTGTATTCATGATTTTGGACTAGAGGGCGCTATATTTTTTGTATTTTTCTTGAATGATAATGCTGTTTTACATAACATATCCCGATTTCAGAGATGCGATTTTTTTTTCGTTTTGGAGATATGATTTTTCAAAGTTAACCGGTGGTCCAAAAAATCATTTTCCCATTGAGAACGCAAAATTATTTTTTTGATCAAGGCGCCTACAAGTATATTCTAAGGTGAGGCCATTTCGTAACTAAGTTGGTTAGGAGAGCGGTATATGAAAACTCTACGGAAGAAAGCAGAAGGGGAAATATTTGCTTGAATTGTGAAAGAGACAGACTGATCACGAGCGAGCTTGGGCACAAGCGTATTCTGTTTTGTTTACAAACAAAACACAGTAGACTTTCAAGATGGCTGAACAGTGGTTTTAGCAAGTTGGCCCACCTTAGGATATACTTCTAGGCGCCTTGGTTTTGATATGAATTCTTTAGAACGAATTTCTGAACTTTTTCTCACCATAACATTGTTCTACGGGCAGAATACAACAAATACAACAAAATGAAAATGGCTCAAAAGGGACCTTTTCTTCATCGGATCTTGTGATTAGCAACACATTTGGTCTTCCATTTTTACCCTTTTTATTTATATAGATAGATGGATAGAAGATATATGAATGCGTTGTTTTGCCTGAAAATCCATTTCCACTTTCGAACGAAGATCAACTTCGCTAGCGCAAATATCGAATGGTCGAACAACGCTCATCATGATGTAATTTTCGGTCATATGGGAATTCAATTTTCCAAATTTTCCGACATTCCTTCAGAGTTTTCCGAAAATTTTCCGATTTTGCTCTCCACTATATTGATCCACGGGAAGAGACAAATACAACAAAATAAAGAAGGCTAAAATCGGGCCATCCCTTCTTCGGGTTTTTTGCTTACGAACATATTTGGCTTTCCATTTTTATTTATATAGATAGATATAGACTAACAGTGCGAGGTTGAAGGGATGCTAATGAACTGGGATGAAACAATCTCCGTTATCGCTTGGATGTAGTCAATCTTAATATTACTCAAAGATGTTCAGTTAGGGCTTTGAGAATAAACTCATTGTCGTTTGCCCAAAAGAGACCCCTCTAGGAGAGTCATTTTCAAGGAAATTAGCGACGGACGGCAACCACTCGTTTGCTAAAAAATGATTCGCTTCGCGCCGGTAGCGCTAATTCGGTTTAGTTGGTTTGTCGCCAGCCGTTCTTGACATTATCGAGAAATTATAAGTTTTACCAATCTCATCGATAGTTCTCATAGGTTCTCGACTCTGTTCCCTCACTGTCATGAAATTTCAAAGTGTAGTATAGTAAATGTATAGTATGTGTAGTAAATGAATGCAATTTTTCATTCATCGTGAAGAAACGTATCGTCTCTTTCGTCTGCAATGATGTCAGGGCAAAAGTACTTATGAAATCATAAAAAACGTTGACGTGTACAAGTTATTGTTACCAAACAAAACACCAACAGAATGTAAAAGATGCTGAAGTACTGTCGTCGGTTACTGAGTGATACTATGCTCACGACTTCACTGTGGTGCGACCTATTTTGCGCACGTAACCACTGTGTTTACGCTGGACGGCAAAGTGTTAATGAATGACTCAAAAAATAGGTCTAACGTCATGTGTATTGATATAAACTAAATATGAAAACTTTTTATGTATTAAAACTATGGAAAAATGTCATACGGTGAGTCAAATATATTTAATGTGATGAATAGAGCCTCTCATTTTTCATAAACCTGTGCAATATTGTTACATCCAAAAAGTTTGCAATTTGCAAAAATTAAAAGTATTTTACAGATATTTCTGTGAATTAACAAACATATCTGTAAATCTGGCATCTCTGGTGGTATGAGAATTTATTGCAAGAAATCACTTGAAAAAATGCTTGAATTTGCTTGAAAATGAAGTGAATTGAGTCCGCACCACTTAGGTTAAAACAACCATAATTAAAATCCTTACAAGTCTTATTTAATAACAACTCTGTAATCATATATCCAAATTAATCGCAGTTACCATTGTGAGTAATGAACGTCGTCAATGGTTTACTTCCGTCGTCTAACTCAAGCTGGTGGAACGCATCCTTGATGTCCCGTCTTGGAAAGAAAAGCGCCCCATTCAGCTTCCAGCGAACGTCTTCGATGGTCGGAAGCGGATGGGTTTCGCGGAGAATCGCGTTATTGACTTTGCGCATGTTGATGCATAGTCGAATATTACCACTGTCCTTGACAACGACAACCATTGGCGATACCCAGCGACTGGGTTCCACAACTCGTTCTATTATGTCCTTGGACAACAATTCTTTCAATGAAACCAAAAGATATATCAAACTTATTCCTTTTTGTTATGTTTTTTTTTTTAATATTTTGGCACTGAGAAAAAAGTATCGATTGATCAATTTTAAAACTGTTTGTTGTTTTTCTCAAAACAAAAACATGTCTTCTCATCTGACATCACTGATCATACCGAGAAAAACTGACTGAAGCTTGAAGCTTACGAGTTATTTTTCTTTGAAAAAACAGGAAGTGGGTTATATCTATGGTATAACCGCAAGGGTGACGTAGGACTATCGTTGATTTAGAGATCATTTGTATGAAGTTGAATCTGAATTCATTCTGAATGAATGAATATTTGGAGAACTTCGAAAAAGAGAGCGTTACGTTGGAGGCACAAGGTTTTATGCATCCAATATTGGATACGGAAATATCCTACTGATGGGGAAGAATAATCTTCAGAAGCTATCCTGTTGATTGCGATTGATTGAAAAATCACAAAACCTAATGTATTTGGTCACAGTGTTACATGGATAGAAAACATTCAAATAAACTCTTTCACATGAATATATTTTTAAATTCCTAGAGGAACTGGCAAATTATTTTCCGGATCTTTCTCGATCCAGACGGAAAGAATTCCGTGCGTGTATGTGTGTGTGTGTGTAGCGGCTGCTTCGAGATCTTCCCGGGGAACCGTTTGTAGCATCACTCTCCTCCTGATGGATTCCCTTCTGGCCTAAGGTGCACAAACAGGCTCTTGGTGACACCGTTCATCCGAGCTTTCATGATAAATGAAGAGCTTCACCACAACAGCGACAACATGCTCCAATCGCTGTTCAATTAGAACTGAGTGGATTTCCGAGCGGCGCTCGCTTATATACCGATTGGTGATTTCAATAGCCTATTTTGAAAGCAAATTTAAGACTATTGAAACAAGTTTTTGGATCAGAAAGTAACAAGTATAGAACGCGTAGACATTTTATCTTTCGAATGAAGTGTTTATCATACCATTTCGTTCAGTTGTTTAGGAGCTATTAACACTCAAAATCTCGGTCTCCGGCGTAACGCTTTCGTTTTCGAAACTTTGATTTTACACCCCGGTATAGAAATGAAAGACGTAAAAATCAAAGTATAAATATTACTAAGTCAAAATATTACTTTTGCAAAAAAAAATTGAATTCTTGTTTTTGTAATTATTGATTGAGTTATTTTTTCATAGTTTTCTCGTATAAAGATAGGAGCGCTATATTTTTAATATTTTTTATGGAAAGCTGAGGATTATTTACCTAACATATCTCGATATCAGAGATGCTTTAATTATCGTTTTTAAGTTATAATTTTGTAAATTTAACATGTTTTAAGTTTTCGATCAATATTCATATATGAATAAACTAGACCTATGCTACTAGAATCCTTCCCGCAAGTGTGATATTTTTTCAAATTTTGCTTATTGGCTTCAATTTAATATATCAATCATCTAAATCGGTTCAGTAGTTCAAATTTTATGATTTTTTGCAGAAAGTTATTTTTGGACAAAGGGGAAAAAATGATTTTTCGAACCACCGGATAATTTGAAACATCATATCTAAAAAACGAAAAATCAGCATCTCTGATATCGAGATATGTTATGTAAAGAATCCTCAGCTTTCAAGAAAAAAAATAAAAATATAGCGCTCTCTAGTCCAAAGTCATAAAAAAATGAAAAACGGCTACAATCAATAATTACTAAAATATCATTATTTTTTCGCAAGATAAATATTTTTTAATAAAAGGCTAAGTCATTAGTTTCAATTTTATATGTCGATCATCTAAATCGGTTCAGTGATTCAAAAGCTATTAATTTTCATTTGTCATTTTCGGGAAAAAGTGGAAAAAATGATTTTTCGGACCACTTAATAACTTATGTGTTGTAAGCAGTGCCATAAATCATCAAAATTTATTCACGAATGGAGGAATTAGATTTTTCCCAGTATCGGGTGAATTCTCTTCTGCTAAAACTCAACTCCATATCTGGCATAATGAGTATAACACAAGAGTCGAGACGCGCGAACTTTGTCTGGGTTATTGATCGAAAACAGCATGAACGAATTTCGAAAAGCCTGCATTCAGGCACTTTCGTTACTGTCAATAATTACAGGTGATTATCACGAACGTTAAGTTGATCTTCATCACTTGCATTGAATTTTTATTGAAAACGCGTTACCCATTGCACATAGTGGTGTATGTCATTTCCGGGCAATCGTGAGTAGATATACATTCCATTGCCGAAGTCGCCAAAAACAAAAATTTAGTGTGATGAATTGCCATCCTTTACCATTAATCGGTTTCACTCTCAATTGGTGACGCTGAATTTTATGCTTTGATTTTCACTAACACGCAATGATCTTCATTTTCGACCTTACGAATACCATGACGAAAAAGTAGATGCAAATGAAAAATGAACTTCATGGCAAGCTGATGTTGATGTTCATTCCACTGGGGTTCATTGATAGTGTTGTTCCATATTTATCGACTCTCGCTTTAGCAGTAGGTTATCAATACAAGGAAGGCAGAAATTCGCCGAATTTGAATGTCGTGAATGTGAATATTTTCAGCACTGGTTGTAAGTGTGTTTCAATGTTTCAACGATCTACACATACATACATACACATACATACGCGTTGTTAATTTTTATAAAAATCAGTATTTCTTCGTTGATATATTGGACATCCACCAAGGCTTGCGGTTTTGTCGTAGATGAAATTTATAAGAAAATGCAGTGTATATTTTCCATCCGCCATGCAAGGCTATACAAATTTTAGATCACCACACGGCCATGAACCATGTCTGTGGTAACAATATCGAACAGTAACCCATATTTCGTCATAAGCAGACCCGAAAGCGAATGTAAATTGTTGAAAATAGAATGAAAATTTTCATTCGATTTTGTTTTAATACTTAGAAGACATAGTCCTGACCCTAGCTTAACTATTTTTCAATAAATCTCCTTGCATTTCAGCAAAACAATCTTATCTAGAACAAAAAATAATTTCGGGAAAAATTCGTTCGAGAACTCGCGTGCTGATCGGACAAGTTTGAGAATCGATCCGATAACGGTGTTTTTTTTCACGCAGATCTATATTGTGCTTTTTTTCATCAGTGCTTGCGAGTGAAGCGAGCTCAATTAAAAGTGGTGCACGATCGAGACGCTGAGGATCCAGTTCAGATCAACACACATTCATCACACGCTACACAGCCATATATCATTCCTTCAACCTCCTGTGTACGATTTACACCATTGTCCAACATTGTATTTACCAAATCGGCAAGCGTTGGCATTAGGGGTGTACATCTTTCTTACATTACCGTTGAACTTTTGTTGAAACTTTTTTTCATTTTTGAATTTTATACAATAAAAAATTGAAATAAATATAATTTATATATACCTTGAATACAAATATAATTTATTTACTCATTTATTTTTTTCTATTTTTTATTATTATTCTACACTGTTCACATCGAACAGGTGACTAATTCATTATTATGGCTGAGGGTGGGGAGGATCCCCCATCCACGTCATTGAATGTTTCTGATGCTGACCCACCTCCTGAAGAGCAGGAGGATGAAGCAGACGTTGAGGAGGAAAATTCTGTGTATGAAGTAGAAAGTTCTGAAGATGAGGAAATTGAAGAAAAAGATGATTTTCGTCTAAAGGAATACCCGGAGGGATTCAAAAGTCAATTCATTGTATACTTTAGACGAAAATCAAAACCTCTTAATGTCATTCGCATCTCAAAAGAACTAACGCAGAAATTTTCCAAAGTTACTGAAATAACTCGGATGGGGCCAGAAAAATTACGAGTTGTCGTCTCTTGCAGGACCCAAGCGAATGCAATAACGCGCTGTGATCTCTTTGCGATTGAGTATCGCGTATACGTACCCTGTTGCAACGGTGTAATAAACGAAAAGGGTTTGACTCGAAAAGAGATACTCGATGGTGTCGGTCGCTTCAAGAATTCCTCACTTAAAAGTGTGAAGATTCTTGAATGCGATCGACTGAAGTCTGTGTCACTTAAAAATGACAAACGAGTTCTCAATCGGACAAACTCTTTTCGAGTGACATTTGAGGGTTCCGCTCTTCCAAACTACGTTGCAATAGGTGCTCTTCGTTTACCTGTTCGGTTGTTTTTACCCCGGCCTATTGTTGTAATAAACAACGTTGCGCAGATTGTGGAGAGAGTCATGATGGGACTTCTTGCGCAAAAGAGCGCAAGTGTCTTCATTGCGACGGGCCCCCCATGATCTTTCTCAATGCCCGGTGTACATACAACGAGGGGAAAAAATCAAGCGTTCCTTAAAGGAACGTTCCAAGCGGACTTATGCAGAAATGCTTAAGAGTTCCGCCTCAACGACTCAGGACAATCCCTACTCCATTCTGCAGAATGACGAGCCTGTTGCAGACGCTCCCAATGCAGGAAGTTCCGGTACATCGCAGGGTGCCATTAGGAAAAGAAAAATTACTTCTTTTCCATCACTCCCCAGAAAGAAGACCGAAACTTCCCAAGTTGGAATGAAACCTCGTATCGAACGTGCTGAGAATAGACCGAAGCAAGTACCTCCTGGGTTAAACGGTTCTTCTACGCACCAGGGGTCCTCAGCACTTCCCGGAGCAGAGCCTAACACGTCTGTTCCTTTTTCGCGGTCGAGGCAACAGCCACAATCTGGCTTGCTTGCGCTTTCTGACCTGGTGGACAATATTTTAAATGCTTTAAATATAAATGACCCTCTTAAAAGCATAGTATTATGTTTGCTTCCGATTGTGAGAACATTTTTGAAAGACAAATGTGTTTTTTTAGCAGCGTTCATTTCCCTCGATGCCTGATTCAGTGCAAGAGGTCAAGGATTTGACCACTGTAATACAGTGGAATTGCAGAAGCATCATCCCTAAACTAGATCAATTTAAATTTTTAATTCATAGTTCTAACTGTGATGTATTTTCCCTCTGTGAAACATGGCTTTCTTCAGCCGACGAACTGAATTTCCACGATTTCAACATTATTCGCCTCGATCGAAATGACTCGTTTGGTGGCGTACTATTAGGGATCAAAAAATGCCACTCCTTCTATAGAGTCACTCTCCCATCGATGACAGGCATTGAAGTTGTCGCTTGCCAGACACAAATCAATGGCAAAGACTTCTGCATTGCCTCGATATATATTCCTCCAAGAACTATGGTTGGCCGCCATCAGTTTTTTGATATCATCGAGGCACTGCCGGAGCCGCGGCTAATCTTAGGTGACCTCAACTCCCATGGAACAGCATGGGGTTCACTCTACGATGACAACCGTGCCACTTTGATTTATGATCTGTGTGACAACTTCAAATTGACAGTTTTGAATACTGGGGAAGCAACTAGAATAGCCAACCCTCCTGCACGGGCAAGCATGCTAGACATATCACTTAGCTCTTCTTCGTTATCCCTGGATTGCATGTGGAAGGTAATCCAAGATCCCCACGGTAGTGATCACCTGCCAATAATTTTATCGATCGCCAATGAATCAGGTTCTCGTGAGTCAGTCGATATTGCGTATGACCTCACGAAAAATATTGACTGGAGAAAATTTGCAGAAATAATATCCGAAGCACTTGTTTCAATGCATGAACTTCCTCCACTTGAAGAGTATAATTTTATATCGAGTTTGATTTACGAAAGCGCACTTCAAGCTCAAAAGAAACGTGTTCCTGCTACCACTTTCCGACGTCGTCCTCCATCACTTTGGTGGGACAAGGAGTGTTCAAAGGTCTACCTTGGAAAATCATCCGCTTTCAAAAAATTCCGGAAAACTGGACTAGTGGAATGGTTTAGAAAGCACCAAGCTCTAGAAGCCAAACTAAAAGGTCTGATTAAAGCAAAAAAGCGTGGATATTGGCGAAAGTTCGTCAATGGATTGTCAAGGGAGACCGCTATGAGCACTCTTTGGAATACGGCTAGGAGAATGCGTGGCTGGAACCATACAAATGAAAGTGAGGAATACTCTGACCGTTGGATTTTCAAATTTGCAAGAAAGGTTTGTCCCGATTACGTTCCTGCACAAAGCGTCGTACGCGACATTCCGCTCCAATGCGACTATGAGAATTTTTCGATGGTGGAATTCTCAATTGCCCTCCTCTCATGTAACAATTCAGCTCAGCAGAAACCCAACAAGCCGGCTTGCGATCACAACTCGTATAGGCCGATTGCAATGTTATCCTGTATTCGTAAATTGTTAGAGAAAATGATTCTACTTCGTTTGGACAAGTGGGTTGAAGCGAACAATTTGCTGTCAAATACGCAGTTTGGCTTCCGCCGAGGTAAAGGGACAAATGGTTGTCTCGCGCTGCTATCTTCTGAAAACCAAATCGCATTTGCTCGCAAAGAACAAATGGCTTCCGTTTTTCTCGATATCAAAGGGGCATTTGATTCAGTTTCCATGGAAATTCTCTCAGAGAAACTTCATAATCGTGGACTTTCACCAATTCTGAATAATTTCCTGTACAATTTACTGTCAGAAAAGCACATGTTTTTCAATCATGGCAGCTTGAAATCTTCTCGATACAGTTTTATGGGCCTACCACAAGGCTCCTGCCTAAGCCCCCTCTTGTACAGTTTTTACGTCAATGATATAGATGATTGTCTAACTAGAGACTGCACGCTGAGACAACTTGCAGACGATGGAGTTATTTCCATCACCGGTACTAATCCCGCCGTTCTGCAAAAATCCTTGCAAGATACCCTGAACAATCTGTTCACGTGGGCTCTCAAGCTGGGTATCGAATTCTCTACGGAGAAAACTGAAATGGTCGTTTTTTCTAGGAAGCACGAACCCGCCCAATTCCAGCTTCACCTATCCGGCAAAACGATCAAGCACTCGATGTTTTTCACATACCTTGGAGTATATTTTGACTCTAAATGTACCTGGGGAATACACATTGCGTATTTGAAACAGAAATGCCAGCAAAGAATCAATTTTCTCCAAACAATAACCGGAACATGGTGGGGTGCCCATCCAGGAGACCTCATTCAGTTATACAAAACAACGATATTATCAGTGTTAGAGTATGGCAGTTTTTGCTTCCGATCAGCTGCCAGGATTCATATTCTCAAGCTGGAGAGAATACAATATCGTTGCCTGCGTATAGCCATGGGGTGTTTGCATTCGACACATACGATGAGTCTCGAAGTTTTGGCAGGAGTACCCCCGCTTACTCTTCGGTTCACAGAATTATCCTACAGATTTCTCATCCGTTGCAAGATCATGAATCCATTGTTGATTGATAACTTCGAAAATCTACTCCAACTGATTCCTCAGTCAAGTTTTATGTCTTTATACCATGAGTACCTTACCCACGACGTGCACCCTTCACCAGACATCTCCAACCAAGTTTGCTTCCCATACTTTTGCAATTCCTGTCATTTTTGACCTGTCCATGTGACAAAAAATCCATGCAATCCCAGATCATCTACGCTCCGATTATATTCCGCCGATATTTTCGGCAGAATGTGTGAAAGTTAGATCTGATAAAATGTTCTTTACTGACGGTTCATTCATAAACGGGTCCACTGGCTTCGGCATCTTCAATGAAAATTCCAGTGCCTCTTTCAAACTCAAAGATCCTTGTTCCGTGTATGTCGCTGAACTGGGTGCGATATACTACGCACTGGGGATCATTGAAACATTGCCCATCGACCACTATTTTATTTTTTCAGACAGTCTCAGCTCATTAGAGGCAATCCGCTCAATGAAGGTTGATAAACGCTCATCTTATTTCCTAACAAGAATAAGACAACTATTGAGTGTTTTGGTCGAACAATTATTCAAGATTACCTTAGCATGGGTTCCCTCTCATTGCTCGATTCCGGGGAATGAGAAAGCGGACTCGCTAGCTAAGGTGGGCGCTTTAGAAGGCACTCTTTTTGAAAGGCAAATTGCTTATAATGAATTTTTCCACATTCCTCGTCAGTATACGCTCGTAAGTTGGCAGCGCATGTGGAGTGGAGATGAGTTCGGTCGTTGGTTACACACGATTATCCCTAAGGTCTCGACGAGGGCATGGTTCAAGGGATTGAATGTAGGTCGTGATTTCATTCGCGTGATATCTCGGCTTATGTCCAATCACTACAACCTAAACGCGCATCTCTATCGCATTGGGCTCGCAGCAAACAATCTTTGTGATTGTGGCGATGGCTACCACGACATCGAGCATGTTGTCTGGTCGTGTATCCGGTTCCATGCTGCTCGCTCTCAGCTCTCTAGAGCACTGAAAGCACAAGGTAGACAATCGGATATCCCCGTCCGGGATATCTTAGGTAGACGGGATCCTGATCTTCTGCTTCATCTATACCTGTTCCTCAGAAACGCCGATGTCAACGTTTAATGATGTTTCCTTCGTTGTGTCCCCGTTTCATATCCCTCCTATCCGATCGATAAACTTTTACTTAGTCGCGGCAATACATACACACACTCTTTACAGACACACGGGCCAAAGGTTGTGCAGTCCACTGATCATTCAACAAGAGCCAAAGGTTGTACCGCTCATGTCAACTCTACACGAACTGATGATTGCGCCGGCTAGTGACCATTCTATCCTGGATTCCTCGAGTCGAGAAAGACGCACCACGCTAGATATGAGGTACAGACTAGGGGGCGTTGCTGATTAATGGTCAGCTGCATCCCAATAGGAAGTATCCCGTGTCGGGCACACGTACAGAGCATTGGAGACAGCAACATCCCAATTACGAAAACACTTGTAATACTAACCTCGAGCCAACCGCGAGTAATCGGTTACATATTACTAACATAGATAATAAGAAAAATTGTATTGAACTCCCGGCCCCGTGAGGCTAACGCCATCTGAGCCTTTATAAAAATATATATTTTGGGAAAAAAAAATAAAATAATTATCAGAGACAATTTTCGTTCAAGATTTTTCGTTACCTGCAGAGAATGCAATTTTTCATTAATTGTGAATAACCGTATCCTCTCTTTCGTCAGCAATGATGTCAGGGAAAAATACTTATGTGTATGAGTTCCAAACTTCATACACACCAGATGGGCCAACCAGGAAGACTGCCGGGCCGCAGGTTGAGTATCGCTGGTCTAACGTCATGTGTATTGATATAATCTATAATAACTTTTCTGTATTGGAAAAATGTCATATGGTGAGTCAAATATCTTTGATGTGATGAATAGAGCCTTTTTATTTTTAAAAAACAGGAAGTGGGTTATATCTATGGTATAACCGCAAGGGTGACGTAGGACTATCGTTGATTTAGAGATCATTTGTTTGAAGTTGAATCTCAATCCATTCTGAATTAATGAATAAATGAATATTTGGGGGACTTCGAAAACGAGAGCGTTACGTTGGAGGCACAAGGTTTTATGCATCCAATATAGGATACGAAAAACCTTGTTCTGAAGAATAATCTTCAGAAGCTAACCTGCTAACTGTACTTGATTGACAAATCACAAACCCAAATGTATTATATGGATATTTTATGGATAGAAAACATTAAAATAAACTCTTTCGCTTGAATGTAATTTTCAATTCCAAGGGGAACAGGCAGATTATTTTCCAGCAACCATTAGATATTTCCACATTTTCCTCGATACTGGAAGCCCACCAGTGGTTAATACTAATTCGATAACCACCTGTTAATAGCACTTGATTGAAACATATTTGGTCACAGTGTTACATGGATAGAAAACATTCAAATAAACTCTTTCACATGAATGTATTTTTAAATTCCCAAAGGAACTGGAAAATAATTTTCCAGAAATGATTAGATCTTTCCGGAATTTTCTCGATGCTGAATGGCATCCAAACGAAGAAGTCCGCGCGTGTATGTGTGTGTGTGGCGGCTGCTCCGAACTCTTCCCGGGGAACCGTTTGTGGCATCACTCTCCTCCTGATGGATTCTCTTCTGGCCTAAGGTGCACAAACAGGCTCTTGGTGGCACCGTTCATCCGCGCTTTTATGATAAACGAAGAGCTTCACCACAACAGCGACAACATGCTCCAATCGCTGTTCAATTTGAACTGAGTGGATTTCCGAGCGGCGCTCGCTTATATACCGATTGGTGATTTCAATAGCCTGTTTTGAAAACAATTTTAAGACTATTGAAACAAGTTTTTGGATCAAAAAGTAACAAGTATAGAACGCGTAGACATTTTATCTTTCGAATGAAGTGTTTATCATACCATTTCGTTCAGTTGTTTAGGAGCTATTAACGCTCAAAATCTCGGTCTCCGGCGTAACGCTTTCGTTTTCGAAACTTTGATTTTACACCCCGGTATAGAAATGAAAGACGTAGTCCTACGTCAAAACCTGTGAAATATTGTTATATCCAAAAAGTCTACAACAAAAATAAAAAGTGTTTTACAGATATGTCTGTAAATTTACAAACATATTTGTAAATCTGGCATCTCTGGTGTCTGAGAATTTATTGCAAGAAATCGCTTGAAAACATGCATGAATTTGCTTGAAAATGAAGTGGATTGAGTCCGCACCACTTAGGGCGATATAATCTCGCCGATCTGCTGTCTCTATTCGCGTTGACGGCGGAATGGTGTCGACATCTGGATACGACATTAGTTTGTATGAAGCTATCAATTCTCTATCAGATTAGTCGGCCCTAAGGCAGTTTTAAATTGCTAAAATTTGTATGAATGTATTTTTCTTGGCGTTATTTACCTACTAGAAGTATGTTGTTCTGACCCTAGTTTAAACTATTTTCCATGAAATTACCTTTAGACATAATTTTTGTATGATATTTTTTCACTACAAAAAGTGATTTTACTAATTTTACTAATTTGAATTTAGAAAAATAATTTTCATTCACAATTTTTATTTTAAAGTGTGTTCATTTGTTCTGGAAACCCATATTGTCATACCTACTCCCCCATTTCGTAATACGAAGCTCAATGCCGTCAACGCGGATTGTAGGCCATCAGCCTTCCAATTGCGGCACGCTTGTTCAGGATCCGTTGCTCCAATCTCCTTTGCCATGGAAGCTTACGCCTTTCACGGAGATGTTGGAGCAGTCCGCCTCTTGACCTTATCGCCCTCCAGCCACTGGTCGCTCGCTCTTACGCCCGTTCAGGACCAGCTCCAGTTTGGGAACGCTCCTCGGGTTATCGCATTCTTACTATTCGCCGTGATCTTAGCGGGAGACAGCGGGTTGGCTACGTATATTAGAGTCCCACCTTGCCAGAGGAACCCTTTCGGGGCGCCGTCCCTAACATGAACAACAGACGCAATGCTAAGCTTCCAGTGACCCGGGAGACCTACCCTGGGAGAGATATAGCGCTCTGACTGGCTCGTACCTCCTTCAATGCTGTGGAATAAATTCGTCGACACGTCGGGTATAGATATGATGGCTTTCTTTCACACAGTGCATCACCCTCGGCTGAAAAACGACGACTATAAATACTTTTGTTTTATTTTTTTATCATTTTTTTTCTGATAGCTTTTCCATTTATAAGTTATTCCTAGTCTTTCTCACTTGTATGTTTTGTTTTGTTTCCCCTCAACTTTTACTGAGTTTTGTTCTCTAACCTTCCTGCTTCCTTTTTGGGGCACTCTCAAGTTCGCCCCTTGTGAGGGGTTTGTGGGCTGTGTTTGCCACTCTTTCGAAGCACACAAAAACACCCGCTTCTCGCGTTATCTCTCCTTCTAACTTCGTTTGATTAGTTTGTACCATGCACAAAAAATGAGTTTTACATTATGTTTATTATGTGTGTGTGTGTAGACTTTCCCTCCCTTTCTTCGACGATCCACAAAGTTTTGTTTTATCATAAGCTTTTATCATTAGGTTGTGTTTTACTTACATTTGCTTGTTTTTTTTCTCCTCTTTTATTTTGATTAAATACTGTACAACATTGTAATTTCTCCGGTGGGGTCCCCCCTCCCGGAAGGACTTTTGTTACTTCACAGAAACGCCAAGCGGACGAGATAGGTTATTGAAGTTTCTTTTGTTTTTCATTGTATTTTGTATTTTGTTAGATTCCAGCGTCCATTTCGCTTCCATGATGGCGGCAGAGGCGGCGACAGCGCGCACTCGTGTGGCTTCTGGAGAAAAAGAACGGACTTGACTTTGCTTCTCTCCCTATCTCTCTCTAACTTACTATCTCACTTTATGTATATAAATTACAGTTTGTAGTTTATTGCGCTACATATTTACAATAAAATATTGTTGGGTTCCGTTTCTGTTCTTAGTATCTGTTATTTGTTTTGTCTTGTGTTTTTTGTGTGTGTATGTGGTGTATGATTTTTTTCAATATTTCCTTTTTCATTTGATTACTTTTTTACTTAGTTCTGTATTCTTAATTCTGCGGTCTACACATATACAAACATCCTACTTTGTGGTTCCTTGTTTTTGATTTGTATCGTTTATACGTTTAATAATAATTAAAAAATAAAATTGAGCTACAGATATTTTTTTTTTCTTCGAAAAATATAAATTAAATACAGGTGTGTGTGTGTGTTGTGTTTTGCTGATGATCAACATTTCTCTCATGTTGTCTACGTGATACTAGGTAGGTAGGTATCCCATTGCCAGGGGATTACTTAATATAGAATAGTACTTATTTACAGCATCAACTTCTGATGTTGATTTCGTTTTGCTCTGAAGACATTGCATCTCATCGTAAGAAAAACTAAACTATCCTCAGAGGTTTTTTTAGGTCCACAATAATTTAATTGATTTTTTTTTTAATTTCCTTTTGATCTGGAAACATATTCTCCGATTGCTGTCTCGTTTTTTCTCTCGTCGTTTGACTCTCCACTAGCTGTTACCGATCAACCAAATATGATGGTTTTCTGGAAAACGAAACCGATTCGGACCTGAGCTCTTTGCTTTGTTTTGTGGTTTTGTGTTTTTTTTTTATTGCTGTATTGCTATTATTGGCTGGAAAAAGCACTAATTTGGCGTTGTTTCAATCGCTGCTACGACCTTGGTAGATGTCCTCTCCTCGTCTTCATCATCGCTAATGGCTACCTTCGCCGTTGGATTGTCCGACGATCGTTGGAACCTCCTAGGCACGGTAAAAGCACGGTAAGCATCGGGTCATCGGTTAGACGGGAGACGTCGAGCGAGCCCGGAGTTTAGAGATACAACGCATACACACAGAGACAAAGAGACAACAGAAAGAACGAGATAGACAACGGGAAAAACGGAGAGGGCACTTTAGGTTAGTCTTTGCTTGTTGTTCTCTCGATATCTAAATAAGATCATAAACGTTTGGATATATACTATCGGTAGCGTGTGTGTGTATGTTAAGAGTTTGTTTTGTTAGTTTGTTCTTTGTTCACAAATGGATGCTGGTGGTGGTTGTGACGAATTGTGGGTGGGTGGAAGTGGATTGAGACGGTGGCCGTAGCGCTTGGTCTGTTCAGTTTCTCGAAACCAGTGCACCCACCTTTCCCAGCTGGACCGTTTGCGGTTGACCGGATGCCGTAGTGAACAAACCGGGCAGCGTAGTGGCATCCTGGTGATCGTACCGGGACACTACCACAGGCGTTAGACCCGATAGCTGCGATGCGTTGGTCTGAATGGGAGTTACTACGTGGACAGCGGTTCGGCCGGTTCCAGTGGTTACGCAATCAGTACCTGTTGGAATAAAACAAAAGGTTCATATCAAATGATTTGTGAGTCATGCGGCCATTTTTTTTTACAAAGGAATTGGTTGACTTGTCTAGTTTGCAGTGTTTGGAAATATGTCAAAATCCAATGGACCGTATTTTTTTTATAAATGATGATAATCTCACTTCATTTCCCTGCAAAGGTTTGAGCGGGACGAGTTATCTTATTGATAATAGTTATATTACGGTATTTATATTTTTCATCAACTAACCAGTCCAGCTGTGTTTAACTGTGAACATTCAAATAATAGAAATATTCTTACGCCGAAAAATGCGACATGTGTTGTGTATCGATAGAATAGGAACAAATACTCTTACGCCTAAATGGCTAATGTGTAATAGATAAAAATGTGTATCGATGAGATAGGAATACTTTTACGCTATATAGGCGTGTAGTATACAATAATGGAAAAATGTACACGATAAATTCGGCTCTGTTACAGTTGAATTGCTAGATGAGCCTAGTAATAAAAATAAACAGATGGAATAGAAAAAAAACTAACCAGTATTCAAATTCAATTGCAAAACTAAACGAACTGGTTATCTCGCAGACATATATTACTAACGAAAGAACAATTTAAGCCATTATCTGAACGTATTTATTCCATGGCATGTCGAGAGAATTTCCAATCTGGGAAGATACTAGACCGATCGGGGATTGAACCCAATACCTACGTCAGTATTAGTCAAAAATTTACAAGGGAAATCCCGCTTTATCAGATCCCCGGCCACGGCCTGCAATTGCGATCGTTTCCCAGCTCTAGCAGCCGAGCAAAACCAAGCCTAATTCTAGCCGATACTTCAGGTCCTTTACTTCTCCAAAGGCATGTCAAGAACGTTTCGAACCCGAAAAAAATCCTTGATCGATTAGCCCTTGAATTTACAAAGGAATACCCGCTTCACTAGATACCCGACCACGACCTACTAATGCGATCATTTTCGAGACCAGACAGCTGAGCAAATATAAGCCTAATTCCAGCCGATACTTCAGGCACTACATTCAACCTGGAGTAAAAACGTATCAACCTGAATCTGCAATGAGATCTGCCACAACACAGAAAAATTTCTTTATAGATTAATTTACGAGTATTCCGGTTGAGCTATCTCTAGCTTCACTCTGGTTTCCACATAACACCCTTTGGAACGCTTTTATGTTATTCGAAAAACTACTTTTGCTTATGTTTAATCTCATGCTTCTCTATGTGTGTCATAGCGCGCGGACTCAAACTATTGTTTAAAGTTATATTTAAGTCTACGACTGAAGGAGAAAAAAATATATATAGCTAAACTAAACAAACAAATAACATACCATCATCGTCATAGTCTTAAGATAAGTAACATAAATATCCGTTATAACCTTTTACAAATACTACGGAACATCCGAAGGTTTCTTGCTGTCTTCGCTTCATTTGGTAATGTGTTGTATAGTCTAGACATACGAAAGTTCACTCGCTTGTCTTGTGTTATATCAATGCATATCTCTTCCATACGTTATCGCGTTTTGTAGATAATTCGGTGTCATACCGTTAGTCATCTTATATATGAACGTAAGCGTGCAATATTTAATACGCTGTCCCACTGACATCCATTGCAGACATTCGAGCATAAATCTCCGCGGAGTTAGTCGATCACATCTCAGTATCAGGCGCATCGCCTTGTTTTGCACATTTTGCATTTGCCTCTTATTTGCGAGAAATAGCACAGAGGCACAATAATCAAAATGTGCATTGCCTTGTAGATTGTGATTTAACTTTCCAAGGTCAAGAATCGATTAATTCTACAAAGCACTCCATATTTTTGAACTGTCTTCTTTATAGTATAATTTATATGTTTGTCGAAGTGCAGCGTTTCGGCAAGGATAACCCAAGAATAACTTGGGAGGTACCGAGTAAATATCACCTCAAAAACATAGGTTTAGTGCAAGATGATATTTGTCGCTTTTGTAATGCCGAAAGCGAAACCTCGGAACATTTGCTCTGCAAATGCGGAGCACTAACAAGACGCAGACTTCAACACCTTGATAAGGCCATTCTGGAGCCCAAGGAAGTTTGGTCTATTGCTTTCAGTCTACTTCTTCATCATTAAGCAGTAGAGAGGCTTGAAGCTTAGTAAAAAATGGGGCATACCACATTGAACTAATGGACGCAGTGGTTCACACCCAACAAAAAAAAAACTTGGGAGGTAATTGTTTCTCTATCCGATCAGAAGGGCCAAATGCAGTGTAAAAATATAAAAGTTTGAATGAAAATTTCTACTTCATATTGTTTGATTACCTAACACATGTAGTCCTGACACTCAATCAACCATTTGTCGATGCATTTCCTGATTGTTCCACAAATAATTACTAATATAATATAAAATCATCATCAGACACAGTTTTCGTTCAATATGTTTTAGCATTTTCAGAAAAAAAACCTCTTATATCATCACATAAAATAAGTATTCGATACGTTAAAGTAAATTCATAATTTTGATTTTGAATGCATTTTTATTTCACCTGAAAATACATAATTATTTTCGCCTCCCAATGAAAGCACACGAAGCTTAATGCCGTCTACGCGAATATACTCTCCAAAATCCAGGTGTATGACACGATTATCGCTATCTCACTCTACCTACCGTCACCGCCTATCTCACTATCCCTCTGCTGTAAAAGTTCATCATCGACATCACGATATGTCAGATGGTGGTAAATTGGTAATTCGCGATGACGTCGATGTCTGGTGGCGACTTCAAGTTAGAGCCATAATTTGGGTCCCAAAATCGTTAGTGTAATCTCTACCAGATTAGAAGACACGGAGACGGTTTTAAAATTTTAAAATTTGAATGAAAATTTTCACATTATGTTATTTAATTATTAGAAACACGTATTTCTGACTTCATCCATATGTTCATACAATTCCAACATTGTTGCTGATTTTTTTCTCTATAATATAGAGTTGTCTTCATAAACAATTTTCGTATGAGACTTTTTCCCCACCTGCCAACAAAATTTTTTTAATCTAAACAGAATACTAATTTGATATGGAAAACCTAATTTTCATAAACATAGAGACGAATGAACTCTCAGAGTTTAAAGTCTCTCTAATTCAATACCTTCCTTCCTTCCTTCATAAACATAACGGCCTTCTAGTTTGAATGATTTAGGATTTTTTGGAATCGGTATGACAACATTTTTCTACCAACTATGTGGGCATTCGCCACGGAGCATTGACTCATTCACTATATAAAGTAGATTCTCTTTAATTAAATCAAATGCGTTTACTAATACTGTTTTATTGATGTCATCAACATCTGCACAGTTTCTTAAATCCATGACTACCTTCCTCTGTGTTTCTATGCTGATGGTTCTGAAGCATTCCAATTGTGACGACAGTCTAGGAAAAACAAGATTAAAACGATTTGTAGGAGATACAATATCATTGTGGATTTCCTCCACACTTGACATGAAAAATTTGTTAAGTTTTTCTGCTGTTATATTATCACTTTCCGTATTACCGTGAAGCTTAATGTCAATGTCTCTTTACCGCCGCCTGGATTAAACAATGCTTTGATTTTTCTCCATAGCTTCCCCGGATCATGCTGAATTGTACTCATTTTATTTTGGACGAATTTATTCTTGGAATTCTTCAGTTCGCGTCAGTGTTTGGATATCTATCAATATCGAATGATACACAATGTGTCATGCAAGTAACCTTTCACGACTATATAACCTAACATGAGTGGATGTTTCAAATACATGACCGAATGACAGTACCAACTTTTGTTGCACCAAACGATTATAAGAAGCCGGGAACAAAGCCTGCTGATTACATATCCGAGCTGTACCTAACATCGCACACTATTTTCGAAGCCTGCATACAAGTTTGAACCGCATATATCGTTCCGTTCTACTATAGCGAAAACTGCTGCACAGACAAGTGCAGAGCGATAAATGATATAAAAAAATTACATCATCATTCGGTCACTATTTGCGGAGAGCAGCGAATGAAAAAAGAGAAAAAACGAGAGATAGTTTTTGTTTCTCACTGGAGCGGTGTTGCTAGTAAAACTTTGCGGTCTATATGAATATATATTTTTAATGGGATAGCAGCGTTAAAAATGTAATCTGACTACCTTTCCCTGAGCATCTGTCTAGCTAAATAATCACAGTTTCCACTTTCTGAGACTCATGGATCAGGATCTGCTGCATTAATTGAGTATGAATCATTCGCTTTGCGTAGTTCGTATGATCCTGCTGTTTCATGATGCATGGAGAGGTTCGACATGTAATGAGTTAGAGGCGAAGAATATAATCGTTCTGCACCGAAACCTTTCATGACAGTTTTGCTTGCGTGTTGGTGTATCATGAAGTGCGAACCGAAGTAGAGTTGTCTCGTTCTTTTTTGTGCCGTGATTTGTAGCACGTAAAAGCAAAAGAATACCACTGGGGAACTGATTTCAGACAGTCTGCAGTGTGCGGGGACTCTAAGATCATATTTGAACGAACGAAAACGAATTATTCAGTGAAAGGAGCAATCGGCAAACACTGGTTCACGTACATAAATATTCTCCATATTCTGTACGTTCTACAATTTTCAACACTTTTTGTACGTTTAGCTTGTATTAGGCAATGATCTCGTCGTCTCTTGATGTGAGTCAACGTGGAGTTGTACCAGGGTTTGTCTAAAATCTGTGTAAGTGCGGGGATGCCAGTGTGACAACCTGTCAACATCCGTTTTGTCGAAGAGCAAAGCGCTTCTTCCAGATTTTTCGCAACTTCATTAAGAGAGATTCGCTCTGAAATAGGTGTTATTTTGTCGATAGCTATAGAGGTTCATGGACGAACACGACTTTCCCCGAAAGCAGACAAGACTGATTCAGGCAACGATGAACGGTGTGCGGTGCAGTGTGCGGATCTTAGTTAAGCTGTCGGAATCATTTGAGACTCACAGGGGACTTCGACAAGGCGATGGAATCTCCTGTCTGCTCTTCAACGTGGCGCTGGAAGGTGTTATGCGGAGAACGGGCTTCAACATGCGGGGCACGATTTTCAACAAGTCTAATCAGTTTATCTGCTTCGCTGACGACGTGGACATAATCGGAAGAACACATGCGACGATAGCCGACTTGTATACCCGACTGAAACACAAAGCTTGGGATCAATCCGTCTAAGACTAAATACATGCTAGCAGGGGGGACTGATCGCAACAGAGTTCTTCTTGGTAGTAGTGTTGTGATCGACGGCGACGAGCTCGAGGTGGTAGAGGAATTTGTCTACCTTGGCTCGTTGATAACAACTGACAACAACAACAGCCGTGAAATTCGAAGACGCATAGTCAATGGAAGTCGTGCCTACTATGGATTCCACAAATCCTTGAGATCCAACAAACTCCGACCCCGTACGAAGTGTACCATGTACAAATCCCTAATTCGACCGGTTGTTCTCAATGGGCACGAAGTATGGACGATGCTTGAAGAGGACTCACAAGCGCTTTCTAACGCCGAGTGCTCAGAACAGTATACGGTGGTGTACAGGAAAACGGAGTATGGAGAAGGAGAATGAACCACGAACTGGCGCAACTCTACGGCGAACCCAGCATCCAGAAAGTCGCCAAGGCTGGATGACTGCGATGGGAAGGACATGTTGCAAGAATGCCGGGCATCAGCCCTGCAAAGATGGTGTTCGCATCGAATCCGATAGGAACAAGAAGGAGAGGAGCCCAGCGAGCGAGTTGGTTGGACCAGGTGGAGCAGGGCTTGACAAGAATCGGTGCAGCCGGGAGTTGGAGAACTGCATCCATTGATCGAGATTATTGGCGAAAAATTGTAAAGAAGACCTAATCTCTCAATGGGATGTAGTATCATTATAAATAAATAAATAATCACCCGTTCTAGAATAAAAAGACAGTTCTGAAAGTTGTTTAAAATCTTCCTGAACCTCAGTTTCATCATCCATAACAAGATACATGAAAACTTCGTCAAATGATCGCAATACCGTTTTTGAGCACGTGATTTCGCCGTCAAATTTTGTTTATCGTTGCGGTTGGGGCCATTTTTGGCTTTGTATGACTTCAATTCATAACGTTTCGCTGACTTTTGGATGAATTCTGGTGTCATTTCTATTATCTAAGTTACATTTTCAATCAAGAGGTTCGGGTTTCATTTCCACTTTTTGGTTTTCACGCGATTGAAAACGCGACAGAAGATGTTTTAGCACATTGTGATTAGGGTAAATCCAACCTTTTGCAGGTTGGCGTATCGAAAGGTCAGAATCCGTTGGCGCACGTGTTTTCATCCATCGCCAACTTAAAACTGCTTATAGAATGTTAAAATCAAACATAACCACTTTTGGTTCAAACACCCATCTCTGTTTGTGTGAAATATTTCACTCATGGCTGCAACAATTCGAGAGTTAGTGTTTTGAATCTTGAGCCCTTCCTTGTAAAACATGTAACCAGACAAGCCACTCACTATATTCTAATGCTCACGTCACCCTACACTTACCCTTCAGCGTCAGCCCGTTGCTGCCAGGGATTGCATTAACGAACGCGAGCTTCCCTGGCTGACCGGTGGTTCGGTAGAGCGGTAACGCGGTTGCGCCATTTGTGCCCGCTGGCAGAATATTCAACTCGGCTCCTCCCGGGAGTCGAGCCATCTCGGGTGTGATTGTGGTTGTGCTGACGACGGCGGTGGCTGTCGTGCTTCCGTTGATGTAGCCACCGGTGCTACTGGACACGATAGAGCTACCGTTGGTGCCATTGAGGGACATTCCATTTTGGGTGTTCGAGCTGAGCAGAAGCTTATGAAGCTGTGCTCCGGTAACCTGCTGGGGGTGGTGATGGTGTTGGTGGCTATGGTGGTTTTGCAGGTGCTGGTGGGATCCGGACAGTATGGACTGGCTGGAGGATTGGCTGGTTAAATGCGATAAGTTGCTGCTGCTGATGTTATTGTTACCACCGGTGATTCGCTGCGCTTGACTTGCCTGCGGCTGCACTGCAAAAAGGAATGGAATAAGTTTTGCTTGGGGAGAGGTTGCGCCCTTCCGGGCGTTTTTTGGCTGCTACCATTGGCCGGTGTGCTGAGCTCTATGGTTGCCAGCCCATTGGGAGCCTGCTGGATTACACGCAGACCCTGGGTGGAGGTAAGTAACTGGATTGGGCTCACCATGAGTCCACCCTGCTGAACAACCTGTGAATCGAAAGATGTTTTCTTATATTTCCGGGATTTATATTATGTACACTTGGTTTGCTTTACCTGCGACAGCATCATTTTGTCTTTGTCAACCGAGGTCAATCCGACGATGGTGTTACCATTGACCAACTTGATAACCTTCGTTGCAGGCGGATCCAACGAGGAGCCACCGGTCGACTGCGTGGCTATAATCTCTATTTTATTGCTGTCGGTCCGGAGACCATTCTTGGGCAAAGTGGTACCGTTAATCAGTTCTTTGCCAGCAGTTGAACCGATGACCCCGTTTGCGGTGGTTCCGATGATTTGCAACGCCGACCCGTTGGCGGAAACTCCGTTAGTGATGCTAGCGATGGACGACGACGATGAATGATGGTGATTGTTTGTAACGGAAGAAGCCACGTTGAGGTTAAGGGGCAACGTCTGGATTGCAGTGCCACCTCCGGTGGTCAGAATGGTTGCTGTCACAGGGGTGAACAACTGCGATTGACTCAAGCTGGTCAGATTGTTGGCTGGAATAAGATATGTTTCATGAAATATGATAAAACGTTTTCGGGACTTGTTTTAAATGCTACTTACCACTGACGATCAATGGTAATGGGGCGCCACCGATACCATTCCCGATGGTAGCCGTGGAGCCGCTGGTGGTACTGTTTGGCGTGCTGCAGTTGCTGCCACCATTAGAGCTCCCATTGCTGATCCCATTGAAACCACAGCCACTGACGCTGAAGTTGAGTCCATTCGGGAGGTTTGCGCTGGTGGTCAATTTGAGCGGCGATGCCGTGCTGTTGTGCGTCTCGGTTACTATCGCGGAAGATCCCTTGGTTGTGAGGGAAAGTGGCATTTGCATGCCGGTGATTGCTGGCGAGCTGGTGTTCCGATTCGCCGAAGACGGTGGGCTAGCACGGCTTGGTGACGATGCGGCTATCATCACCGGAGAGATGGTAGTTTGCAGCTGTGAAAAATCGTGAAATAGAGTATTATCAGCGCTGGTCAATGTTGGCACTCACCGGAAGATTGCCTATCGAGGCATTTGTGGCTACACTGGAGAGGGAACTGGAGGAACTGTAGCGGATCCCGTTGCGACCAGGGACAACTCCGGCCGGCGGATTGTTCAACAAATCTGTAAGAGAATAAAAAAAAAACAAATTACAACTGCAGGCTTGGTCATGATCATCGAGAGTCGAGTCGAGTTACCTCGATCCGATTGCACGCAGTTGATCGTGTTGTTGCTGCTGCTGCTACTGCCCGGGATTGTAGAGTCCGGAGTGTCGGGGGCGAGCCGCGTAAAATCAACGTCACCCCACTGAGAGAGCTCCCGTTTGAGCAGCAGTATCCGATTTTGGGCGGCGATTTTCTCTTTTGCCAGCCGCTCCATTTCGTGTTCGTACTCGCGCTCTTTGCGTTTTAACAACTGTTATGGGGTAAGAGAGTGTTTGGAATAACGTTATTTGCCATTGTTAGTATTTCTTATTTAGCAAGTTTCAATTCTAAGCATTCTAAAACTAAACCTATGAAAACTCATGAGATATACGAGTTTTTCAGAAAACTGAGTCGGATCTGTTACTTCCGTCGACCTTTTAAGATATTTAATTGTACACTTCATCGTATTCGAAAAACGTTCGGGACCGCGTGTACACGAATTTTCGAATTAGGAATCCCCATCCAAAATTTTCATAGACATCGACCGAAGTATAAATACCGGTTGGGAACAAATGCGAATCGTTTCAGGAATTTGCTACTACAGGGACTCACACACCCCATACATAAAAATCGGGCGTCAAATTTCATAGTATGGATGCGTTTTTCGTTTTCTGGTTCGGTATCGATTAATCGATGTAACGGTTCCCTTTTGTTTTGCATGGAGATTTAGCCGAAAAAAAATCTTGAATAGACTGGCAGCTTGGAAAACAAATGATAATATTTATCTGTTTAAACTATTAGTTTTCTTGTCAGAAAATTAAGTCTTCATGTCTGCAGCATCCCGACTCACTTTGGCAACCTTCTTTAATTTCCGCTTGACAATTGTCTAATATTTTTCGATTGAACGGAATTGGGAGGATTGAGGTATTTTTCAATGCAATCGACCCCATCGTCACGGCACCACTGAAGCACCATTCTACTGTAGTGGCAGCTTGCTAAATCTGACGAAAACTTCACTGGATCTTTGTGAGCTTTAATAAACGGAAGGAGACATTTCTGCAGGCACTCTTCCCTATACATTTTCGAGGTCTTGTTTGTGACGAGAACCTTGGCAGCTTTGACTAACAAATCGCTCACAACAACAGCACACATTGTTGGTAGTAATCTTATTTTTCTGATTACTTACAGTAATTTTATATCAGAAACATTGAAACTATCGTATCGGTTTCAATATCTGTTTGTGATGACTATTTTCTCGATATAACAGCATAAATCAGATCGTATATACTCAACCCCTGCTCCCGCTCAGTAGGTCCAAATTGAATCCAGAGCGAACTTGCAGTAAGAAGCAACCCCTTTAACATAACTCCACTCTCGGTAGATCGAATTTCGACTTGGTGAAAAAATGTTTTCAAGGCTCTTATATAATTTATATTAGAGATGAAACGGATATTTAAAAACATTAGATAAATTATAACATAAAGCATATAAACATCATTCACAAGTGATTAAAAATAACGTGTGATGTCTGACATGTCAAAATTGTAATTTTAATAGAATTATTATCAACTCATATTATCAACGTTTTATTCAGCTTCATCGATTTAGTTTCGTTTAATAGGTGTTGAAGACAGCAATGAGCTGTTATAATCAGATCATTCGTCTCAAGATATTTTTGTGGTTTTGTTGATTTTTCGTCTGTCTGTCCACGTTTCCACGCTCCTAAATGATCAGAACCTCGGGTCTAAAAAGGTTTCAATCAGATAATTTTGATCTTCTTCTAAGTAGTTCGGTGTTTTTTGTGCAGTCTCGTTTTTATCCAAATACTTTTTTGATGCGACAATATGCGAAAATACCTCGAATATATAAGGGCCCAACGCACTTCTCCACCAAGCCTAACAGTTGATGAGTCTTCAAATTATTAAATGTGTCGCCGATCATAATAATTACGATTTGTGGTGAAGTAAGTGTACTCCCTCTCAGACTGCCATCCATAAAGACAGTTCTAAGTTTGTTCTCAATCGCAATGAAAATAGTTGATTGCTGATTGCATGTAACTTTTAATCATACTCGTCCAGTATTAGAATTATTACAATACGCTTACAAAAATCTACATATTATAATATAAACCATTCTCAGAAAAAAACATTTCCAAATTTCTGGTAGAAAACATGATAGACTATTGAATAGGCTATTTTTTCAACTAGCAATAATCGCACATCGGTAAAACCTCATTGGTTACTATATCGCCACTACGCAAATCTAAAAAGGATATTTGTTCTAAACGAAATACTTGGTATTCGTTCGAAATTTTTATTTTAAAATGTGTTTATTTCTTTCTCACACTCAACGCTCTATTTGCACCATGTCACATGCCGTTTCTCTTGATTTTGTGTTCGCTAATAAAGAGCCGAATATCCGGCTATCCGAACAAACCACTATTTGTTTCATCACTAATTTATATAAATTTATTTATATAATTTATATACAAACGAAACATTGCATCGTAAGCTTCTCCTCTTGTGATTGTATCGCCAGTCAAATCAAATAAATTTCGCAGTTGCTTTCCGAAGAGATCATTCATTTTCTAACCGTGGAACAAAGCTCATACTAAGGCTAAGGCCACCGTTCTATCATAACCATCAATAGCGGGTGGCACTAGCAGCAGCCAAAGAGTTTTAATGTTCCTGCCATCCAACGGACAACCGTCACCCATCACTTTCGTGAAATCGATCCAGCATACAGCAAAACTGCATGTGGCTACATTCAGTTTGTCTGGTAGAAGGATACAAATTTCGATATACAGCAGTTTGTACTTGCAAATCCATGGGCGCTTTTTGCGGCCACCAAACCTTTGACTAAAGAGTTATTACAATACAATTCAATGCAATAGTTCTATACATTCTAAAGTGATATCCGAGAAATAAACTGATTTTTGTTTGGTTGGGGGGAGCTTGTGTAATTTAGGAGTGTTTTTTAAGTTTATTGGTGGTTGAGGACTTTCTGAACGATCATTCAGTTTTCACGAATTCGTGCATTGTTACCGAATTGGAAGCGGCGTCAAAGTACAACACATTACAAGCCAGATTGGAAGAATTTTTCAAAAAGTGTGTGTGTTCATCGTTGTAGTTACCACCACAAGTTGTGAGGTGTACCGGTAATTTTCTTCGGCTTTACAACAGATGGCGTAACCTGATTATTACTCCGGTGAATCGAATTTCCAGACATTATTTGGAAAGCTACTGTCATTGCGCGTCTTTTTCAGTATATGCCAAAAAGTTGAAGCGAAAACAACATAGTTTTTTGACACTTTCTTTGTCGAATTTCATACCAACGAGAGTATTTCTGCGTGGAGTGTAACTTCATCACTTCAATATGAAGAAAAAAGCTGCGTAAACTCATCGCATTTTGGTGGAAGTTTATGGTGGCCATGCTCCAACTGAGCGAACGTGTCAGACGTGGTTTGCACGGATTAAAAGTGGTAATTTTGAATTGAAAGACGAAGAACGTTGCGGACCACCAAAAAGTTTGAAGATGAAGAACTGGAGGCTTTACTCGATCAAGATCCGTCACAAACACAACTAGAACATGCAGATACACTTGGAGTAGCTCTGCAAACCATATCCTCTACCGACGACAATTGACGCGTTTGAGCCGTGCCCTGAAGTCAAAACGGCCACAATACGAGCAAAGACACGATAAAGTTATTTTGCAGCACGACAATGCTCGGCCGCATGTCGCGAAACCGGTCAAAACATACTTGGAAACGCTGAAATGAGAGGTCCTATCCCACCCGCCGTATTCTCCAGACATTGCTCCGTCCGATTACTTCCTTTTTCGATCGATGCAACATGACCTGACCACACCTTTCTCCAATTTTGATGAAGTCGTGGTTAGCCGACAAACCAGCCGAATATTTCCGCAAAGGGAATCCGTGAATTGCCAGAAAGATGGAAAAAAGTTGTAACTAGTGATGGGCAATACTTTGAATATTAAATTTGTAATCATTTTTGCAGAATAAAGCATTAATGATTAAAAAAAATCGAAGAAACTTACCGATACTCCTATTAACTTTTTTTGCCCGACGATTTTTGATATGGATAATCTTATTGGTCAAAAACGTCGAAACGTTGAAAATGTTGCAGAATACATTAGGAGACTCAACTATGTCGAAGACAAGGGTGTTTGAATGGTATAAGAAATTCAAAAAAAGCTGAGAAGAGATGAACGATTTGCCACGTCAAAGACGACCATCCACCGCTTCATCTGATGATCCTCAACTAAATACGAGGAATGGTGCTCGGAAATCTTCATTCAAGTATGAGAGAGAGCTAGCTCGTGAATAAAATGTCTCTCACGAGACCTTTCGTCATATTTTGGTTGATGTTCTGAGCATGAGAAAAATCGCAGCACGACTAGTGCCAACAGAGCTCAATTTTCTTCAAAGGTTTATTTACTAAAAGCATGCTTGAGTGTCGCGATCCCACTTTCATCCAACGCACAATTACTCACGACGAGACATGGGGGGTGTGACTTTTTCCTATTTCCGAAACTTAAATTATCACTTCGTCGAATCCGTTTTGACAGCATAAAAACGAATTCGCAGCGTAAGCTGAAGGCAATTCCTAAATACAGCTATAAGAAGTGTTTCTAAATACAGCTATAAGAAGTGTTTCAATGACTGGATTGTTCGTTGGAAAAAGTGTATTGCTTCAGAATGGAACCTGTTTTGAAAGCGATAGTATAAATTCGAATGGAAAATAAAGCATTTTCTGTAAAAAAAACCTGATTTATATATTTCACAGAATGTACATTGAGTAAAATCCAAAATGAAAAAAGCGAATTCATTTTTATATTTTTTTGTCGGAAGAGAGCTTGTGTGAATCTATGAGTTTATTCGGACTTAATGGTGATTTTTCCGATCGATCATTCAATTTTCGTGAATAAGAATATTGTATCCGGTTTAAAAGTTTAAAAGTGGTATCAAAAAGTAGCGCATTTCAAACCAAATGTGAAGAAGAAATTTCACAACGGTGAGAGCTGTATTCTTTAGAGGAAAACACCAGCAACAACCAATTCGGCTTGAATATTCTGTAGTCGCTATAAGTAAAGGGGCTGCATATTATACTTTGGGGATTATGTTTTTGGTAAATTGTGGGAATCTGCGAGCGTTGAAGATGTAATACGACTTAAAGCTACTGAAAAAAATACATGGATATTTTAAAAAATCCAAATGGTTGTATTATTTATTCACAAGATTCTGTCTTGAAATTTTATTTAATGTTTTCTAATAATGTTATGATTTTTTGTAAACATAGTATATTTCTTTAAAATTTTTATATTTTGACAACTAAATATGATACTGGTCAAAATCGGTTGGGTAGAAATAGGTGTATAATAACTGTCGGTAGTTCTAATGTTAATAAATTCAGTATTTCAGTGTCGCTCTAGACAGCGAGCAATCAACGGTACAAATTGATTCTAAAGGATTGATTTGACATTTGCTCAAATTGGCTGTTTATTGCATTGCGAATCGTTTGTGTCCCTCAGCGCAAACATTTATGCACCGGGCTTTGTCAGTACTACCAGATAATTGTACTGAAAAATGCATTCCTAAATTCCTATAATGTTTATTTTCGCCGAAAAAAAATTCGTAGTCCTACGTTAACAATGCGCTTGTGTCTTGAACACCACCCTTCTATTTTTTCAAAATTTTATGACTCACATCAGCTCCTAATTTGACTACTACAGAATACTAATGATCGAACATTGGTATACTCTACTCTCTTAGAGTAATGGCGTTCGTCGATTCTAACCTTTAACAACTTCATCAGAGAGAGTAAGAGTAAGACAACGATTACGGCATGCGAACCACACATACCTGGATGTAGCGTATGGCCGCGTGCAGGATCGACAGGTTGGAGGTTTTCTTCTCGTCCGGTTGGAGAATGAGCTGCTTCTTGAGCTGCTCGAAGCACTCCTTCAGGTGGGCCCGACGATTTTTCTCCAGCTTGTTGTGCACTTCCCGCGTGCCAACGCTGTTAGAAGGGGGAGCGCCTGAATTAGACTCTGTTAAATAGCTCCATTACGAAAATACTCTTACCCATTGCTGGTTGAACTGGTAGTCCTCCGCCGACCCCCGGTCGGGATATGGTTGAGAAGGGTGGCCGTACTGGTGAGCCCATGAGTTTGTCCGCTCTGTGCCAAATGGCTGTTTTGTTGTTGCTGCTGTTGCTGCTGCTGCTGAACAATGACGAGATCGTGTGGCAAAGGGGAAGAATTGGATCCATGTGACGACGCTATCACGCTCCCGTTGATGGTAATGGGTAGTGGAGATGAGCCACTGTTACTGCCGCTAAGATTCAGCGAACTGGAACTGTTGGCGCTGTGGTTGGTGATATATCCGCTGGACCCACTGCTCAGATTCAGCGATGACTGGGAGTCGTCCACCGGTGAGATAGTCAAGGTGGATGATGTCGACGAGCAGACGGACGATGGAGGCGTGCTGGGCAGATGAAGTCCACCGGTGCTGCCGCTCTTGGTCGAGAGATCAATCGTGAGGGAAGAGGCGGGATGATGCTTCTGATGGCTACTGTTGATGATAATGCTGTTGCTGCTGTTACTACTACTGCTACCGCTACTGGCCGATATCACAACGAGCGATGGTGCTGTGGAATGTCCGTTTACGAGTGGTTCATCTGAAATTGGAAGACCAGGACAGAGAGAAGTTGGTGATAATCTTGCACTAATGACGATTGCACAACCACAAACGCCTGAAATTTTAAACCCCTTCGATTGGATAGTTATTTGAAATCAAGCTCCGGTAATCTCATGTAATCAATGTTCGTTCAAATAATTAAAGAGTTGATAACGGTGCACCCGCAATACAGATTGTGTTTATAATCTTTGTTGTGTAATTCGGGATCAAACAGGATCTTAGTAATGTGCAACTTCTCACTTCCTCAACCTTCATCCAACGGAAATGTGGTATGTGTGTACTTTTATATAACATGTCCCCGCCCCTCGCCGTCCAAGGGACGTGAGAGTTCCCCTATAAATCAAAACAAGCCGCGTGCTGAACAAAAACGTGCACCAAAACGCTTGCAGTCACCACCCCATGCGCTTCCTCCCCGGAGCAATCCAAAGGAAAACCAACCAAGTGAGATTGTGTCAGATTAGAAAAGCGAGAAGAGCGGAAAAGAGAGCGGAGATAAATAACAAATAACAAACCGTGTACATAAAGTGGGAGGCGAACGAGTGAGCGCGAGTGCGCGTGGCGACATCGTGCGTTCAATTGCCAGTCCCGGCTCGAGCCACGTTGCCGTTGGCCTTGGAAGTCTCGCATCGCTGCTACTACACGACACGTGACATAGAGACAACCGGGTACAGGCCACACGTAGATCCCTCGCTCACGTGGACTCGATTCGTTCGTAATACGGAGGTTACGAAAGACCACGCGTTGCGCCACCGTAGAATCTGGAGGATGAGGTTAATCGACAGCCAGTCGCAATAGTAGCTGGCAGTAGCGGAAGTTCGGTTGAATTTGTTGAAATGTGGAGCAACCACTGCGCTCGACAGCTCACCGGGTAGCGACCAACATAATACCAGATACGATACTAATGATGACGCAAATGTCGTTTGGTTCAAAGGAAAGGCAACATCAGAATGGTGTGAAGAAGTGCCTGCTGTTTTCGTTTTTATTATTAGAACCATGGTGAAGATCATCGCGCTCTATCAGATTTTTAATAGCTCCCAAAAAAATCATAGAAAAAACAATATGGAACAAACACATACATTGTTAAGACACACTGAAGCACGGTAATCCGAAGTCGCTCCTCGTCGTCTGGTGATAACAGTTCTAATAATAGGAATGAAAACACTGGACACTGGGTGATCCGCTCTTTGCCCGGCGAAGGTAAACACCGGTGCAGTCAGACTATCGTTATCACTGAAGAAACATTGTTGAACTACGCTGCTCTTAAGTGCAGGCATATCAGTGTTATTTCATAGAGAGCGGTTGGAACTGGATTATCAAACGAGTGTATTCAATTAATTACTCACGTTCTCTACCACTTGTAAAACTACTTATCTACGATTGACGTCAATCCTTTCACAAATATAGCATCGATTTAGATATTCGATCTCCATGGTTGAAAATCTGATTCAATACAAAAACAGCCTGAGATGAACTTCGTTCATCGATTCATGTCAATTTTGGGAATACCCTTTCCTCTCTAATATGTTACGTCCGAAGCCATTCCATGCCAAAACCGATAAAGTGGTTCTCAGATTTTCGTGAAAATTTGTTGTTTTGTTTCTTATCGCAAAATATTAGAGCCATATTTTCTATTTTTTTCATTATGGTGCCCATTTCCATTTTAAGGTGGCCCGAAAAATCAACTTCTTCCTAATTATTTTTACAAAAATGACTTTTTTTTAAATTTATTACATGGGGACTGCTTGACCGATTCAGATCATCGACATATCAAATTGAAGCCAATGAGCCAGTCTTCTTTGAACAATTATTACGTTTGGAAAAAAAACATCGAATTCTGCTTTCGTAATCATTGAGTGTATTTGTTTTTTTTTATAATTTACATGGTTTCGGGAACAAGAGCGCTATTTTTAAATATTTTTTTCTTGAAAGCTGAGTTTTTGTTATAGAACAAAGCAATAAATCAGAGATGTGTTTTTTTTTCGTTTCTGAATTATGATTTTCCAAAATTAATATAGTATTCTTTGAAAAAATATTAAACTTTGGAAAAAATAGATTTTTTTTCCTAATTATTGATTGAATATTTTTTTTTGTTCACGGAACCAACAACGCTCTATATGTTTCATATTTTTTCTTGAAAGCTTGGATTTTTTTGACGTGGAACTGCGTCTAACTGGAATGTATGGGAGAGAGGGGGGGGAGGGTTTGGTTGAACCTAGACACAGAACATGCAGAAAAAAATGAAAGACTTTCACAATCAAGAAAACGTTATTTTTCATGAGATAAACAAATGTCAAGCATTATCTAAACGCCCTAACTGCCACATTTTTATTGGCCCGATTTACGGTTTCCCCAACATAGATTTCAAAATCAATGTGCCTGGGTGAATCCACTTTGCAAATACATGCGAGTCGGGGGTACTTTTGTTCCCACCGAAATGTGTATCCCTAAAATGTATTTCGAAACAAAGTTGCGTAGGGGAATCCGCTTTTCCAAAATATCCCATTTGCAAATACAGTAGAACCCCGATTATCCGCGGAATAGTCGGGCTAGCTCACCACGGATCACGAAAATCGCGGATAACACAACAAATGACTAAAAATGAGATGCAAACACAAAAAACAGATATTTCAGTATGAAAACAATGTTTTATCAATACAGGAATCATTGAACTATCCATCTGTAAGGTCGTGTACACCAATTGTCAAATAATGTGAAAGTCATGACCAAAACAAGAGAACAAAAACCTACCACTCATTGCCAAATTTAGGGTAGGTTCATAGAATTACTATGGAACTCGCTTTCGCGGATAATGGGAGTTCAAGTTTAAAGCCTCTATAATATAAAATATAGAAGTTGAAGTTGTTGATTCATGCAAGCCGGGGGTACTTCTGTATCCGCATGGTTTTTTTTTTGCACTCCGGTTTTCCTAACACGGACTATAGAAGCGGGTACGAACACGACGCTTTGGCTCGGTTATTCAAGACTGCATTGGAAGATACGCTTTCATATCTTCTGCTCACTCTTTTTCTACGCATACTCTTCGATGATAAGGCAAAATACTGGTAACTATTTGCTGCGATAACGTCGATTGATACATGTATATTAGGATTGTATAATATAAAAAGATCGATCTTTTCGAATCGATTTTCCAAACCGAGTAGGAATCGATCCACTGATTAAATCGGTACCAAAAAATCGAAAGCTTTTTTTTCCAATTTTTCTGCTTCTTCTATAGGAGTGTCGTCTTTTCTTTAAACAAGGAACACATTTCATATCAAAAGCATTTTGTTTTGTTCCTCATCATACAGGCCCCCAATATTTGAGAGTCCTGAAAAATAAACATTTTTCGGGGCATTCATATTGTGCCGTCAAGGAGTCGTTTTATTAAATACATTAATTGAAAAAGCATTATTAGAAATTCAACAACTGGTATCCGCGAAAAACAAATCTACAAAAAGATCGAAAAAATCGATTTTCTCGATTTTCTTGAGTGAAAAAGGTATATCCAAAAAATCGGAAATCGGAATGGAAGAGATCGATCTTCTGAAAATCGATCCGAGATCGCCCAATCCTAATCTATATGCGTTGGACGTGCATGTCAAAATCGAAACTGATTGCCTGAAGTTTATCAAACCAAGCAAATTCGTGGTTTAAGAATTACGCACACATGAGATGAAATAATGTCAGAGGGAAATGTAAAATACATTGATTGTTTGACAATTCTTCCGTTCACATATTTTGCTAGTCTTACGCATCATATCAAACTTAAAAGGACCGTCATTAAATTTACTTGTAACGAAGAACATAATCTATTAAAATGCATGAATTGATCTTACATGGCAACTGTTCAAACTCTTTACCTACAAAACAAATATGTTGAATTCAAATGAATTCGAAAATTGTTTCATTCAATGAATAATTTTATCAATACAAACAAATGCTTACTAAGCCATCAGTAGTCCCACGTCAACCTTGCGGTTATATCATAGATATAACCCACCCATTTTTTACATAACATATTGAAAAATCAGAGACAGGTGTTCTTTTTCGTTTTTAAATTTTGATCTTTCAAGGTTTACTTGTTTTCAGTTTTCGTTATTCTTATGCGACTAGATTAGATCTATGCGACCATAATCTTTTTTTCGTAAGTATAATGTTTTTTTTCGAAAAAGAAGACTTGCTAAAATGGAAATGGACACCCTAATAAAAAAAATTGAAAAATGCGGGTCGAATATTTTGCGATAAGGAACAAAACTATCACTTTCCACGAGAATCTGTCAACCACTTTATTGGTTTGGCATGAAATTGCTGTACAGGCAAATCTTTTTTTGCGATTTTGTGCGATTTTTTTTTTGCGCGGGATATGAAAAGGAGCATATTTGACGATGGTTTCATCCATTTAGTTTTTTTTTTGCAACTGACAGTACGAACAGAGCATATTTCTAAATTATCCACTTCTCAAATCATACCCATCCTTCCATCAAATGCACTATGTTGCGTATGACATGATTTCTTATAGCATCAAGTTTCGAAATGCAACTGAAAGCACAAAACAGCCACGCGCAACCGAAGAGGCAACCTGTCCCATCGCACAGCAAGAAAACGAAAAAACGAACGGTAAACGGTGAAGATTTGTATCCTTTCCTTTCAAATTGTGTAGCGAACACGATCTTTTAAAGCTACTGGTGATGTTTTGTAAGATTTTATCCCATTATTTTTGCGCGTTCCCTATCCCTCGCGCAAAAACAGGTTTGTCTGTATATACATTAGGGGGCCAATGAAAATGTTTATCTCGAATTCAAAAAGTTACACAACATGTTCACCACCTCGAAAAAACACCCTATGCAAAATATCAGCAAAACGGTCCAATGTTGAGTTTTTTCAAAACCGAAAAATCGGGGTTTTCGAATTTTTTCAATCCCAAATGTTTCAACAAAATGCATAAAACGTCGAGATCTACTGTCATCTCGAAATTTTTTTTTGTCAATAATAGACACTTTAGGTGTGTGTTGGAAACCGAAAAAGCACCGGAAATCTGGGGAAACTATGTTTTATCTATACAGAAATCATTAAACTATCCATCTGTAAGGTCGTGCATTCCAGTGATCGAATAATGTGGAAACCAAAACAAAAGAGCAAGAATCTACCAATCACTGATATATTTCTGAAAGCGCCGAATAATTAGTATAGAACTCGCTATAGCGGATATTTGGGGTTCCACCGTGTTTTTATCTCTATTTATCTGTTAACTATTCGCTCGTTGACACGAACGATCTTATATGAATCAAATGAACAACTCATAAGATATCCTTTAACGTAAGACTACGTCTTTCGGTAATAATGCCAAATCGAAAAACATGCCATGTTTAAAAAAAAATAATGTTGACGTCAATAATCATTCTGGTTGCGTACGAATATTAATAATTTGCATACCAATCAAATCGGAAATTCTCTAAGATTTGTGTAGTATATATTTTATAATACATTTTGCTAGTCCGTGAATGGCTTGAATTGACGAAAAATGAAACAATACCATAGAACGAAATTCTCGCTCGGCTGCGTGATCAATCTAGTTTTCGTGTAATGTTAAAATTTTTCGTTCCTGCCTCTTCAACGAAAATTTTTTTTCAGAGAGAAAGAGATGTGGGAGAATCTCTATCTCTGAAGTTCGACGAGAATGCTTTTTCGTCTCTCATTTAGTACTGAAGATAAAAAACTAAGTTTACCAACTCGCCGAAAAATAAAAATCGGCATTGCCTTTCTCGCGAGAACCCAAGTGAGCGTATTACATTCTCTCACCTCCTATATTCTCAACTATATATGGGAGAAATCGGATATTTTTTCTCTCAAATCGGTGAGCATTTCGATCTCTGATTGTAACCCTTTGGGGTCGTCATTAATTTTGATATGGTTGTCGTACCGGTCGAAATTGATTCCTCATGAAAGAGCAGTGATACATAACATGCAAGATAATGGAAGATAAACAAGGGAGGCGATCTGGCGTAGTGGTAACATCCATGCCTCTCACGCTGAAGGTCACGAGTTCAATTCTCACTCCCGACATTCTTCCAAAAATGGAAGTACAAGTGATGAACCAACCAAATGAGTTGAAAATCACTATAATACAGATAAAAAAAAAAAAAAAAAAAAAAGAAGATAAACAACATCCATTAAATTTTTGTGAACTTAAATGAGTATTACTAAATAATGTGTTCTAATGTGATGTGTTGTATAAAAATTATGTTTCATAATTCACGAAGGAGATCATCCATTATCCTCTCTTATATTTTTTTGTTTATACCGAGTACCATTAACTATTATTCATAAGAACACCGTATTAATTCGTGAACAGGTTCACTAGTGGCTCGTTTAGATAAAGAGTAGACTCGCGAAAATGATCATGTCAAGTTTCAAAAACTGACCATGTACATTTTGTTTATTGGCCCAAAAAAAAAACATGTGCAAAATTTCAACTCAAACGGAAATGATTTAATGGTGCCTCATAGTTTTAATTTTTTGGTCCTCGAATATTTTCCAAGGAGGAAGGTACATGAAATGAGGAAATTAAATGGAACTAGGAAAATTGCCAAATGATTTCCCATTTCGGCCATTTTTTTTTTTTTTTGAAATAGCATCAGATTTCGACGTTTTATGCATTTTTAAGTCATTTGGCATCGAAAATATATTTTCGATTTTCCTAATTTTACGTACCCCTCGAGAGATTTTAGAGGGTCAGAAAATCTAAACTTTGAGTGCGTTAAGGCACCCCTAAATCATGTCCGATTGATTCCGAAATTTTACGCAGGTCAATTTTTTGGGCCAATAAACAAAATGTACATGGTCGGATTTTGAAATTCGATGATGAATTTTTTTCCATTAATCCATTACCACCCTTGTGTAGACTGATACATGGTTGAGTAAGGTATCAGAGTAGTAAGGTTTCTCACGGTGGTGGCTGCGAACGGACACACGACCGCAAAGAGCTAATTTCCCAATCATTTGTTCTGTACATTTCTGTGCTTAGCTACTCGTGCTGTCAATAACGAGCAACTAATGCAACGGATACGCTTGCAATTTGTACGCAACTTCGTCTGGTGAACGACGGTGAATCTTCTCATCGAGCTTACAGCTTGAGTTGGGTGCTGACATTGTTGTTTTTAAAGCGTTGCTAAATTTAGTTTTAGAGCTGCCATACAAATGAAGCACAAATTTCTGCATTACTCGAGAATTAATCAAGCAAACGAAACCAAATTTGGTATATGGAGGTTTAAGGGTGCAATAAATGATTCTATGGCGGTTGGATACTCCTTCGCCGTCGTAGAAATGAAACACAAATGTCTGCATAACTCGAAAACTAATCAAGCAAATGGAGCCAAATTGTGCATGCGAAGGATTTAGGGAACATGAAACGTTTCTATGGTCAATAGACAATGTTTCTACGATGGTATGATATCCCTTCCTCCTCTGGAAAGGAGAGAGGGTCCCATAACAATAATGCACATATTTCAACCAAACATGACAATTGAAAATTTTCGGAAAACTCTGAAGGAAAATGGGAAAATTCTAAAAAAAAACAATTCGCATTACATTTTGACAAGCAGTGTTAGTCCATTTGATGTTTGCGGTAACGAAATTGATCTTCGTTTGAAAATGGAAATGGATTTCTCCTATATCGTCTTCTATCTATATAAATAAAAATGGATAGCCGAATGTGTTGATAAGGATCGATCTTTCTCTTTTTTTGCAAATACCTTCGAACTCAGCTACTGAACGCAAGTACGACACGTACTTAGATCATTCCAACGACAGTTATCCTGCTTCCATCACCACGCACAACAAAACGGATCGTAACGTTCACAACAAAATGATACCAAAACATACTAAAACCGAACACCATGGACGCTGCTATAAAATGGATAGTGATCCCAGATTCTAAGTGCTTAGAGCTATAACAACCCTGAGCTTTTTGTTAGGAGAGCACTGATCACTGGGACTGATAGTTACAGAGTAAGAAAATAAAATATACACAATGTTGTTCCTGGATTTGTTACAAAATGTGATTAAATTTAATATATGGGCGCAAAAAACGATTATCGCGGAACCATGTGAATGAAATAAAAATGTTGAGTAATGAAGGTCATTTATTGAACTACGAAGGAAAAATTGCGAAAATAGTATTCAAATCAGAATATTTTTTTGATGAAATTTCAATGAAATTTCGAACTTTCATATTTTGGACACTCTGTTGGGTAACCTGAGCGGCCATTTTGTTCCACCATATCTTCATCTCTGTCACAGCTCGAACCGAGAAGACTCAATCATTCTATTCTGCCGATAAAATTAGCTTCATATGAATCAACTATTAATTAACGAGGTGTATAAAAGTAAAACAAATTCTACTCGCCGTGGACTCAACTAATTTACTATCTTTCAAGCGATCGAGTCAGAAGACCTGCTCGACTTTTTTGTGGAGCTAGATTCCTGTAATACCAAAATCATCAGTCACATCAGTACCTGGCTATCCAGAGTTCATCGCACGGGTTTCGTATCAAATTTTCGCTGCTCGCTTTTGATGGCTCGGAATAAAAAAACAGAAATTCTTTAGGAAACCGACAAGCCATATTTTCAAAGGAATGCAATTGTTGCGTCAAAAACTTATTCCGAAGCTCGCATAGAACTTTCTCAACTTCCTGTTGATTGAGAAGAAATTATGAACAATGGAGGGTGTGTTTTTGCGTCATACCTGCAACACCCACATGAAACGATTAACGTCGTACCTGCAGCTCTGCAGCTGTCACATCCAGAAACAGGGCACTGATATTTATTCAAACCATAAAAAATTAATCCATGAAGCACATACAATAGGTTTTCGAAAGTTGTCGGTTGCACAGTTCGCGATTCGGAAATAAAACCGCCGCACTGCAATGAGCTGTAACCGCCTCCACATGTTCGGTTTACAGATGCACGCCATCCCCGCCGCGATCGCGTAATCGACGGCACGAGTTGGGGGAATAGTACTATAAACGAACGCTCTCGGTGCCACGTGTTCTTAGCTAATCTCTGCCTGTCTTCATATCTTTCTCTCTCACTCGCTCGCTAAATGCTGCATCGTGGAATATATTATTCGTAGCTTCGTAGCTACCGGTACATGCGAGTATCTATGTATACGGAATGACATGGAGATGATTCTAATCTTGATTATGTAAATGGGTGTTTGTATGTGCGCCATCATTGAATTGCATGCAAACGATTAGAACGCGTGCACCGCGCGGAAAAAAGCATGCAGCTTTCTAACAACCGATTCTATCTTGTCTATGCAGAGAGTCGTACATCTATTAGGGAACAAGCAAAGAAAACAGCAACAGAAGAAACAGTTATTTCGACCAGACTCTGATTCTTATATAAGCTTATACATAACAACCACCCTTCCTGCCTGTGGCTGCACTGCAATGACATTTGAACTTTTCACCGGAAGAGATGAATGGGGCGCGGAAAGGTCAACCCATTTTCTTTTTACGCCGCATTCCCCATTTTTCATTGGTTTCACTCTCCTCTGGAAACCAAACCCAGGGCTTCTCCGAAAGGCCAGAACGTAATAACGTAAACAATTGAATAAATGAGCGGTGAAACCTTACATTTAAGCTTTTGCGAAGAACACCCAGCGATCGGATCCGGTGGTGGAGGTGGCCAGGATAAGTTGGGCTGCTCTTGTGGAACAAAGGCCAAAGAGAAGGCGCTTGAAACAATCGTTGGTTTGAGAGTCAACTTCTTTTTCACAAACTTCGTTTTTTGTTTGTTTTGTTTTACGACAGTGACGCGCCCGGTGGTATAACGCAATTACGCAAAATCGTCTCGCTTCTAAAATAGCTTTTTTCTTTTTTTTTTATTTAAATCGTTTATTTTTACAGGCTCAGTTACATAGGTTTAAACGAGCCGAACTCCTTACTGTATTGTTACTAGTATATATACATTTTTCCTTAATTCTAATGTTAATAATATAGGAAACCGATTACTCGCGGTCGACTCGAGTTTAGAAGGATGACATGTTTTCTTCAGGAAAAGGAGGGAATATGAGGATATGTTGACAATGATCACACTCACACTCTCAATCACACTCATCACACTCAATTCTCAAACCTATCTTATATCTAATATGTATTTACATTCCATCTTATTCTTAAGAAGGGATCCGATCTCTCATAAAGGAAAAGGAAAAGGAAAAACTAAGGGTATAAGGACAATCACACACGAAGATCGATAGCTTTATGGAATACATATATTTGGGACATGTAATCAAGGTCTAACCGAGCCAACACTTCTCTCACCGGCACCATAGGGTGCCTTCCTCGGGCCCGAAGGGTGTCTTCTAAATTCAATCTGGCGACAAGATATAGCTCGCACGACCAAACAACGTGCTCGATGTCGTGGTAACCTTGGCCCATCAGTAAAGTACATATTATCACAATTGATATCTCCATACTTTGCATCGAAGATCGTTGGAACGATCCTCGATCGAAGATAATCTGATGTTCTATGGATATCCTGCTTCATGGACAGATCAAAATGCACAGAGGAATTGATGTAGTCAGAAAAACAAACACGGTTGGGAATATACGAAGAAGGATCAACCTGCATGGAGATGAATTCATGATATGGACTCATGAACCCAGATGGAAAATTTAGCTCGATCAGCTGTTCAAAATTTCAGATCACCAATAGGTTCATAACCTTACACCTGATGAGGAACCGAAGAGATAGTAAATTGAAGCGATCTTTTAGTGGGAGTACGCCTGCCAAAATCTCGAGACTCATGGTATGCGTTGAGGGCATACATCAACGCGCATCAACGCGATACGGAGACAAAGATACTGAATTCGCTCGA
The DNA here is from genome assembly GCF_029784135.1 of Toxorhynchites rutilus septentrionalis. Taxonomy (NCBI): domain Eukaryota; kingdom Metazoa; phylum Arthropoda; class Insecta; order Diptera; family Culicidae; genus Toxorhynchites; species Toxorhynchites rutilus. The sequence goes on along the minus strand of NC_073746.1, from coordinate 298,362,782 downwards.
GTTTAATGAGGTGTGTTTTGGCAGCTGATTGAAAACAGAAACTGCCGTACTCTATCACTGAGAGAATAGTTGTCCGATACAACATTATAAGATCTTCGGGGTGGGCTCCCCACCAGGTGCAGGTAATTGTACGGAGAAAGTTTATTTTTTGTTGACATTTTTTGCTCACATACCTAATATGGGCCCCCCAAGTACATTTGAAGTCGAACCATGAGTGATCGGTTTACCCAAAAATTGAAGCTTTGGTTTTGCTGGTTTATGCTTCCTAGAAAAAACCACCATCTCTGTTTTCTCCGTGGAGAATTCGATCCCTATCCCAATGGCCCAGGTTGAAAAATTGTTCAATGGTTCTTTCAGGTCGGATTCGTTTGATCCTACGACAGACACCACTCCATCATCTGCAAGTTGTCTTAGGCTGCAATTTTGTGTAAGGCAATTGTCGATGTCGCTTACGTAGAAGTTGTACAAAAGGGGGCTTAAACATGATCCCTGGGGGAGGCCCATGTAAGAGACCCGACTTACTGCCGAATCTCCCTGAGAAAAGTTCAAATGTTTCTCACAAAGCAAGTTATATAACATATTATTCAATAGAGGCGGCAGACCCCGAGAGTGTAATTTGTCTGACAAAACCTCTATTGAAACAGAATCAAAGGTCCCCTTTATGTCCAAGAATACTGAAGCCATTTGTTTTTTTTTGTGTAAGCCATTTGAATTTCTGAAGAAAGCAACGCAAGACAATCATTCGTCCCCTTGCCCCTGCGGAACCCATATTGTGTATCTGAGAGTAGGCCATTCGTTTCAACCCATCGATCAAGGCGAAACAAGATCATTTTCTCCAACAATTTCCGTATACAAGACAGCATTGCTATTGGGCGGTACGTCGGACGCGGGTTTTCCGGGTTTTTGTATTGCTATAACTCGCACTTGTCTCCAATCATCCGGAACAACATTATGCTCCAGAAACTGATTAAATAAATTCAACAAGTGATGTTTCGCTACATCAGGGAGGTTTTTTAGCAAGTTGAATTTTATTTTAACAGATCCTGGAGCAGAATTGTTACATGACACGTTTTTTTCCCTTTGATCATGTTTTTAAATTGATTTTCAAGATCCAAATACGTTTCAAAATTCTCAATGGTTCCACGTTTCCGAAAAGCTTTAAATGCATTCGATTTATCTCCATAAAGCTTGGAACACTGGCTATCCCACCATGGATTGGGAGGCCTTCGACGAATAGTGGAATCTGGGATGGGTTTCGTTTGAGCGCGAACCGCGCTGTCATAGATCAAACGAGAAATGAAGTTACTTACTCCTCCAATGGAGGCAAACCATCTCTGGAATTGATGGCTAGAGCAATCGCGTCCGCATATTTTTTCCAGTCAATGTGTCTTGTGAGGTCGTATGCCATGTTTATTGATTCAGAAGAATTCAACCCATTGGTGATAGAAATTTTGATTGGCAAGTGGTCACTACCGTTGGGATCCTGGATTACATTCCACTTGCAATCTAATGATAGTGAATTCGAGTAAAGCGCGAGGTCAAGAGCACTTGGGTTGGCAGGAGGTTTAGGTACACGTGTTGTTTCCCCAGTGTTCAAAACGGTCATATTGAAGCTGTTACAAAGGTCATATATCAACGATGAACGATTGTCGTCGTACTGTTCCCCCCAGGCAGTTCCGTGAGAGTTGAAGTCTCCCAAGATCAATCGTGGCTCAGGAAGGAGTGAGCACATGTCAACAAGTTGTTTGCGGCTAACCGCAGCTCTCGGAGGACAATACAGAGGTCTTTGCCTCTGATGTTTGCATGACAAGCAACAGCTTCGATCCCTCCAATAGGTGGAAGGTCAATTCTAAAAAATGAGTGACACTTATTGATCCCCAATAGTACCCCTCCGTATCGTACCGTCATCGCGGTCCAAGCGTATTATATTAAAATCGTGGAAAGAGAGATCATTTTGAGAAGGCGAAGGTTGAGAAGGAGCGAGAAGAACAGAGGGAGAAGACGAGGTTGAAGATAGAGTGGGATCGTTAAGGGCAGATGGGAGATTTGCTAGTTTTTTGGAGGGAGGCTTGGTAGGGTTAGCTGACTCGTCCCCAGAAGAAGTATCTTCCGTATTTGGAACACGTTTGAGTGACTTTTTTTATCAGTTAGGAGGGAACTAGAGTCAGAGACCTCCATATCCAAACGTCCCCCACTCTCTGCCATTTTAAAATTTGCACTTATATTCTAAGTTTTTTTTTAAACAATATTTCACAATAAAATAATTCACAAAAACAAAAAAAAAACTTATAATCATTAAATATTTTCTCTCAGTATATTTAATGTTATTCACCTATGAACGCACTCCGGTGCAGATGAACGGGAGCGTGCTGAAAGCTCGTTGGTGGTGGGAATGTGCCTACGACACCACTACACACAGTCGTCGGTGAAAGCTTACCCGCACTGTCACTGTTGACACGATGACTCGGCGAAATCTCCAATGTCGGCGAAGCAGCGACAAAATAAAAACCAATGCTTGGCTTTCCGAGGATGAAAGCCTCTATCCACTTTCAGCAGGGTACTTCACTCACTATCCAAATAGCGAAATGAACTCTTCAGCGGCAAGAAAACAACAATCACGCGGTAACCGATAAAGGAACTTGGACGCGACTTTCCTTCGTCTGGTTACTTCAATCGGCGAAGAATGTTTTGAGCTTTTTTCTTGTTTCAATGAAAAGATTGATTTGTTTTGTTTCATTTATTTAAGACTTCATTAGATTATGTCTATTCGGGAAAGGAGATATTCATCAGGTTTCTATAAGACCGACACCTGACGAATGGCACTTTTTTCCCTCGTCGGGTGTGAAGACGCAGTAGCGTCCATTATTTTGAACTATTGTGGTATGCCCCATTTTTTTCTACTGCGCTTCAAACTTATCTACTGCTTATTTATGAAGAAGCAGACTGAAAGCTATAGCGAGATAGGTGCCAATCAGGAATAATCTGTCTGATGAAACTCCTGATCGGCGACACAGACCAAACTTTCTTGGGCTCCAGAATAGCCATATCAAAATGTTTAAGCTCCGCAACTGAGTAAATGTTCCGAGGATTCGCCTTCGGCATTACGAAAGCGACAAGTATCATCTTGTACTAAACCTATGTTATTGAGATGGTATTCACTCGAATAGTGTCATGTTATAAGACTAGTGAATGTGCTGAAGTCTTTCTTATTAAGATTCATCAGTTGTTGAATAATCTTAATACTCGGCGTAATTTTTTTTTTTGACTGGTTAAATTGTACAGCTATCCAGTTGGCCGTCACTTCCCGGTCTTCCCATTTCTTCAGCTCACTCTTCAACACTTCTTCTTGGATGGCACTAACGTTCCCAGTGGAACATTTGCCTTCTCAACGTGGGTAGTACTTGCGTTATTTTTATTAGTAGTACCTAATTGAGATCTCTATGACGAAAAACACGCCTTGTATATATTCTGGAATGGCAAGCTCTAGAATATGCGTGACCACAGTGCAAGTCGGAAGAAATTTCTTTGACGAAAAAACCCCCGGCCAGAACGGTAATCGAACCCGAACACCCGGCACGATTATGTAGGACGCTACCACTCGGCCACGGGAGCACCACTCTTCAACACCGAAATTCCACAAAATGGTTCTGGGCCAATGAAGGGTAAGCTTGAGCAGCGTCTCGCGAGTTGATCTGCTCGCTCGTTTCCCTCTATACCACAATGCCCAGAAATCCAGTACAGTTGTGCCGCACTTATCTGACCTTGTTTCCGTAAAAGGCAAATGCATTCCCACACAATTTTCGAATAGCTGCTTTTAAATGCTATTCGAAAATTGTCTGGGACAGCTTTGAGTGCCGCTTGACTGTCTGAGAAGATGCAAGTATTAGCATGTCTATAATTTCTTTTAAGGCAGACATCTATACATTCTATTATTGCAGCTACATCCAACGTTAATTTTTAGCACATGTTATGGCATCCCAGTTTATTACATTAAATGAACTGAAAAATAACGGAAAATGTTCTACTCCCCAAAACATGTATATCATTTGTATAATATATATGCTAGAGCCAATATGAGCGTGCGAAACAGGAGACACATTTAAATGAAAGCATATGAAAGCTTTTCGTATAGTTTGCCAAATACACGGCCCAGACAGAGAAAGATATATTCTCGTTCATGTTCTGCTTTATCCTCTTAGAACTTCCAACACTTTCCAACTTCATTTTATGATGAGGTGTAATATTATCACGCTTCTATATAACAGCACTGACAGCTATATGGTTAGCGTGGTCGTGTGAAATAGCTTTCCATTTTTGGCACAATCCCAAATGAAATGAGAAAAGAAAACAGAAATAGATGTCTGCTCGTCTACATACAAACCATTTTTAAGCTTTTAAAACGGCTCATTATTTGCGCATTTGACCTTCCAGCACACGAAATTACATCATTTCTGCCAAAGATGAAATGTTCTCTGCCAACGCTAGTTTGGGTGTACTTCTGCCTGAAAAACTGTTGGCCAGTTCCCCACAGCTACTGCAAATTTTATTCGGGACCTGTTCTGTACCTCTTCTGTTACCCATTTTCGACGCATTGGAATAGAACATGATTGAACCATTGCGAACACTGGGACCACCATCATCGAGAAAGCTCGATCACTCTGTATGGAATGTTATAGTTAGTCCTAGGTTTCATCCAATCACTGTTCATCTCTGAGGATGGTCCAACGGGTAAAAGATTCAGAATGCCCAAGTGACCAGTTTCGTCCCCGTCTACTACACCTATACCTCGCTTTACGGCCTAGATACGTTCCACAAAACTCGGCCGCAAAGCGAAAAGTCATGTAAAGAATCAATCGCTTTTCAAAAAACTGTTTTTTTTCGATTTACTAAAAACTCAATTGCATCAAAAATTCGAGATGGCCATTTTCATTTTTTCATTGGTACTCTAATATAAAGCTACCTAGATATACCGACATCGACATCGACATCGAAAGCTACCTAGATATAACGACAAAAAAAAGTTTTTTTTGCCGTTATAGGGAAACATTTTCGGCCGTAAGTCGAAAACGTGCCTTAATTGCCTTAAATACATTTCTCCATAGTTTTCAACAGTTTTGATGATAAACTAATTGGTCTGAATGATTTTTGGAGTGATTTATCACGTTTCCCAGTATTGGAATGAAGACAACTTTAACGAGTCTCCAAGTGGAAGAGATGTGCTCTACTATCAGACTTGCCTTAAAACATTCAATTGAGGAGGTGATCTGGCGTAGTGGTAACATCCATACCTCTCACGCAGAGATCGCGAGTTCAATTTTCACTCCCGACATTCTTCCAAAAATGGAAGTAAAAGTGACGAACCAGCCGAAATGTGTTGAAAGTCACTATAATAGAGAGAAAAAAAACAACTATATTTGCGACCTCCTCTGTACTTCCAGGTCCTGTGAGACACCTTCGAGAGCATTCTATGCCACGATCAAAATGAACAGATGTGAATCCCGCAAAGTGAGTCTTCATCAGTAAGTAAGTAAGTAAGTAAGTAAGTAAGTAAGTAAATAAGTAAGTAAGTAAGTAAGTAAGTAAGTAAGTAAGTAAGTAAGTAGGTAAGTAAGTAAGTAAATAAGTAAGTAAGTAAGTAAGTAAGTAAGTAAGTAAGTAAGTAAGTAAGTAAGTAAGTAAGTAAATAAGTATGTAAGTAAGTAAGTAAATAAGTAAGTAAGTAAGTAAGGAAGTAAGTAAGATGGAGATTTTGTGAACGATCCGTCCTCCTTTTCAAGAGAACATAGCCCGTTCGAGTGGTCTTTTTCAAGAGTCTCACTGGGGTACTTTCAATGCTTTCGCAGTTATTTATCCAGAATTTTCATTTGGTTTCGTCTTGGTTCTCTGTAAGTAGGTAAGTAAGTAAGTAAGTAAGTAAGTAGGTAAGTAGGTAAGTAGGTAAGTAAGTAAGTAAGTAAGTAAGTAAGTAAGTAGGTAAGTAAGTAAGTAAGTAAGTAGGTAAGTAGGTAAGTAAGTAAGTAAGTAAGTAAGTAAGTAGGTAAGTAAGTAAGTAAGTAGGTAAGTAAGTAAGTAAGTAAGTAAGTAGGTAAGTAAGTAAGTAAGTAGGTAAGTAAGTATGTAAGTAGGTAAGTATGTAAGTATGAAAGTAAGTAAGTAGGTAAGTAAGTAAGTAAGTAGGTAAGTAAGTAAGTAAGTAGGTAAGTAAGTAAGTAAGTAAGTAAGTATGTAAGTAGGTAAGTATGTAAGTATGTAAGTATGTAAGTATCTAAGTTTTTTTTTTTTTTTTTTTTTATAGAGGTGAGGAACGCTCTTCCAGCCTTATCTGGGAAGGGATAACCCAGACGTCGAGTGGGGATCGCACCCACAAAAACCAAGCCCTCTACTCGTAGCCTCATTCCCCCCGGGACCACATCTAGGCGACTACTTCAGGGGGCGGCTGTGCTCATGCACTTCACGAGTTTTCAACGCTAACTAGCGTTGATCCTTCCCTTTTTCTCTATACATCTCATTTACGTTTCCGTTGTACTCCGCCACGCACATCCGCAGCACAGGCTTCCTTTTACCCGTCGAGACGTGTACCGATTAGGAATTGCCCTCCAACTTGACGCGCAACCCGTCACAGTCACCCTCGCGGGGTTTCTCACCTGTCGAGACGTGAACCGATTAGGAAGCGCCCTCCATCTTGACGCGCGCCCCGTCACAGCCACCCTCGTAGGATTTCTCTTCCCAACGGAGCGCCGATTAGGCAGTGCCCTCCAACATAACGCGCACTCCGTCACAGCAACTCTCGTGGGGGTACCCACCGATTTGATGATGCTCTCCTAGGCTCTCGCTCCGCCGAAACGACCCTCGCAATGTTCCTCTCTCAATCCACCAACAGGCATTGCCAGCATTTTCTTGACCCTGCTCTCCAGATTCCGCTTATCCGTCGAGACGTGTACCGATTAGGAATTGCCCTCCAGCTTGACGCGCAACCCGTCACAGTCACCCTCGCGGGGTTTCTCACCTGTCGAGACGTGAACCGATTAGGAAGCGCCCTCCAACTTGACGCGCGCCCCGTCACAGCCACCCTCGCAGGATTTCTCTCCCAACGGAGCGCCGATTAGGCAGTGCCCTCCAACATAACGCGCACTCCGTCACAACGACTCTCGTGGGGTACTACACTTTGCAACAGCCCTCGCATTTGTTCCTCTTCTATGGTCAGGGGTTATTACTACGCTGGTCGGCCCTCCACTTCCGCTGTAGCTCGGACATGATGTGTATGATTACACTGTTCACAGCGTTCCAGGTGCCCTCGTCGCGACACATTTTCTCTACTATGTTCCCGGCATGAAGGGCAGGCAGCCCCTCGCGTCTTGCGGTGAACCTGGGACACACAAATACCACGTGTTCTGGTGTTTCCTCCACATCTTCACACTCCGGACAGAGTGGCGACGTTGCGTGCCCGAACCGGTGCAAATATTGCCTGAAGCAGCCATGTCCAGACAGGAACTGTGTCAGATGAAAATTCACCTCCCCGTGCTTCCTGTTCAGCCAGGTCGATAGTACCGGTATGAGCCCATACGTCCACCTGCCTTTCTCCGCCGTGTCCCATTCCTGCTGCCACTTCAAGAGTGATTCTACTCTCGCTGTTTTCCGGATACCCCTGATTTCCTTTCGTCTGTAGCACTCTCTGTCTTCCGCCAGAGTGATGCCAATAGGGATCATGCCGGCGATAACGCAGACTGCCTCCAACGAGATCGTCCTATACGCGCTCGCAACTCTCATCGCCATGAGCCGAAACGTACGGTCCAGTTTTCTACGATTCCGGTGGGTTTCGAGAGCCGCCGACCAGGCTGGTGCTCCGTACCGCAGTATGGACGAGGATACAGCAGCCAGGAGACGCCTTTTGCTACTGCAAGGTCCTGCGTTATTCGGCATTATTCTCGCTATCGCGCTAATGGACTTCTCTGCTTTCTCGCAGACGTAGTCGACGTGGTTGTTGAAATTCAGCCGGTCGTCGATCATAACTCCCAAGTATTTCAACCTACGCTTAGAAGTTATCACGTGTTCCCCGACTGTGATTTCCGCTCGCTGCACGGCTTTGCAGTTACTCACCAACAATACTTCCGTTTTATTATGAGCAATCTGCAGTTTCGCTGCTTGCATCCAGTTCTCTACTGAGACGATGGACTCGATTGCAAGCATCTTCACCTCTTCGAGTGTCTCGCCTGCCACTGTGAGAGCGATATCATCCGCGAAGCCCACGATCTCCACGCCTTTGGGAAGCTTCAGATTCAGTACTCCGTTATACATTACGTTCCAGAGCGTTGGGCCCAGGATAGAGCCTTGTGGTACTCCGGCCGTTATATTCAACGTTGTCTGCCCCGTGCTCGTCTCGTAGACTAGGACGCGGTTCTGGAAGTAGCTTCCTAGAATTCTGCACAGGTACCCAGGAACCTTCATACGGTGTAGGGACTCGGCAATGGCTTCCCAGCTAGCGCTGTTGAAAGCATTCCTCACGTCGATCGTTACTATAGCACAATGTCGGTCGCCCCTCCGCTTTTGCTGTGACGCCTTCTCTGCCTTTTCAACCACTGTCCGGATAGCATCAACGGTGGACCTACCTTTCCGGAATCCAAACTGCATCTTTGACAGACCATGGTCACTCTCCGTACATTTCGTCAGTCTGTTGAGGATAATCCTTTCCAAGAGTTTCCCAAGAGTATCCAGCAGGCATATAGGCCTATAGGATGTTGGTACCCCCGGGGGCTTTCCTGGTTTTGGCAGCAACACTAACTTTTGGATCTTCCATTTCTTAGGAAAGTGACCATCATCCAAGCATTTCTGTAGCACTATCCTGAAAATGTCCGGGAACGCCTGAATCGCCGTTTTCAAGGCCGCGTTGGGGATTCCGTCGGGGCCGGGCGCTTTGTTTACCTGCAGTCTCTTCGCCACTGCTACCAGTTCTTCACTGGAAACTTGAGAACGTTCGGTAGCTATTTCGGCGTACGGTGTCGGTGGCCATATCGTAGGATCATGCATCGGAAATAAACCCTCCACAATGACCTTCAGCTTCTCGGGACACGATTCGACGGGCGTCACAGGTCCTCTGATCTTCGCCATCACGACTCGATACGCGTTGCCCCATGGGTTGGCATCTGCATCTCGGCACAGCTCCTTGAAACAGTTCGCTTTGCTCAGTGTAATTCCCCGTTTCAAGGCGGCTCTAGCTGCTCGGTACACCGTATTTCGTTCCTCTCTATCAGCGCTATTTCGTGCTCTCTGAACGCGTCTTCTGGCTTGAAGACAGCTAGCGCGAAGGTTGCGAAGAGAGTCGTTCCACCAGTAAGCTGGGCGTCTTCCATTTTTTGGTACAACTTTCCTCGGCATGGTAGTGTCGCATGCTCTCACCAGTAGATCTGTCAACTTTTCTGCGTTCCAATCTGAAGCTCCGCCAGCTAGACGAAGTGCTTCGACGAAAAGGTCATTGTCGAAAGCATTCGTCTTCCACTTCCGCTCACCGCTTGTTGTCCTCCGAACTAGCACGTGGTTTCGTTGACCGATTCTGTACCGGATCGCCTGGTGATCACTGTGCGTATACGACTCGCACACTTTCCACTCCGTACTCGCCAACAGCGACGGACTGCAAAAAGTAACGTCGATGATGGATTCGCGCCCATCTTTCCGGAAAGTGCTAGTGGTACCTTCGTTTAGTAACGTTACTTCCAGCTTTGCTAGAGCTTCCAGTAGACTGTACCCTCTGATGTTGGTGCATCTACTTCCCCACTCCACCGCCCACGCGTTGAAGTCGCCTCCAATGACGATCGGTGTTCTACCGATTAGTTCCTCGGTCATTGCGTCTAGCATCTGGTGGAATTGCTCAGTTGTCCATCTCGGGGGTGCGTAGCAACTACACATGAAGATTCCATTAATTTTGGCGATTACGAAACCTTCATGTGAACCTCCAACCACTTCCTGGATAGGATATCTGCCCATCACCTGTATTGCAGCAATCCCTAAGCTATCCGTCGCCCAGCTGCCATTACCACGGGGTACTCGGTACGGCTCCGCTATGATTGCAACGTCGCATTTTGTCTCTGTTGTCGACTGCCACAACAGTTGCTGAGCTGTGTTGCAATGGTTCAGATTGATCTGAATTATCTCCGTTACTGCGATTCTGCTAACGCCTTCTTATACGAGGGACACTTGAAGCTTCCTGTCGCATGGTCGCTGCCGTTCTCTGGTTTGCAGAGCAAGCATTTCGGTTGCTTCGTGCAGTCTCTCGCAACATGCCCTTTCTCACCGCATCTCCTGCACAGTTCAGACCTGTCGGGGCCTGTGCAGCTTCTTGCCTGATGTCCAAAGCCCATGCACTGGAAGCATCTCTCCATCCGCTTGGCCACCCGGGGCACCATCTTCAGCGAGCAAACCGACCAGCCAACTTTTATTTTGGTCGTTTCTACCATCTTATTGGCTGCGACTGTTGAGAGCCGTATCGACGCCGTCTGCGTGCCACCATACGCCTTCCTCATACGGATCGTCATTGGAGTATTGTCCAGCTTACACTGTTCTATTAACTCGCGCCTTAACTCCTCGTCTGTCGTGATTTCGTCGAGATTTCTGCATTCGACCACTGATTCCTGGGATAGAGCCCTCACCTTCGCCTCCTCACCGAGCGACTTCGCAACCAGTTCCTTGAAGGCTGAACTTTTGACCGCCGGATCCCTCTTGAGCTCGAAGAGCATCTCTCCTTTCTGGGTGCGCCTGGTTTTCACCACATTCTCTCCCAGTTCTTTCAACTCCGGATCGTCTCTCACTTTCCGCAGGAGTGATGCGTAAGTCACTCCTTCCTTCACCTCGACGATCAGAGCATCTCCCTTACTTCGCTCGCGTCTGGGCCTGGTTTTTTTTGTCTCCTGCACACCTTTCTTCTTTTCTTCTTTCTTCTTCCGTTTCTCCGTCTGTTTTTCGACAGTTCGCCATCCACTGCCTTCACCTTCCTTTTTGTTTTCCAGGTTGTCATTTTTAACCTTCTTCAGGTCTTCTTCATCCCCTGGGGTATCCCTCTTCCTTTTGTCCGATCGTGGGTTTCGTGGCGTCTTAGGCGTCTCCTGTATCTCGACGGACATCTTCTCCCTTGCTTCAGCGAGTGCTTTTTCAACAACCTCTGCTCGCGTGATCATCTCCTTCTGTTCGCGGTCAGCAGCCGTAACGGCGGATTTGATGCTTGTGACTAAATGTTTGATCTTAGTATGGACATTGTTTTTGTCCTTAATGAACTCGTAGAGCTCGTTCACTTTTTTCTTGACCTCCATCAAGCTTGACCTCCCGGCCTGCAGCCCTTCTAAAGAAGTGGTGGTGTTGGCTTTATGCACTTGTATCAGGCTAGTCTCTCCTTGTTGTGGATGCTGTTGGTGTCCTATAGGATTCGCTATGGCTGTCTGGTTGCGAATTGGTGATCTCTGGAGCTTACCGCTCCTTGCGAACACGCTCGCCTCTCCCGTTGGTGTGTCTTCATTACCGTCGTTTCGTCTGTTGAATTGTAAGTATCTAAGTAGGTAAGTAAGTATGTAAGTAGGTAAGTAAGTAAATAAGTAGGTAAGTAAGTAAGTAGGTAAGTAAGTATGTAAGTAAGTATGTAAGTAGGTAAGTATGTAAGTATGTAAGTATCTAAGTAGGTAAGTAAATATGTAAGTAGGTAAGTAAGTAAGTAAGTAGGTAAGTAAGTAAGTAAGTAAGTAGGTAAGTAAGTAAGTAAGTAAGTAGGTAAGTAAGTAAGTAAGTAAGTAAGTAGGTAAGTAAGTAAGTAAGTAGGTAAGTAAGTAAGTAAGTAGGTAAGTAAGTAAGTAAGTAAGTAGGTAAGTAAGTAAGTAGGTAAGTAAGTAAGTAAAATGGAGATGTTGTGAACGATCCGTCCTCCTTTTCAAGAGAGCCCGTTCGAGTGATCTTTTGCAAGAGTCTCACTGGGGTACTTTCAATGCTTTCGCAGTTATTTATCCAGAATTTTCATTTGGTTTCGTCTTAGTTCTCTGCTATATCCAGTTTGGGTGCTCCTGTATTGAGACCGAATCCGAAGAAATTTTAGCTCTGTTGAACAATTTTCGCGCTGTTTTGCGAAGCCGCTGGCTTTTAGTTACACCAAAGAACGTTTCTTTTCGAAGCTACCCCCTTTAGTTATAGACACAAACTATCATATCGTTTAATTCTTTTGAAGTTGATTCAAGCTGTTGAATCGATTTTATTCTTGTATTGAGAATTTTATACTCAAGTTCAAGTGAATATCGTTCCCAGTTGGTTTTTCTTGGATCACGGTATTCTCTCTGTACTGTCAAGCTACCATCCCATCCAAAAATAATGTGTCTGTGATCAAACAAAGACGCCTCATAAATTGGTTCATTGCCGATATCGAGATCCTTATTGTCCTTATTGCCAATGCACGTCCCGCACTCAGTGCATATGCGAATATTTTTTCCCGTGCTAGCCACAGTGAACCCGAGGACATTATATATTTGATCCCTCACCACTGTTATCTATTTGATAACGCATAAAATTAACAATTCACAGTGTGATTCAATCGTGGACAACCAATCTCCACATAACGGTATGAAAAACCACGCGGTACGTCCTATTTAATACTTCTCTTCTACTTTGCATCTGTATGTCTGTGTAAGCTTTGCATTGTGCTGATTTCGCGCACATTCTGAGGCGAAAAAAAATTGCCCGTTCGTTCAACGCAGTAGCAAGAAAGAAACTCAACTTGAAAAGGGCGAGTACAACATTTAAAGTGCTTTCACAGCCATCCGACGACATGCATCAATGACCAATCTTGTCGTCGATTAAATTTCAAGCAATTTTATGGATTTTTATGATTTCACTAATATTTATAGATTTTTGTGATTTCAAAAGCTTGTATATAGAAAAGTTGGGTCAATAAGTAACAGAACATTACTCATATACATTTTATCTTTCGAAAGAGAATGTCATACCACCTCTCTCAGCCGACAAAGAGCTAGCAACGTTCAAACTCTTGCACCTTTAATGTGACACCTTTGTTTTCAAAAATTTTAATCCCACAGTTAAGTACAGATGCAGAAATAATGTGGTGCAAAAATACAGATCACTCTCTACCAGACGAGGAAATCATGAGAATCGACGCGGTGCCTCCTCCGTACAAAATGAAATAACCATGGGCGATATCTACCTTCCAATTTTCATTCGTATAGAGCAGAAAAAGTGTGTCTGACATCAGTATAGAGAAAGTCCGCTGTCTGCTAGCTGGAGCGAGACTGTGACTTGAATAATGATGAGATTAGAAAGGATTTAGAATTTCTCAGTTTATTCGCCTCTAGCCTTGAGGCAGGCCAGTTTGGAAAACCTGGATGACTGATGAATCGTAATTATTGACCCGAAAACTTGTTTCAATAGCTTAAAGTTGCTTTGAAAACAGGTTATTGAAATCACACAAATCGTATATGGAAGAATGCCCGCTCGGAAATTCACTCAGTTATGATTGCGCAGCGGTTCATGTACGATCGCTGACATTGCAAAATAGATGCAATGTGCGGGAGCTTTTGTACCAGCATGCATTTCTGCAAAGCGGAATGGGTTTCCCCAACGTAGACTTCAAAAGCAAGCAGTCTGAGGGAATCGGCATTGCAAATATATGCAAAGTGCGGATACTTTTGTACCCAGAGGGAAATGTAAAATACATTGATCGTTTAGCCATTCTTCTGTTCACATATTTTGGAAGTCCACAAAGAATGAATTAAATGAACAAGGAATCATAACATACGTCAGATTTGCAACGAAGAACGTAATCTATCACAATGCATGAATTGACCTAAATTGGAATTTGTTGACAATTGAAATCAGAAATTGTTTCATTCAATCACTGGTTTAATCAATACACTAAAATGATTACTAAGCCAACGCTAGTCCTACGTAAACCTCACGGTTATATCTTAAGTATAACCAGTGTTGCCACATTTTTATCTGTACCAGAGGGGTTAAAAAATTTTCTCATCTGTACTTTTTCTTCCAAAAATCTGTACCATCGGAAATATTCGTTGTATAGAAAAATCTATTTTATTAGCATAAGAAATACTCATTTATTTACTACAAAAACTACATTCATATTTGCAAGTCATTCGTGTGATTGATGATGCTTATGCATAGGCTTTCTTAATCTAGATTGTATACTATCTATTATTAAAATTTAAAAGCTGCCGTCACGGTGTTTCATCGAATCTTTTGATCTCAAAATAGCGTTCATCGTATCGTAGCTGAACCGATTTCGAAGCTTTTTTTTGCTTGATTATATTCAGAAAAAAAATCTGTACCAAAAATAACGAAGAAAACCGTAACTTTCCAGATAAATCTGTACGTGTGGCAACACTGGGTATAACCCACCCATAGTTTTTTGTACCCGATAAATTGAAAATGTGCAATATTTTCTCTATTCACATTGTCCGTTTTGACTTTGCATGTGAGGAATCTCGAATACCAGTAGCTTCGTCGCTGGATAACCGAATATCCGGCATATCCGAAACTTTTTCTCATTCGCTTGAACAGCTCCACGAAAACAATGCTATAAATATGCTTAAAAATTATTTGCGTTCGCCATTCATTTTTCTGATAGAGATCCTCTCTACTCTACGGACTTGGCTCCCTCGGACTTCTATTCGTTCCCCAATTTAAAGAAATGACTGGCGGAAATTTTTTTTTAATCAAACGTGGAGGTGATTGCTGAAACAAATGTTTTTTTTCATATTTGGACTAATCGTATTTTTTCGAAAGGATCAACACACTAGAACAGCATTGGACGGCTAAAATGAGAATATGTTGAAAAATTGAAAAATGGTTACCCAAACAATTGAGTAGTTTTTTATTCACGTATTGAATTCACTTGTATTTGATAATAAAAACTAACCCACCCTCAACATAATTCCATAGGACATGTCCGCTGATTAAAAGGCACCGCAAAAACACCAACACGCATTCATAGAGGAATTTAAAAATAGTTTTTGCGTAAATCCTGCAAGCACTTCTAAGGTTTATTGCGTCATACGAGAAATGGCACCTCCGCACAAGACTGACCATGCGGTTGAATAGTGTGGGACCATCATACCAACAGCGTCTAATTCGATTAGCAGCCGCGTATTTACACCTAACACATGGCCCCATGACTTTGCCAACCTGTTGGTTGAACCTCAGCCCAGCAGTGTCTAATTATAGGCGATATATAAGTTTAGTTTAGGTTGTCTAGTTGTGTCCCTGTTTCATATCCCTCCTATCCGATCTATAAACTTTTACTTAGTCGCGGCAATACATACACACACTCTTTACAGATACACGGGCCAAAGGTTGTGCAGTCCACTGATCTTCAACAAGAGCCAAAGGTTGTACCGCTCATGACAACTCTACATGAGCTGAAGATTATACCGCCCAGTGACCATTCTACCCTGGATTCCTCGAGTGAAGAGAGATGCACCACGATTGATATGAGGTACAGACTAGGGGGGCGTCGCTGATTAATGGTCAGTTGCACCCCAATAGGAAGTATCCCGTGTCGGCCACACAAACAGAGAGTACTGGAGACTGCAACATCCCAATTATGATTATCTTTGTAATACTAACCTCGAGCCAACCGCGAGTAATCGGTTACATATTACTAACATAGATGTAAGACAAAAATTGTCAAAATATTGAACTCCCGGCCCCGTCAGGCTAACGCCACATGTGCCTTAATAAAATATATATTTGGGAAAAAAAATAAGTTTAGTTCAAACATCGTGGTGGCACGCGAAGGCAATCCCCATAATCGCATTACTCACCAAGAGTGAAAAGTGCCACAACCACGTGTTTCCACGGCTGTCCCCAAAATCGGGCTATTGCCCCGCCAATATATCCTTGTCCGTCGGTTTGTTTTGCTAGCACAATGTTGCGCTTTTACACGTGGCAATAGCAAATGTCGCGATTCGTTGTCCCGCCGCCACTGGCAGACGATACAAGCGTCGAATTGGATGGAGCCATGTGTTATCCATGTCCAACGCTTCCCACGGAACGAACAACAGAGACTGGTCAATGTGTGTACCACTCGATTTCAAAAGTATTCGGTGTAAGCCGAAAGAATATTCGTTGGCGAAAAAAATACATTTTGAGGCTTGCCGTTCAAAATGTATAAAATGCTTGTTATAAAATTGCTCCTTCTCCTAGTTTTGTTTTCTTTCTCATTGTTTATCTGGCAGAAAGAGTGAAAGAAAGCACGATGAGTAGGATGCTATTTCCATCACTCATTTTTCCCTGTTTGTCTTACCCCTCCAAGAAACTATCCGGTCCACCCCGTCAGTACGATTATTAAAATCATTTACTTGATTTCCAGTTTTGTTCACATTTCCCACTTTCGACATGTTTTCAGTTCAATAGAGTAATTCAAATATCATAGAATAACATAAAAGAGGAGTAACTCATCAACTTGGACGTATATATATATATATATATATATATATATATATATATATATATATATATATATATATATATATATATATATATATATATATATATATATATATATATATATATATATATATATATATATATATATATATATATATATATATATATATATATATATATATATATATATATATATATATATATATATATATATATATATATATATATATATATATATATATATATATATATATATATATATATATATATATATTTCTTCCACAGTTTGAGATTGCTTTATTTTTTTATATATATATATATATATATATATATATATATATATATATATATATATATATATATATATATATATATATATATATATATATATATATATATATATATATATATATATATATATATATATATATATATATATATATATATATATATATATATATATATATATATATATATATATATATATAAAAAAATAAAGCAATCTCAAACTGTGGAAGAAATATATATATATATATATATATATATATATATATATATATATATATATATATATATATATATATATATATATTTCTTCCACAGTTTGAGATTGCTTTACTTCGTGTGGTTTGAGTACGCGTCAAGGATGTTTTATAGCTTTACTTCTAAAAAGGAAAACGCAAGCCAGGCTACTTGAAACGAGAACAGTGTTTATTTTTGTTAGTAAAAGCTCGCCGCTCACATTCTCCCACAATGCAACCAGTAACATTATTGCATGCAATTCGGGTGTTCGCTTACATTACGTAAAGTTTTCTAAATTGGCACTTTTCAAGACTAGAGGGCGAATAAACTGTGAAGTTTATAATTTATATAATGTAATACTCTCTTTTTCACTCTCTCTTCAACTTCAGTTTAATCCTAGACAGCGATCAACCAACATCATATGTTAAAGCCGAGAGTTGATTTGGAATTTTTAATTTATTGATTTTAATTTTTTTCGGCTCGTGTTAACTTACGAATGTTATCGGGCTCATTGATGACTTTTTCCGATCGAGCATACATTTTTCGATTTCGTGCATTTTTTCCGGGTTACTGTGTTACTGCGAACTGTGCTCTTCGGTTGAAAACTGAAGCCAAAAATTTGTTCCGCTGTGGTTCATGTCGAGCGTCACGGTCTGCGAAAGGCGCTACATAGCATAGTTTGCTGGTTATTTCTGTGGGAATGATGTTTTAAGGAGCGTTGGAAATGTAATTCCGAACCGAACGACACTGCGGCTTTGGTTTCGCATTTGAAACATGTTAGTGATACATACCCCTAGACAATCTCGACTACAGTGCTAGGACTTGACTTCAATGTGGCACCATAATTAAAAGGGAGTTTGAGCGTTTGTTAACAATGAACCAGGATTCGAATTAGTGATCATAAATGTTTATTGTGAGAGGATTAATTAATTGATGGATTGTTGATAACTTGCATACATAGGAATTCCGATTGACACAAATGATTCATACCTGCGAAAGATAAGAAAAAAAGAACCATTAGTCTCAGTAAATAAAGACGGTCTTTTGAAAAGAAAACTATTCTCACTATTTTCTCCCATATAATTCACATCAATAAACAACCGTTATGTGCATTGGGGCAACGGACTGGTAAGAATGGTAAAGACGGACACTTTGAGAAAACGTTGATTTTTTTCGAGAATTTAACGAAAAATATATAGTTATCTCACCACAAATTGATAGTCTAAGATTTTGCAAAATGAATCTGTCCGGCATCACCTAGCAGGGCTTGTATTTTTTCTATTTTTTTTTCATTTCCGGCATTCGGAATGACATATCCGGTTTACGCTTTAAAAACTGCTCTGATGATTCGTCAATGATATTTGATAGCATTTGCAAACGTAGTTAGTGGGCATCTGTCAAAAAAAGAAGGAGGAGATAATCAAATTGTTTCCAAAACGAAATGTTTGTATTTTGTCGACGGAGTGTCCGTCTTACCCGACTTGATTAGTATTTTATTTCCATCAATATTTCTGGAGTAGAAATGAAAAACTTCACCGCTGATTCGATAAACTGGAAGAGAAGAGGTAAAACACTCACGTGACGAAAACCCCAAAAATTGCTCGATAACAATGAGAACCTTATTTTCTGCAGACGAGCAGACGAATTTACATCGAGCTGCTCTTTGTAGATTACTTTTTTTTTTGTTTTTATTTATAATTTTAACAGAAAGCCAGCTAGGTGTACACAGTAAGTGTCAAAAGTATTGTTACACTGTACTGCAAGTTTGTGCACCATAAAAATCTATATAAATAAAAATGGAAGACCAAATCTGTTCGTAAACGGAAAACCCTTAGAAGGGATGGTCAGATTTGAGTAGTCTTTATTCTGTTGTATTCGTTTCTTCCCGTAGATCAGTGGTGACCAGGTATCAGCATGGTGCGAGCCGCAATGATTTTTTCTCACTACTGTTCATAATGAAATGAAAAATATACGTAATTAACAGGTAATTTTTTGACCCACTTTTTATTTCAAATTACAAAGCATTCAGTTCTATACCTGTAAAATTGTTCTTATCAAAAATTCATGACAATTGCCATACGCTTCTCATACAGACCGAACTTTTTTTTTTTTTTTATCTGTATTATAGTGACTTTCAACTCATTTGGCTGGATCGTCACTTTTACTTCCATTTTTGGAAGAATGTCGGGATTGAGAATTGAACTCGTGATCTTTAGCGTGAGAGGCATGGATGTTACCACTACGCCAGATTGCCTCCACAGACCGAACTTTATCGTTGCTAGGAAACCGAACAAGTACAGATCACGAAACTTGGTGAGAGTGAAGGGGGACATCGAACTGCACGACTGCAGTGTCACCACTTTTCTTTGCTTCAAATTTCTCTGCTGAGAGCAGTCGCGATTTCACTGACATAATTATGGCTATACTTGAATACGGTTTCATAATTAAAATCATCATCAAAAAGCTTCAACAATATTTTTGGTTTGTTTCAATATAGAAAATCCTCCAACACCGTTTCGGTTTCACTCAAACTACTTTTCTTGAGCCTTTTTATCTAAATCAGCTTGAATGTGAGAGATAGCGATGCGATGCGTGGTTCCTAAGTGACTGTCATTCACTTCTTTCATATCTGGAACAATTTTGTGCATCATCAAAAATCTGGGGATTCAAACAAAGAAGTATGATGCATGAGCATGCATAGAAGTATGATAAATGAGCATGTTTTAATAGTTCTGGAAATCGCGCTTCTGGATCAAATCTGGAGTGTAAATCCTAGACATCATGGTTTCAAATTTGTCACGCAGCTCTAAATCACACTGCGTTTTAATGAGTTCCATCTGCATGCTTTCAGCGGCATGGACATACTACTAAAATAAACTAAATGGGGTAGAAAAAATTGGAGAATGTGCTTTAAAGTACCAAAATCGGCGAGAAAAATCAGCATTAATCGACTGGAGTGCATCAATATTTTAAATAATAATAAAATGAAAATTTTGTTGTTTGAACTTGAATTTGTTTTCGAGTGAAATAAAATAATGAATAGAGAAGAAAAGAAGCCTGGAACTCACGATGATCCTATGCGTGCGAGTTGATTAATGATTTGGACGATATCCTTCAAAACATCCTCAAATCCTACATCCACAGGAAAAAGGCAAATCAATTCCTTGGTAACTTCGAAATCCTTGTCTCATCTATCACCACTGAATAAAATACATAGTCGGCAGCTCGTTCTTTCAAACTTTCAAACAAACAAACCATTTTCGCTCCTAACTCATCCAATTTTCTAGCATACGATGTGGCAACAAACTTGCCCATTTTTGACGCATGTTTCGACTCATATTTTCGTTTCAGGTTGAATCTTCAAAACAGCAGCAGCTTCATTACAAATCAAATCAAACCATGATGCACGTAAAAAAAGTATATTTCAGACAATCTTCCCTGGAATACACGTCCTTCGTCAGTCACTTTTCTTTCTTTACTAGTGCAGGCTTTCACAGCGGTTTTTGCAACATACACAGCGATAAAAAGGCTATTGCCAATAGACAATAAAAATAATGAATGACACGACTGCCCTCTAATGGCGAGAGCACAGCATAATCGAATGAATTTTTGTCCCAAACTTTCTCTTGCTCTCTTATGAACTCACGTGTACATACATCCCGTTATCTCTAATAAGACTCTTGCAAAAGTTTCCAGCAGTTAAGCCGGATTTATTTGTTGTCAGTTACTCGGTTGCGGTTGTATTACGAACCTCGAAATTTGACATTTGACTTGCATGTATGGGGCTACTTGCAACCGAGCTACCTCAATGTTTTTTGGATACTCACCCGTCTACCCCATACATACAAATCAAATGTCAAATTTCATGGTATGGGTACATTCGTAATTTTTCGGATCGATTGATGTTTACTCGCAACCGAGTAACTCACAAAGTAAAACCAGGTTTTACTGCCGTTACTCGCACGAATTTATGCGAGTGCGAGCAGAACAGAACCAAAAACGTGAAAAAGTCCTTTGAGCACTAACGCGAATTATCAGAAGGTTAAATTATCACGAAAAAAGCGGAAAAGAAAATAGAAAATGATGAGCTTGGATAAACGCACGATTAACAAGAATTACTCACAAAGTTATTTTTATTCAATTGTATGGAAGAGTTTTCAACTTTATTCTTAATTCCTCTCATATGATTTTTTTTTCAAATCAGGCTGCGGGCCGCATGAACAACGCTAGAGGGCCGTAAGTTGGCCACCACTGCCGTAGATCAATATAGCGGAAAGAAAAATCGGTAAATTCCCATATGTTCGAAAATTACATCATGATAAGCATTGTTAGATCATTCGATGTTTGCGAAATCTTTGTTCGAAAGTGGAAATGGACATTCAGGCGGAATAACACGTTCCTATATCTTCTATCTATACAGATCAGACTCGATTATATACAGATTCGATTATATGTGATTCGATTATATACAATTTTGGACTAGTTTTTTGGGTTGAAAAAAAAAATTTTTTATGTTTCAAATATGATTTAGTTCACGAAACAATATAACCTTTCAACGTTAAGGTGAAATTTAAGTGGCTTTTATATGTAAATTGGGGCCAAAATGGTGATTTTTGAAGATTTTGCTTGAATTCCAGGAACGGTTTATATTGATATTGTAGCGAAATTAAGATGAATAGAAGTTGGGTGTCGAAGAACAAATTGTAGAGCGATTTGCGAAATTTGTAGATTTGTAGAGCGAAAGATTTGTAGTTGTTGATAGAAACAATCATGTTCAATATGAGTTTTCAGGATAAAACACATAACACATTAGAAAGTACTAACTTTGAAATTTTTCACTTCCAAAATGTTATTAAAATCCACTAAACTACACCCAAACTAGCGTTGGAAGAAAACATTTCATCTTTGGCAGGAATGATACCATTTAGTGTGCTGGAGAGTCAAATGCGCAAATAATGAGCTGTTTTAAAAGCTTAAAAATGGTTTGTATGTATGCGTACAGACATCTCTTTCTGTTTTCTTTTCTCATTTTATTTGGGATTGTGCCAAAAAAAGTCCATACGACGTCAATGGGGATCGAACCAAGGCCGGCTGGAATGCAAAGCTATTTTACACGACCACGCTATCCACATGGCTAATGATGTTTCAGCAGTTGTTCTGCAAATACGTGATAATATTGCACCTGATTATAAAATGAAGTTGGGAAGTGTTTTCTAAGAGTAAAAAAAGAGCGCATGTAGGAGAACAATATCTATCTCGGTCTGAGCCGTGTATATGGCAAAGTATGCGAAAAGCTTATTTGTCTTTTGTTTCGCTCGCTCGTATTAATATTATATTGCTGTACCATGTATATTATACAAATGCTTACCAGTATTTGTGAGTCATGACAATTACTGTTATGTTATATCTCATTTAATGTCATAAATCGGGATAACAAAACATGAGATAAAAATTTTGGCTGTAGATGCTTCACAACAATATCCTGTGTTAAATTTTCTCATCTTTCTAATGGAAGTAACAGAATCGTCTTTTGTGGCGTTCTTTTTAATGTAGCGTCCGTTTGAGGCAACAGAGTCCGAAACAAACAAAAAGTTCTATAACTCTGTCATTGTTGAGGTTCGAGAACCTATGCGTAGAATTTTTTTTTCATTTTTTTTCACCTTCCGAATGAATTTGGATTTTTTATATGAGAAAGGTATTTTATGACTTCAAGGAGATGAATCAAAAATTAAATTTTATATTCAAAAAACAAAAAAATATGTACATAAAATACAAAAAAAAATTTTTTTGACTCGATTATATACAGTGAAAATAAATCCGAAACTGTATATAGTCGAGTCCGCCCTGTATAAATAAAAATGGAAGGTCAATTTTATGCTAATCGTAAAGTGCGAAGAAGGAAAGGTCCGCTTTGAGTCGTCTTCATTTTGTTGTATTTGTTGTATTCTGCCCATAGAACAATGTTATGAGAAAAAGTTTAGAAATTTGTTCTAAAGAATTCAAATCAAAACAATAATTTTGGGCTGGACAAAGTTCGCTGGGTCAGCTAGTTTAAAATAAAAATTCAATTTATCAATTATACAGGGGTGTCCGTCTTTCCCGACTTTCCTCTAACACTTGCGGTGATTATTGCCTCATTATAACCAATCGAATCGAGGAGAAACGCCACCCTAACACGAATGGAATGAAAGACATCCAACCGTCGGAAAGCGACACGTGGCCCCCCACCGATAGTAACCAATTGGTTCGGGGAAGCCCGCTGTGTCCGGTGTATATATATGTACACTTCGAAATCTATATAAACATATATAGAAACGTGAGGGTGGAGTGTAAGAGCGCACATCATCTGAGCCTGGATTACAACGCAATTGCTGAGATTGATTGTGTCGTTAGGTAACAAATGAATGAAGAGCCCGAGAGATGTAGGGAAGAAAGGGGGATGCTATCGGATTGTACTGCCCCTCTTGATGATATTATCTCAGGCAAAATATGTTTGGGATTTCCTATCGAATTACTTCAGGAACGAGTGCTCGTGGCTTCAGCTCTGGCTAACATGCGTCTCCATCAAGAAACGTTCTCCCCATGGAGACGCATGCTAGTTTACCACCGGAGTTTAGCGCTGACTGCCTGAACCTACGTCAATGTCACGCAATCTGTTATGTGATCATTTTTCTCCACCTTGCACGGGGCATTTAAAGACAATCATCAGGTGGCATCGCCGCAGGATACAAGTACAGCTGTGATTGCTGGTTTTCTTACATGTAGAACACATGAACAATTTTATACAATTGAAAAACAATTGCATGTTTGCAAATTCAACGACATGTGGGAGAATTACTTTGTTACAGCTGGACCTTCAAGACGCACCCATATACTGAACAGGAACATGTTGAGAATTATTCTTAGATAACTAAATAGTCAGGACAACAAAGGGCGATCAAATCGCATGCGGTAGTGAGTAATTACTACTGGCTAGCGCATTGACGGAGATTGTGTTGATTGCAGTAAATTATTTGTTGAATATTTCCACACGAATTATATCGAGTTGTATAATCACCGCCTGTAGTGTGTGAATAATTACTCAGAGTCGACAACATACCACTGTGTGATATTGCATCTTGTTCAAAACCACAACGTCTGAAATTGCTTGTTGCATAAAAAGTTCTGATAAGTAGCCAGCCGGTATCCAAGCCTCATCCTCATCTCGAATATCCGGAAATCCAAGAAAAAACTGGCGATACATTTTGCGATTCCATCACAACGAACAATCCACCACCTCAGCAAAGTAGAATCGGTTTTCAAAATGAATTAATGGACTTTGAGTAGCCAGCTACCAAGATAACTATGTACTCAATCGGAATTCTCGAAATAACGTTTTATGATTCCTAGAGAGCTGAAAACCGCCACATAAACAATGACGGACAAAATATTAGACCGAGATTGTTACTTATTAAAGCAGCTCCAAATGCTAGACTGGTTAGAATAATTTTCAAATCGTATGTTTTTCATAATGACGATTTTTTTCTTCCAGTCGACAAATCACAGGTGATTATATAATTGTGGCACCGCCACCATTTTTCCTGATTTCTAATTTTAACCATTTCAATCATTTGGCCACGCATTAAAACAACAGCATGTGTGTGTTTGTTCCAGAATACACAAGCGCTCTCCACCAGTCGGCATGAAAACCGACGCTTTGTATCATTACATCGAGGTGATGTCGCTCTTGCTTCAAGCCTCCCATGTTAAAATTGCGTTTAAAGGGATGTTGGTTACTCACTGGCTGGAGCAAGACTGACCAATTAAATAGTATAAAAAAACTTATTTTAAAATACGTCAATAAGGACGTAATTCATCTGTCTGCAATGTGTTCACAGCAAAAAAGCTGCTTTACAGTATGAAAATTTCATTATTTTGATCACGTAATCCTTAGCA
Source organism: Toxorhynchites rutilus septentrionalis (assembly GCF_029784135.1). Classification (NCBI taxonomy): domain Eukaryota; kingdom Metazoa; phylum Arthropoda; class Insecta; order Diptera; family Culicidae; genus Toxorhynchites; species Toxorhynchites rutilus. The sequence goes on along the minus strand of NC_073746.1, from coordinate 298,337,885 downwards.
AAATACTAAGAAGCAAGGACGCACCCTATTTTCAAACTATATTTTTCAACAAAAGAAATATGTTCAGCATGAAATCAAGTACCGAGATCGACAAAGACGAGTTTATTCATATCTAAGAAACATATTGGGGACATGAAAAAGAAAATATGTTCGATAAACTAACAAAAAAACTCACGTTTATTACTATAATTGGTACTACTACTGTAACTTATATATCTACCCTAGCTTACTTCAGAAATGAGAGATGGGTCTTCTTATTCTGTCTCACTTTACCACGACTTTTCGCAGCGTTAAATGCTGCTCTCTTTCTACGCTCAACGAAATGGTATTCTTTTACCTTTGTGCATGCTTCTTACTCGCATGGTTCATTCATTTCAATGAAACGAAATTTTCAATCGTCGTTTTCAGAGCCCTTCATTTATTCGAGCAGTTTATATCCAGGAGAATTTTTCGTTGTTGTATGCCAAAAGTACTCACTGAAACAAATGGAAACGGTGCAGTGAGCCGCTACCCGGCAGCGGCACCGCTGGTATATGGTGGTAAGCGTGACTGCTATGCCTTCTTATGCCTTCTTCTTAGATTCTGTTAATACAATTCTGTCCAATGGATAAATTCATTCTGGCGTAATGAAACGAATAAAAATTTCAATTGAATTTGCTGCGAGTGTTCTTTTGCATGCGAAATTGTTGAACACTTGGACGAAGGTAATGAATATAGCTCATTCGAGCAGATGATTCATTGATTCTGCAGATACAGAAAGCAGAAATGAATGAAACAACTGAGTGGATTTATTACGTCGATAGATTCTGTAGTGAAAATAATACGTAAATATATAGTATAAAATAAATGTTGCTTTCGTCAAAACTTTACGGATTTTTCGCCACCTCAATTAGCGGTTCACAGAATTGATTGAAACTTTGTGCGGACAATATCTTGCATGTATAATTTTCCAAAAATAGGTTAGAAAATTGTCCCATGAAAAAAGCGAAACTTCCTTTGAGTTTTTGACGTATATTTTTCAGAAAGGGTGCCAAATCAGAAAACATGTCACGTTTTTAAGAAATTGTTTTAACGTTAATAACTATTCTTGCTGCGAACGGATTTTAATTGGATAACAATCGGATCGGATTTTTTTAAAGATTGGTTTGATATACTCTACGTTACGATTCCCTGATCCGTAAATGGTTCAAATTGACAAAAATAGAACATTCCTATTTCCCAATACATATATTTTTGTTCGTAAATACCCTCTCTGTCAATGCAGCCCCTTATGCAGCGGTGATTTTACTATACCACGGCAAATCAAACGTAAGTAAATCGCTTACTCGGAATGCAAATGCAGTGTTCGTTCTACGGACACTGTGGAGAGAGGAAATATTCCCGTCACCCGTTTGTAACTTATTGTGTATAAAAAAGTAATTTCAAAAATGTCGATGCATTCGAAAATTACAGAAAATTGGTATCCTAATTTTTTCATTTATTGACATGGTAATTTACATAAAAATGTTTCTTAGGAGTGATTTTTATGAAATAGTCTAAACTTATATAGAAATAAGAATCATACCGATTTTTTTTCAAATATGAAATTCGATTTTCGATGGTTATATGGTCGGGGCTCTGCCAAAACGAACCAAAGGCCTTTTTTCAAAATTGAGTTAGGGCTGCCTTGAAGTAGAAGCGCTGATCTGCATTTTTCAAAATTGTGTTCAACCACAACGAACCAAGTGTAATGCATTCCTCAATTTATTTGCATTTATTAGGACATTATTTTCTCAAAAACAGCAAAAATGAGTCAATATAAATACCATTCATGAAATTAGTCAAGAGCCGTTACAAAATTCAAATGTGTTGTGTAATGATATTATGTTAATAGCTAGCATGTACTTGGTTTGCTTTGGCTGCAAAGAGAACGAAGTTTTGCTCGCCTAGCAGCCGCATAATGTTGTTTTTTTTTAAATTTCTAAAGGTTCCGAATCAGAAACCGACAAAGATGAGTGCTTATAGCATGAAAGGTGCTTACAGCATTATGTTTGACATCCTGTTTGTAACTCGTGAGCGATAAAATGATAGATTTGATCTGACACAGTCAATTAGGGGGAGCCCTAACTTCAAATTGAAATATATTAAAAAAATGTTTTTGGCAGAACCCCGACCATATCAAGCAATTCAAGAAAAGTCATTCATAACATTTTTGAGTTTACGGATTATTTAGAAAAAAATAATTGCACCTACCAGAAGAGTTAAAATTAGTTCAGGAAAAAATAAGCAAAGATGTTAACGATGTTGAATCGAAAATAAAAACAACTATTCGAAATAAACGAAAAAGTGAATTATTTCGAACAACTGGTCGAAAACAACGAAAAAGTGAATTATTTCGAGCAACTGTTCAACACAATTTATGAGTTTCATTTTAGGGTTAAAACGGAAACTAATCCCCTTGCCTTCGAATGTGATTTTTTTCTCCATGTGCTCCCTACTTGTGTTGGTTTTTGAAAAAGGATTACGTCTATCTTCAAGAGTACCAATCAATTCAGAATTTTGGTATGTCAAACATTATGATTTCCAAGTCCTTCAATAGTTTAAATTGTCGGAAGATGGAAGCAATCGCATTTCCCATACGTGTTTCCAAAACAGAGCCGATTTTGTTTTTACGTTATCATGCCATTCGAGAACATATTGAGAGTACAAATTGGAAATCTGACTATCGGTCGCGCCCAATTTCGAGCGCTTATTGCTCAGTAATCTCTTGATGAATTTATGAGAGTTTTGCAACTATCGATAAGGATACTCCCAATGTACTGCAATATAGATTTTTTTTTCTTCCACTTGTTTTTTTTTACTTAGGCTTATTAGCATTCTTAGCCGTAACAGAGCTGGGTTTTAATCGTATACATGTTACATGTTTTATCGTATCTATAAACTGTACTTTACATAGTAGTCTATTTCAGGCGTAAGAGTATTCCTTCTGTTCTTTCATTGTTCAGTTAGACCACCGGCCAGCGGAGACAGTTGATATGATCATTGCTCTGTTATTAATAGCACAACAGCCTGACGTTTCATACAGAGCAGAGCAGTTGTATGGATGAATGGATCTTCATTAGACCGTGGATCTCCATCGCTGATGATTGTAGCGTGGACGTAGTTATTCTATAACAACACAAAGATGGTCAATTGAGGGCCTTGAGTTTGAACTCACGATTGATCGCTTAGCAAGCGAACGCGCAACCAATGTCATTACGAAGATGCCCAACATATAGATAATTTGAAAAAAAAAACAATAGTAAGTATATTAACATAAGTATGAAATAAGAGCTTTCAAATTCCCATATATTCGTGTACGCGGCTAGAAGTTCATGTGACACGTTTTCGACTTCTTAAGTTGCGGCGTATTTCGTTCAAAAATTTTTAAAATCAATATGCAACAAATATCGTAACGTAATCTTACGTCAACTATACGGTCATGTCTCGGACACATCGCTTCACGAGCATTTTGGAGCGAGCCCTTTTTTAATATCCCTCACACTCACAAATACCCACCCTTCATATAGTGTCGTATCCATTTCTTCTTGGGTGCTGCAGTTCGGCGACTACACTCGTCGTCGACCTCCATCGCTCCGTCGATCGACCAGGGTTCTTCCGCCGGAAAATTACCGCAAGTTACATCAACATTATTTTTCGCGCCTTCCTGCTCCAGATCTACGCATCTTTTCTCCCTCTTCCTCATGCTTAAATCTTTCGGCGGGTCGTCATCTTCTGGCGGCGACAATTCATGTTGCTCACTGAGGACCTCCACATCGATCAAACCATCCGAAGGGGTCGGGCTTACCACCCCATGGCTCTGCGGCTTCTGCTTGGACGATTGCCAGCTTGCCAGACAGAGGTCGTAGTAAGGGTTTTCCGTGAGTGTTCGCTGCTGGGCGTTTCGAGGCTGATCGCTGACAACTCGAGGCGGTCGATAGGCGTCGTAATAGTTGTTCAACTGCTGCCCATAGGTAACTGCGGCTGACGCCGAGGATGAGCTGGGTGAGGTCGGAAGGCACGAGTAGGAGCGATTGCTGTAGATTTGTACCGGGATCTTAGGATGTGCGAAGTAATAGGTACGTTGCGACGACGGCTTTCGCGACAACCGTTGGTAAGAATCACTCGAAAGAGTTGGATCAATTGGCCGACCTACTGAGGTTTGTATTGGGTGGTACTTAGCTTGCATATGGGAGGGAACAGGGAGATTTTGATACGGTGAGACGTCGTTGTAGCTTTCACCAAACGCTGATGATGATGCGCGAGCCAGATAAGAGGAAGGAAGCAACGCATAGTCGCTGTTTAAGTCCACGTTACTCATACTGAAACAAATACCGACGTCAGTCTCCCGAGCGTTAGCATAGAAAGAATCCTCCTGTGGCGGGGGCGAACTTTTGACGAAAGGTGAACTTGAGGCGAGCGGCACAGCCGATGATTGATAAGTCCGGTATGGCTGTCTCGGGATGAAGTATGGCACATATTTTTCCTTATCTCCACCGCCACTGTCACAGAAGGCACTGCGCCGCTGCTTATCACTATACATTGTTAGCTCAACCGAACCCCGATTCGCGAATTAATCACACTGCTAAAATCTCGCGCGTTGAGATAAACACACAGCAGTATTTGTATTTTTTCCTCTCTACTTCGATTATGGCAATATAATTTATCACAGATATTTGGCAGTCTCGCAGAGGCTTCTCGTTACGACGGAAAAGCACTAACTATCGCTAAGATTTATGATGATGCGTAGCGTCGTTTTCCTTCCCCGACAGGGAAGGATAAATAGGTCGGTTTCGATGTCGCCGATTAGAGACACATTGTGACGCAGGAACCAACAGTAAACTGGAATGCGAGAGCGCAAGGAAACAAATTCCGTCCGAACGCGACGACCAGCTGCAGATGACTGACGAACGGCGATATTGTGGCACTTCCTGGCAACATATTTGCGCCCCACAATATGAGGAGGCGGAGGAGTGCGCGCGTAAGCGAAAATATATAATCAACAATTCAAGAGAGCCATCCACACCATCACTGTCAAACAACGGGTTTGAGGCGTGAGGAAGAGGACGCCACGTGAATCATTTCGCTTGGTAGTGGGTGGTGACCGGTGAGGCGTGTTGTATGCGTGCAAGCGCGGCAAAATGAATATTTATTGACAACAACAACATCGGGAGAAGAGAAGAGAGTGGTGGTCACTTTTCGCGTGGAGCCTGGAGCGTCGAATTGGCCTCAATTTTGTGAGTGAAGGAAACTCTCGTTGTTTTGCTTTATTCAATCGGCATCACCAGCAACACCGTCAGCCATTTATTCAACAAGCGATCGAAAGGGATTAATCGTAAGGGATTTACGTGATGCAAATTTGTCGCTCACGGAACCCAGAGGTGATGAACGGTTTATTATATAGAAATAAGCGTTACGAGTGTTGTTGTCTTCTGTGTAGAATTTATGTGAATCTGGATTTCCTACAACACTGCTGATGAGAAACACCGTAACAGAGTGGATATCGAAGACATGAGGTGTGCTTTTCCACAACGTTCTCAAGAATGACGATTTAGGCGGAAACCGTTCAGGCGCAGGTGTCATATACTGACTTGCCAAACTTAATATATATATTTTTTTTGTAATCAGATACAGGTATAAAATCAAATTTGTTGCGAATATAACTTGAAAACCGTCTTCATTCTTACATTATTTCACTGATATGCTACAGATTTTCTTACAAAGTACTAATGGGGGTGGAGCACTGGGATTAATTTTTGTAGAGGGGGGAAATGAGCAAAAAAGGTTGAAAACCACTGGTCTAAATGGTGCCGCAAAACAGCTGCTACTTGTTTTGTGTTCATTTTCATCATTGATTTGCCATTTCATCATCATCATCAATAGACTGACATCTGAGGCATCTTAGATCGAGAAATTCAATGCGCTCTTCGTACCATTTACGGTCGACATAATCGTTTATCAGAGGAATTAATTCGAGCAACCAGCGTTGCCAATGTTCCAGTTTAAGCTGGATTTTTCCAGTTTTTTTTTTCTCGTTCCAGTCATCTATTCGGACCCTAAAATCTTCCAGTTTTTTAAATTTTGTGCAGTTTTATCCAGTGTTTTATGTGTGCTTTAGTTGTACTCATTTCATGTAAAAAAATTACAATGATAATCCCTCCCTCCCTCCATGCTATTTTATTTACAACTTGGAATAACAAACTACTTTGGAATTAAACTTTATCGGTACACTTTCTATATTTGAATCACTTTATCGTTACGCTGTCTTAAATTGGAATGAATTTGGGTTGGAATAATTTTCACTACAAGCTTAACTGCGTGTCCTTTTCTTGCTCGCGCATAAATCTGCTGACCAATCAGCATCACTCTTGCTGTTGTGTTGGTTTTATTTCGTTCGCTGGCTGGTACTCCTTCTGCTTAACGCGATGTGGTGGAATGTAACATGTTGTAGTTCGGTGGAATGTAACATGTTTCTAGTTCGTGCATTAATACCAAGTGCAATGATAGCCAGGAAAACATACCCAAAATAGCTCATAGAGCCCGCGATCTATGCTGGCTTTGAGTTTATACATCAGATCCTCCAAATCATGCTAAAATTCAAAAGGTCATAGAGTCAATGTGCTCTATTGAATTCAATTGATATGGATATTAAACCAAATTAACTAGAGAACATCGAGTTTAGGTTCGATGCAGTGATCTATAACCAGATTACCGAGCAATTTTGCGACGAGACGATCTTCTATCAGCGATTTTATGGACACGAAGCAATGAATACAAGATTTTTCAAGTTTTACCCAAATAAAACCGTATTTTCTAGAGGCTCTAGAAGAAAAGATCATCAAAAAATGTTTCATAGCAATATTCGATAGGTGGGAAATGTTATTTTGACCTGTTCCAAAGATATGATTAATTTATGGTTTATTTCTCCAATTTATGGACTACATATAAATACTGCACGAAACATCAAAGGAAATTATATTTCTCAAGCATTGGAATGAGTAAAAAAAATCATTTGAGATAAATCATAGCCGCACTTCTTAGAATAAAACAGTTATACAAAATCCAGTTTTCTTACAGTTTTTTCAAGGACAATCTCCCAGTTTTTTGAAAAATATTATTGGCAACCCTGCGAGCAACCATCAATCGTTAATGCTCTCCAGGCCATACAATCAATACAATCAATAATTACGAAAACAAAATTCATTTTTTGCGTAAGTACTGTGGAATCCGTTTAAAGCGACATCGAAGGAAATTGACAAACGCGTCATAATAAGCGGACGTCACACAAAGAAAATCTTCTGAAAATAACATCTTCTGAAAAAATGTCGGTCGTTATAACCGGACATACTTTATTAGGAATGATCAATATAAACGAAGTTATAATAAACGGATTCTATTGCAGAGGCGATGCGTGACGCGCTACCTGTTCACTCAACAACAATGGTGTGTGTGTTTCAATCGTTTCTATTGGCTTCGTTCAGCAGAAAATTTTGAACCTCAAATGTCATTTTTACGCAAGGCGGCGCATTAGTAGTAGTGATCGCTTCATACATAGCTGACTCTGTCTCTGACTTGGACATGCAGAAAAATGTTTGAATGACGGCGGGTTCAGATAAAAGATTTGAAACCGAAGTCATTAATGCTTACTTCGTAGTGTTGTGTTGTGTTGCGCACGGGTTATGTGTTGTAGCCAAGTGTAGCCATCAGATTGCATTCTTCACGGTAGAGAAGTTTCATCCAAACGAAAAAGAAAATAAGGATATTCGGAATAATATGGAAATTACAAGAAAATTACCTTCAATAATTCCTCATCCATGCTACAAATGTGAAATAACAAACAAATTTCTTTTTGACGTAGGACTACGTCTTTTATTTCTATACCGGGGTGTAAAATCAAAGTTTCGAAAACGAAAGCGTTACGCCGAAGACCGAGATTTTGAGTGTTAATAGCTCCTAAACAACTGAACGAAATGGTATGATAAACACTTCATTCGAAAGATAAAATGCCTACGCGTTCTATACTTGTTACTTTCTGATCCAAAAACTTGTTTCAATAGTCTTAAATATGCTTTCAAAATAGGCTATTGAAATCACCAATCGGTATATAAGCGAGCGCCGCTCGGAAATCCACTCAGTTCTAATTGAACAGCGATTGGAGCATGTTGTCGCTGTTGTGGTGAAGCTCTTCATTTATCATGAAAGCGCGGATGAACGGTGTCACCAAGAGCCTGTTTGTGCACCTTAGGCCAGAAGGGAATCCATCAGGAGGAGAGTGATGCTACAAACGGTTCCCCGGGAAGATCTCGAAGCAGCCGCTACACACACACACATACACGCACGGAATTCTTTCCGTTTGGATCGAGAAAGATCCGGAAAATAATCTGCCAGTTCCTCTAGGAATTTAGAAATACATTCATGTGAAAGAGTTTATTTGAATGTTTTCTATCCATGTAACACTGTGACCAAATACATTAGGTTTTGTGATTTTTCAATCAATCGCAATCAACAGGATAGCTTCTGAAGATTATTCTTCCCCATCAGTAGGATATTTCCGTATCCAATATTGGATGCATAAAACCTTGTGCCTCCAACGTAACGCTCTCGTTTTCGAAGTTCTCCAAATATTCATTCATTCAGAATGAATTCAGATTCAACTTCATACAAATGATCTCTAAATCAACGATAGTCCTACGTCACCCTTGCGGTTATACCATAGATATAACCCACTTCCTGTTTTTTAATTTCTTTCTTGAGCTTGTCTGCCAATGAGTCTAGTCTTTTTTGAAAAAAAATTATAGAGTAGAACAGTGGCGACTCGTCCGCATGTTCAAACTGTTTGAACATGCGGACGAGTCGCCACTGTTCTACTCTATAATTTTTTTTCAAAAAAGACTAGACTCATTGGCTTTAATCCGATATGTCGTTCATCTAAATCGGTCCAGTAGTTATGAATTTTTTAAAAGAGTCACTTATGGAAAGAGGGGATAAACCTGATTTTCCTCTTTTGGGCAACCTAATGAAAAAATACAAAATACGGGTCTAATATTTTGCGATACGGAACAAAACTACCAATTTTCACAAAAATCTGTGGGTTGCTTATTTGGATGGTTTTCTTCAACATGTTGATATCACACTCCGTTCGTAGACGCGCTATGCTACTTAATTTAACACCGCGGCTCACTATTATGTTTCCACGTTTCAACAATAACCCGAAATCTCTATCGTCGTTGCCAGTGTATAAAAAACATTACCGTTTGTATCAAGTTGACGTATAGACAGGTGGTCCACCGAGAAACAAAACCCTACAATGCTCTTCGTTTGCCTTCTCGTGCTACCTAGGGATAATTTCCGTCGCCGCGTGATGATGACAGTTTATTCAGAGATAATCTCCGTCGCTGCGAGATGAATTGAGAGAGCACGATAAGTCACGAAATTGTGCTCCCATGGCAGAGTGGTTAGCGTCACATCTAACATGCCGGGGGTTCGGGTTCTATTCCCGTTCTGATCGGGGGAATTTTTCCTCAAAGTAATTTCCTCCGACTTGCACTATTGTCACGCGTGTTCTAGAGCTTGCGACTCAGAATGCATTCAATGCGTGTTATTTGACATAGAAATCTCAATGAAGTACTAATAAAAATGACGCAAGTAATACTACGTTGAGACGGCGAAGTACCTCTAGGAACGTTAGTGCCATTTAAGAAGAAGAAGTCACGAAATATGTGTCGCCGATCCGATTGACTCAAGGGAGGGGTCCTCTCTATTGCCTTCTCAGGTTGTCCAAGAAAACCTCTGGCACTGCGTGCTGAAATGCATAAATCTTTTGGCGATTCCACTGAGGAGCTGTCCACATATCACGTGGACAGAAAACGCCCTATTTTAGACTCACCCTTATCCCTCCGTGAAGAAGCGTGGACATTGACTTTTTCAAGGTATATGTTGAAATTTTAGTCTTTACAGTATCCTCGAACTTTGTAGTTTTTAGTTCATAAGTTGAAAATGAATGGTATTCTTTATTTTTCTCACAGAAAAATCCCCCTCTCTAAGGGGGGCTGCTTTCAAATGAAACTCAAATTTCTGCATAACTCAAGAACTAATCAAGCAAAGGGGTAAGGATAAAACTAAAATCGTACGATTTCAGATGTCATCATTTATTATATTCCTGTATCAAACATGTATTCCATGTAAGGGAGAAACATGTTATTTGCAAGTATTGGAAAAATCTTGAATGAGAATTGGGTACGACAATAATTTGATATAATGACGAGGTCTGGTGGAATACTAGGAGAGTCATAGTTAAAAAGAATTTGTAGAGGGTCAAAATTAATCAATGAATAGTTCTGCGATTGAACCTGTGGACTTTCGCTTAGTAAGAAAAATGTGAATGTTTGAAAGTATTTGGGCCATTTTGGGCGAGACGAAGTTTGCAGAGTCAGCTAGTATATTGATAAATACGGAGTGCTCAGAGCGAGCAGAGAATATAAAAATTCTGAAAACGCAGAGCGCAAAAGGTTTAATTTATTTTCGAATACAGATGTGTATCGAGTTTTTTCCTCCAATTTTACCTTGTCCACGTGAACTTCATCCAAAATTTCATTTCATTCATTTATCGTCGACTTATCGACTTCGGTAGTTTTTCCGTCAGAAATGTCGATTTTTTGCGTCGCAGAAAAATGCGACGCAAAAAATGATATAACAGTAAATCTTGATGTTTCATGCAATTTTGAGCCATTTGGATTAATTTTTTTTTTGGAAACCCCATTTGCATGTACTCCACCCCTGGGTGATTTTTCGGTTTTCAAAAAACTCAAATTTTGAAGTCTGCGACCCTAATAAATGAAGCCCAATTGAGCCTTTTATTTTGCATTGGGTATTTTATCGTGCAAATCAACTTTTCGCAGAAAGTTCTGTATGAAGAATTGAGATAATCATTTTCATTGGCAGCCTAATCCATACGTTTTGCCTCGTATTCCGAAAAGTCCCAAAAGGTCGATTTTTGACAAAAACTATTTTTTTCGAAATGAGAGTAGATCTCGACGTTTCATGCAATTTGAAGACATTTGGCATCAAAAATTCCGATTTCATGTGTGAACCCTTCTTTTGGTTTTCAAAAACCTCAAACTTTGACGGTTGTGCGACACTAGCAAATGAAGTGCGATTGAGCTGATATTTTGCATAGGATAGTTTTTCGTGGGAATCAACGTTTTAAGGAAGTTTCGTTTGAAAATTCGAGGGTCACCCGTACATCCACTTGCACTCTAAAACACATTCCGGTTTACAAAAATTCATGCGGGTACGAGAGCTCATTAGTTTTGATGTCTGTGTTAGGGAAACACATTTCGGTCTACAGAAAGGCATGCGGGTACAAAAGTATCCGCAGCCTGCAGCTATTTTGAAACGCCGATTTCCCCAGGCTCATTGGTTTGGGAGTCTGTGGTGTCTATTCTGTATTTCAATCGATTCGAAATATTTCGAACGACTTGGTAAATTCCATTCCCTGTTTCGTTCGAGGTGTTTTCAAATTCGAATACCTTTCGTTCGGACTGTTTTGTTTTCGAACATCTTTCATTCGAATCAAACCAAACGTCAAACCCACTTTGTTTATGAAGGAGTGAATAATTTCCGCAGCGGATGAGCGGTGAACTGCAAAAATGTAAGCTAATTTTTAATCATTTTTTTCTTTAAATTAATTTTAACGTTCAACAGGGAAAAAAACAAAAACAAAACAACCACTAAAAATCAGTTCGAGCGGATTGTGCTGCTTCTGGAGCAAGAGCCGGACATAGCAAAGGGTTTCTCCCGAGGAAATTCCGGACCCTTCTGGGATGATCTGGCGGCAGAAGTCAATAGTTTGGGACCGCCTATTCGCGATGGAAGTGGATGGAAAAAGGTATATACTAAAACGAATCCGAAACATATGTTTATAGTCTTATTTTTGCCCTGGTTTTCTGTGTAGGTTTGGGCGGACTATAAGTCCGGATTAAAGCGAAAACTCGCTCACAACAAACGGGAGCAGAGGGCGACAGGTGGAGGACCCAATAAAATTATCAATTTGTCCGAGCTGGAGGAGCAGGCAGTTCTACTAACTGGGTTACTTGCGACCGTGGAAGGAATCCCGGGTACCTCATCTCATGGAACACAGTTGGGTTCGCCTTCGGGTGAACCTCAAGCTGCAGACCAGGAAAATTTTATATATTATGGTACTTCCGACGAGTGTGACGGTATCAATAATACCATTCACTTCCAGCCCTCTCAGCCGAAAAAATCCAGACCTTCTACCACGAGGCTATTAGAGCTGCAAGTCGAGCAACAAAACAAATTTCACACCAATGTGAAATCCCTGTTAAAAAACACAAACAAGAATTTGAGTGATCTGGTTCATTATCAGCGCCAATCAGCTCGAGCGATTCTTTCCGTGGATGCCACACTCAAAGAACATCTGAGTGAACAAAAACGACATAACCACGAGATGGAGAAGATCGCGCTGGAGAAATCAATAGCGACAAATCCTTGAAACGCAGATTGCGTATATTTCAGAACATTAGAATAATGTTTCAAAATATCAGTGATCTGATTTTTTATCTTTATATTGTAACTCAAGTATAAAAAAATGAAAAAAGTTCTAATCGTATTTTTATATCTTTCCATGGAAGAAAAATCTTACTTAATTTTTTCTTTGAAGTTTGTTTGGAATAGCATCAAAATTATATAAACTTTTTTAAAATTCACGAATTTCGCCTATAGTTTATGGAACTTCCTTAACCCCTTCACGTACAACATTGAACTTCACTCGTTGTTTCTCGATGTGAAATAATTACATAGCTTCAGGCATATGATGAGGATACCGACAACTGAAGATTATCAAATTTCCGTTATTTAAAAAAAAAATTGAATGAGCTAAAAATATAAAATATAATTTGAATATTATAATTAAAATAAAAACGAACGAGTTAGTACGTAGTAATAACTCCTTCGTTTTTATTTTAAACACAACATGTATTTGCTCATCATAGGGCACCCATGTTAGATACCCACACTCAGCAGAGTAGCGGAACGACTCGAAGTGCTCGTTTTGGGCCGTGCTGTTGGAAATTAAATCGTACAGCAAGGGGTTAAAACAACGCAAAAAGTATTAACAATGGTTATTTGAATACTTGGCCTGCTTACGAGAAATCGATAATGACATGTTCTCAAAGTGTTGGCAGGAATAAGAGTAAATAATTCTGCCGAAACCATAGTTAAGTAAGGAAGACACTTCCTTTTCCGGTGGTTGTTATTTATTTGAGCATTTGCAAACAAGTTAGATGAAATTTAACAGTCATAAATATTAATTTAAACAAAAGTTTATTATGTAAACAGCTGCATAACATATTATAACTACTGAGAACGACCAAATTCTAAGCATATATTGTGAAGTGCACAGCATACATTTATAATTTGAGCGCATTTAGTAGGATTGTAGTGAAGTTGTCTCGCGCCAAGGATGCATCTAAACCGATTTTTTAGTAAACCGATTGTCCGCTCGACGATAGCACGACCCAAGGCATGCCTGCGATTAAAATCGCTCTCCAAACTCCCTTCCTCCGCTGCTCTGAATGGCGTTACTAACCAAGGTTCCGATGGATAACCAGCATCACCTGAAAATATTTTATCACACAGTACATACAAGTATACTAAAATATTGTAGTTGAACATTACCTAGAATCTTAGTATTAACTTCACCATTTTGGTGAAGCTGCTCAAAGTGAGTTCTTGCAGGGCTTACACGCCATATATGAGAGTCATGATTAGATCCCTGGAAGGTAGGATCAACGAAACGAATCCTTTGCTGATCGTCACAAACCTATGTTGATAAAAAAGAGTATTTGTTCATTGATTTGTTAATTCAAATACTAATAATACTTACAATCAGAACGTTGAGACTATAAAATCCCTTCCGATTAAAAAACAAATTTCGATTCAGCTTAGGTGGAATAATTTTTACGTGGGTTCCATCCAAACACATAATAACACCCGGAATTGATGTTTTCTGATAGAAGTGTAGTTTAGCACGCCGCTGTTCGTCTTCCGTCATATTTAGGGAAATCCATTTCTTACACAGTGTCCGCTCCAGAATGTTAAGCATTTCAGTCAGCACCTTGGAAAATGTGGGCTGTGCTATGGCAATGTGATAATCTTGCCCTGCTCCATGTTGATAATTTCCTTCAGCAAAGAATCGCAAACATGCTGCGAGTTTCACCTCCGTGGATAGACCACCTTTCCTTGTGGTAAGGCAGTTCTCAATTTCCTCTAAAACGTACCGAAAAGCTTCCTTACTTAGACGAAAACTTTTGATGAATCTGAATAAGGGCAAAATTAATCAATAAGAGAAACAAACATGGGATTTTTGAGACGGATACTTACGCTTCATCAGAAAGTTTTATGAAGTCGGTTGATTTTCGGTGGTTTCGCCGATGGTAGCAAGGCATTCCAATTTCTTCTTGCTCCGCCAAAATCGGTAACAAAACGGAATCCATTGAACGAGAAAATTTTCTCACAAATTTCTCTTAGGATCAAAAATTAACTGAAATTCAACTCGCACTCGCCGCTATTTAATACGGTGTTTCTTTTTGTTTATCGGTTTTTGACAGATCGATGCATATTCGAAATTTTCTAACACTTTCGTTCGAAACGAGCAAAACGATTGGAATAGGGAATGGTAAATTCGAAAACGATCGAAATATCACTTTCGAACGAAATAGAAATCCGTCGGAATACAGAATAGGCACCTGTGTTAGAAAAAAAAATCCAGCGATCGTACATCAACCGTTGTGAAATCACAACTGAGTGGCAGGGTTGCCATAATCAAATCTGTGTTTTTGGTCTCAAAAAATCTTTTTATCTCAGTTTTTCCTCAGAAAATCTGTATCGAAATCTGTATTAAACTTAAAAGTTGAATTTTGGAGCGTAATCTTAGCTTTAGTATCATTGATTGGCATAGTTCTTATGAATTTGACGATGTTGATGGTGTCCACGTAAAAAATCGCATTCACTGTGCTTTAGTAAGAAAAAGATAAGCAGTGTTATTTAATTATTGCCAAGTTAGCCGATGACGCAGACTTTTGTATCTTTTCGCTTTAGATTGAACATGAGAAAGCAGTACTATACGCTACATCTTCTTCTTCTTCTTCAATTGCACTAACGTTCCTAGAGGAACTTCGCCGTCTCAACGTAGTATTACTTGCGTCATTTTTATTAGTACTTAGTTGAGATTTCTATGCCAAATAACACGCCTTGAATGCATTTTGAGTGGCAAGCTCTAGAATACGCGTGATCACAGTGCAAGTCGGAGGATATTTCTTTGACGAAAAATTCCCCCGACCAGAACGGGAATCGAACCCGAACACCCGGCATGTTAGTTATGACGCTAACCACTCGGCCAAGGGAGCACACTACACGCTACATATGAATGTCAAAATGACTCTCACTCAGACTGATTCGAATGCTATATGAATAAAATTGGTGAGTTGGGAAAAATATTATTGTGATCAAGCCATAACTAGTATTGGATCGTTATTTTGACAAATATGTAAATCTGTGTGAAAATCATAAAAATCTGTAATCTGTATCTACTGATTCTTGATTCCAAAAAGTTTGAAAAATCTGTATAAACGCAGATTATTCTGTAGATATGGCAACCCTGCTGAGTGGATTTCCGAGCGGGCATTCGTTTTTGTACAGATTTGTGTGATTTCAATAGCGTATTTTCGAAGCTAAGATCGAAGTTTAAGGTATCGAGCCAATAATTCACAAGGAATCCGACGTCAAAAATAAAAAAAATACATCTTCAAATATACCTTAACCAATCATCAAAATGTCCCAACACCCAACATTAATTCCAACATAAAAAAAACACGGAAATCCGTCATTTTTCGACCTTACAGAATAAGGTCCCCCCATGAGCTTACACAAATTTCAAAGTAAGACACTAATATTTTAGACTCATCTGTTTCATTCATCAGCGCGTTTGAATCAATTTGAATTCTGTTTTTACAAGAAAGAAAAATATATTTTAGGATGACCCCTTGCCCTGGAAAGTACAAAAAATCAAAAATGTTAACGGTTACAATAACATAAAGTATTTTTTTTTTTTTGTTAGTGATTTGCCTCTTTCGTCACAATCCTGCTCTAAAACGATTCTAAGCATCAAACTATCGAGAGTTATACCGACAGTATTGTCCGTTTTTCATAAGCTAAAATTCTTTGTCATGACAATTTCGACTCATTGAACCAAATAATGGATAATAACAGAAGAAAATTGCCAACCTCTGATGGATGACTGAATATTTTTACTACATTATAGTGAAAATATTCCTTACAGTTACTCTCGTGCAAATTCAGAAAATCTCATAAGGCTATTTTTAAGGCTGGACAACGCAACAGAAAGCCACCACCGATTTGCGAGTCAAATGCTACGGTGACTCAATTCTGCGCATACAACAAATGTCACCTTCAAAACAATCTGTTTTTGTCGTTGATGAAATGTGCGAATAAAATCAGTACCCACCCCATATTCATGGATAATGCATACATCACGGGCATAAATAAATACAGAATTGCGCGGATGAGCTACCCGCTAGCAGGACCACTCTCTCTCGCTCACAACAGATCCAAAATGCGTTACGTACGGATCAGAATTGCAGATTTCCTCCCTGGTGGACGCGTCGGTGGACAAAGGTGGGATTGGCATGAATTTGCACGAGATTCTGCGAAGCATGGTTGGTGTGGAATTACAAATTGCACCGTGTTGTCGTGGTGCAAGATCATTGATCAGTCTTTCAGGCTGCGTTAACATATCAATTCGCTCGAACCACGACATATCGTAAAGAGCTGAGAATTTTGTGAATGAATCATGCTAATTCTGGAAAATAAAAACGAAACTACAATCAACGAACTAACAGAATTTATTCGAATAAGTTCCGTTTCATAAAGTGAAGGAAGATATCAAACACTCCACGAGAATCACCGGAATTAACTTTCAAATAAGAACCACTTTCGCGGTTCGCATTTGAAATGGTCTTCTCGCTGTCACGTTTCCCTATCATTTGTGCCATTTGTTATTCAGTCCAACGGTCATTAAAATGCTTTGAGGATAATAGGCCAGCGATCCAGCTAGACAGTGGAACCTCTTTTCTTGCGGGATTGTTGAATAATATGTCTAATGTCACACGATTCAAAAGTACACAGAGAAAGTGATTGAAGATCGGTTTAGAACGTGCGTAAACGACTCAAAAAGCATGTATTTTCGCTGCGCTTTAATTTTTATTTTTATTTTAGAATTCTGAAATAACTTTCGGCAACCGAGCGCCCAGAAGCGTGTTTGGTCACCAGTCCCTGGATGCAATGCTTAGAGCTAGAAGGTGATTATGCTTAAGAATAAGTATAGCAATAACAAAAATAAGTGAAAGAAACAGAAAACTCTTACGACCATGTTGAAAAATGTAGTGACCGTGTAAAATGCCACTTTCACCATAGCCGAGAAACTCTTCAGTGGTATCATGACACCGCGGTGAATCTCTTCTAAAATGACTTCAAGTGGCTGGGTTTTGCCCTCAAATTCGCCTAATTGAGATTTTGAACAAAAAAAAGCTCTAATAAACAGTCCCAATGTGACCCTGAACGCTACACAGAGATAAAATGAATATAGAAAAACTGACGCGAGATATTCCAAAAAAGTTTACAATTTCGCCTAAACTGGATCGGAATGTTTTATTCGATAGTTTTTGTTGACTATCCAATAGATCAGTTTTATTTTGACACTTCTTCATCTTTATTTCACTAAAATTATTCAGAGATTATGCTGATTTCTTGCATTCAGATTCCAAGTGGATCGAGCTTTGAAGTTTGATTAAAACGACATCGAAACATGGCGACGAATCGTTTCGGCTTTGAAAGCTTTCTAGAAAGTTGAAAAACAATTATTACACCATCCCGCAGATTATTTCAAAGGACTGAAATGTCACAGATGACACGTCTAGCGTTTGTCCTTCAAACGTAATCTTCATACAAAGTAACTCCAAGAAAGTGAAGAGAATTTGCAATGGAGAAGCAAGAGATGTTATTACTCATACAACCCGCACCCACCGACTGCCATGCAATCATTGACGTGTAACAGAACCCCGGCGGAGTGAATTCCTCCCTCTACTTGACAAACTGTCCTGTAGGTTGTAGTGGTTGTAAATGCCGGCTACATTCGCTTCCCTTATTGAGTTACCGTCGTCGCAGTTCCCTTTCCCTTATCCAATATGACCGCTACTACGGAGGCTGAGGTAAATAAGTACCATCTAACCACGGTGTGCTGTTGTGCGAAATAAACCCGTTTTGACCCGGTCTCTGCGGCTTGTTTTCGCTTGTTTTTCTGTGCCACAGCGTGTAGTGGTGTGTACACTGAAGCTTACCTAATCAGTAGTGACACACCGAGAAGTGTTCTTCTTAGTTGCCTGTCAAATTGTGTGCCGGAAAATTCTCTCTCTCTCTCTCCCCGAGTGGGATGTTGTGTTGATAACCGGATCTCAATCCCACTGTGTGACACTAGTAGTATTGGTGTGCTACATCCGCTCGTGTGTGCCTCAGTCTCGCGCTCCAAGAACTGTTGATACCGCGCTACTATTGCTCCAACGACATGCGCGCGATCGTAAACCAGTTTTCATTCTCTTTTAATCCACATTAGAGAGGGTGATTGGACTTGACATTATTATTGTTTTCTGCTTTTTTTCTCATTCTGTTTTGCCGCATCTCACGCACACAGCAACATGAAGATTTTTTTTTGTATGGGAATGTATGCGATACTCACGCGGCAACGAAACGTGTGTGAAGCACGTGCTCTTTTCATTTGAAAAGAGGGGAAAAACGAAGCCGCTCTCCCAATTACTCTCCGTATGGTTATTTTTCTACATCTGTGCGTTAGTATAACATCAAAACTGTGCGGTAGTATTAGTTTGATCGGGATTCAGAGGCCCGTTTATAACAGCAGTTCGTAATTCCCTCGAAGAGCGGAAAACATTTATGAATAACGTTGCTCATGTGCCCCCAGAATTAGGGATGTCTGAGAAAAATGAAAACTCAAAACAGGTCGGGCTCGATTATATACAATTTAGGACCCGATTATGTACAGTTTGAATTATTTTCATGTACAGTTGGGTCACAATTTTTATATCGATACTAGCTGGACCCGGCAAACTTCACCTCGCCCAAAATTCATTTTTCGTTATCACATTCACGTTTTTTTACTAAGCGCAGCACGTTCATGGGTCCAATAACAGAACTGTTTAATGATTGATTTTCTAATCTACCCTTTAAAATTACCTTTTACTATGAAATTCCTAGTACTTTTACCAAAACTCGTCATTATAATATCAGATTATTTTCAGACACAATCCAAGATTTTTCAACCACTTGCAAATAACATGTTTATTCGTACATGGAATAAATGTTTGATACAGAAAATATGATATAATAAAGACAGCCCTAAATCGGACAATTCCTCTCTCAAGTTTTGCTCTTATCAACACATTCGGTGATCCATTTATATTTACATAGATAGAAGAATATATAGAAGTGCGTTTTATCACACTATCAGCCCCCTCTCCATCAGAGAGAGGGGAGGAGTATCTATCTACCACAAGAACGTTTCGGGCCCCATAGAACCTTCGCATGCCGAATGCCGGCTCCATTTGCTTGATTAGTTTTCGAGTTATGCAGAAATTTGTGTTTCATTTGTATGGCAGCTCCCCCTTAAAGAGGAGGGTGTCTAACCACCGCAAAAACATTTATTGCACCCTAAAACCTCCACATGCCAAATTTGGTTTCATATTCTTGATTTATTTCCGAGCAATGAAGAAATTTGTGTTTCATTTGTATGGCAGCCTCCCCTAAGAGATGGGGTGGAGTATCTAACCACCATAGAAACATTTATTGCATCCTAAAACCTCCACATGCCAAATTTTATTTCGTTTGCTTGTTTAATTCTGGAGTAATGCAGAAATTTGTGTTTCATTTGTATGGCAGAACCCCCACCCCCCCCTTAGAAAAGGGGGAGGGGTCTCAAGGTATCCTAAGAACCTTCCCTGACCCCAAAGACCAATTTTCATGTCGATCGGTTCAGTAGTTTTCGAGTCCATGAGAATCAGAAAGACTGAAAGACAGACAGACATCACTCCATTATATTATAATTGATAGAAATAATCAAGTTCAATGTGAATTTTTAGGAAAAAAATAATAATAACACATTAAAAATTACAAACTTTGAAATTTTCCACTTCCAAAATATTATTTAAATCCACAATTTAGATGTTTTACAACTATATTCTGTACTAAATTTTCTCATCTTTCTAATGTTTCCATGCTTCAATCGTCTTCTGTAGCGTACTTTTCAATGTAGCGCCAGTTTGAAGCAACAGAGTCCGAAACAAACAAAAAGTTATATAACGCTGTCATTGTTGAAATCGAACATATGCGTAGAACGATTTTTTTCATCAAATATAATGTAGGTGATAACCTACAGAATGAATTCGATTTTTTTAGACGAGAAAGGTATGCTATGACTTCAAGAGGATGAATCAAAAATTGAATTCATCTTTTATATTCCGAAAACAAAAAATATGTGCATAAAAAACGATTAAAAAAATTTGCTTGACTCGATTATCTACAGTGAAAATAAATCCGAAACTGTATATGACCGAGCCCGCCCTGTACTGCTACACATCGACGTTAGTATTTACAACTATTTTCACATATTCATAGCGTCAAGCTTTGTCCTAAGAAAAGCTTAAATCAATCAAAGAGAACAGTTTGGAAAAAAAATGACATGGGAAACTATCGAGTGAAGCTCGAATCATTCAATAGGTGGACGAACTATTTATTTAACTGCAACGCACCTAGTGGTCGGGCTTGGAATGTTTTGACAGAATTTTGAAATTATATTGATAGAAGGCTGGATGATCAGGTTTAAAAATCGCAAAGTCGTTGAAATTGGCTAAATCGACAGTGTACAGCGTTCTCAAACAGTGAGTGACATACTATGGATAGGTTGAACCCTAGTAAGCGTCGTAGTGCAACTAAGGATACGAAGCTGCATTTGAAGGTGTTGAGAATGATGAGGGCAAACTCAGAATTATGAATCGCCAGAATTATTCAGAATTATTGAAATCGCCAAGAATTTCAATACCAGCCAAAGCACCGTCAGGACTCGTCTGCGAAAAGGATTCCGATCTTTTCGGGTCAATAACCAACCAAACAAGACAACACTGAATCAGAATCTAGTGGTCAAAAGACGTGCCCGAAAGTAGTACAGCTGTTCTTACGAAGTACGAAGGAAGCATCCTCATGAACGACGAAACGTACGTGAAAATTATGGCTTATGGACAGCTTCCCGGACAAAAGATCTCCTACGCCACTGATCGAGGTGATGTCCTTAGAAAGATCAAATTCGTTTTTAATCTTAAATTTCCAGGAAGCTTATAATCTGGCAAGGTATTGACAGTTGCGGAAAAAGCCCCGGTTTTCGTGACAAAACTATGTATTCCGAATTGTACACGCAGGAGTGCCTGAAAAAAAATATTCATCCGTATATTAAATCCACCATCAATTTCGCCCAAATGAGAAATATTGTGCAATTGAGTGATTTTGATGCAACAAAAATGAAGAGATGGTGGAACAAAATGGTCGTTCAGGTTAACCAACAGAGTATCCAAAATATGATGAACGGTATTGGTAATCTGCTTTCTTCAGAAATTATGACGCCCAGAAAGTAACAGTTAATGGCTACCGTTATAGAACCATGATAACCGATTTTTTTATGTAAAATAAAATGACCTTTATGTGGTTGAGCTCTTCACGATTGGACTTCCTCTGAGCCAATCGAGGTAGCCATATGCCGGAATTCATATTGGAATAAAAATAACCAAGAATTATCTTTCGAATAATTCATGGAAATTGACACCATTTATCTGTGTTTAAATTCAATGTAAAGTTCTATGCCTTTGAAAACACGCTGTTTAATGGGTCTTGTTTCTAATATATCGCAATATACCACTTGGATGGATGCGATCCAATGGTATTAGACAAAAAAGTATTAGAGGAAGACTTACGCATCAGATGTTGACACCATTCCTACTTTTCGGGAGGGAAGACTGTCTGTGATGAAGCAGATGTCATTTAATCGATTACGTCACTTACTATCGGATGTCAACTTTCAAATGAATTAAATTAGAATAATGAAAATCAAACGCTGTATATCCCACGGTTCCTGATATCATACCAAACTCTCGATTCATTCAAATGCAAAGCGACAGAAATAATTGACAACTTTCACACATGTTCCGAGTTGCGATTAACACCATCCTATAATCTTCTGCTGTCACATCGAGTTAAAAACTCTGAATTCATTCCAGAGAGTCATTTATCGATGATTTCAAAGAAACCCCTAACCGGTTTAGCACTATTTTCTAAAAATTGATTTATGGGTTGGCAGATCTAGTTCATCGTGGTTAGAACTGTCGGATTTTCATCAAGTCTCTAAACGAAAATAGAGTAAATAACCTGATTACTGGTCGTCATTTATAAATCAGTGTTCAGTATTATTATATTATGTATTTCTTGGGAGGCCCCGTCACCCATATGTGGATGACACTTTTCTCGTTCAATTTGATACTTTCAAACGGTTTTATTTAGCATTTCTTATCGTAAGAATGTTTGTTATCTGTAGGGTTGTCCCACATCAATAGAAATTTAACTCTCTTCCTGTTGACCGATTGATCTGTAATTTGGAACACGCATTTATCTCTGCTGTCGTTATAAAACTGCGTATGATGATCTTGATCTTTAAAATCCAAGAAGGCGACCGCTACAAAATGGCGGACTACATATTTTATCAAAATCAATATTGGTATCAAATGAAAGGGCTTGACAAGTAGAACACAGTTATTTATGAAAAATGTAAATGATCTTGATCTTGATCTTGAAAATCCTTTAAAAATGGGTTGGATGAAACGAAGCTTTAAAATGATATATTTCATTCTTCATGCGTTAATTTTTTACGAAATCACCAGCGTTCTAAAATAAGTGGAAATTCCGAACACACGTATCAGTACGCGAACAATTATCAAACTCGTGAGCAACTATAAACAGAATTTGTAAATTCAAACAAAAAGCTGATATTTGACGACGAAGAATACTTCTACACAATTAATGTTTGATAGTGCATTCCCCTAACTTCTCAAAATAGCTATATTTGCCTTTTTGATGAATACCTGAGTAATTCTGTATTTTGATCACCCCTAGTAAGAATCATGACTAAGATACATACACATATAAATAATCGACGTGAAATGCACTGCATGAAGATCGTATAAGCTCGTATAAGAGGCTCGATATTGAGACAACTCGACTGGAGTTTTTTCTGTGATTGATAAGGTTTTAGCTCCCCCGATTTAATGTTCAACTTCAAAGTCCACCTACCTTTCCCAAATCCTCCCGAGCTGTGACTGCTAGCATTGCTGATCGTGCGCTTGCGGGAACCACTGATCACCGGGATGATGGCAGCACCGCCGCTTGCCTGATGCCGCGGGGATGGCGACGTCGCACATAACGACACCGACTGCTGGTGCTGGGAAGTGTTGGCGGCGCTGGCGACGGCGCCGGTGGTGGCGGAGTTGGTGGTTAGATATGCAGTGGTACCCTGCGGTACCAACCCGCTGACAACTGTGGTTGTGGTTCCCCCACCAATCGGGGAGAGAATACGAGTTGGGGATGACGCGGCACACGAAACGTTTCCACTACTCGTCAAACCATTCTGCTGAGCATTGGTGGTCAGGATGACCGTACCGTTACTTAGTTTGCCGATCGGCGGCAGGAATCGACTCTCACTTACACTAGTACTGTTGCTTGAGATAAAACTAATAGTATTATTGCTATTGCTGTTCGTATGTACACTACTGCTGCTGCTGCTGCTGTTGGTGCTACTACTGCTTTGTGGGCTGCTGTTGTTCCGGGTGTTAGTCGGTATAACCGTAACATCACTGTTCAATCTCTGCAGGGGTGGTTGGAGTTGTTGTTCTTGCAACTCTAGAAATTGAGCTGCCTGCAGTAACGTATCTAACCCGGAGAACATCTTTCAACGGATTCTGAAAAGAAGTGAAAAAAGAGAAATTTTGTAGTGACGCAAGCCAACAAAAAAAACTTGTATGGGGAAGAATTCACTCTCTGTCCCTCGGAAACTCGGCGGGAAGAAACTGTCTTCCCACAAATTTAAATAATAACGGTTGATGCTAATTTTGCGCGTCGCGCAGAACCATAAACGGCGGCCCCCGCCCCGTCTCTTTGAGGCGTTCATCACGCACCTGTTTGGATGTGACGTTGTTCAAAGATGTTGTTGTTGCCCGGTCTTACCGACAGGCAATAGTACGGGAGGTTTATTATAACCAGAGAAAGTAACTCGGGCGAGATCAGCGAACAGACTGTCTGCTGGGAGCCGACGGTGACAGACCGAAAGTGCCGAGAGTGTTGGATCGGTGTAGTTGTGAGACCCGCGCAGATGGCACGCAAGCAAACATTCTACGAGGATAGAGAATTCTTTCTCACAGTGGGAGAGGAAGCGATGCGAGTAGTAGAGGAGACGACGAGCAAAACAAGACAAACAGTGATAACTATGATCAGAGGTAAACATATATCAGACGGAGACTGCATGGGAAATATTTCTGAGAAAACAAGTTAAGAATGAGAGAGGGAGAGAGAGACAGTGAAGGGAGAAACTACGACGTGGGTTGTTTTTGAGTGAATATGTTGAGATTTTCCTGAAATCAAGGCCAGAGTTCCCAGGACTTTTAATTTACAATTGTTCTCATCGAATATTATTATGTATACAACAATTCGAAGGAAATTCAAAGAAGTTGAAATGGTAGGAAATCACACCATCAACCACCTAGAAACCTAAACCTGAATATGTGAAAATTGAAAACCAATGCAAAAGTATACGTTGAAGACAATTTTTAGATGAGGCTTTAAATAATCAGATTGACGCTACGACGGAAGCAGCAAAAACAAGTGTCTAAAGCCAACAACTTACAGCTCCTTCACCACAATCGTTCCGTGTTTCTTAATCGGACTTAGCTCAGGATACCACCCCTGGGAACAACAGTTACGCTATTGCTATCGATTTTGAAAAGTGACAACTTGACAAGTCGGGTCGGAAAAGATAATCAATCACATGCTGCTCCAGAAAAGGCAGCAACTTCCACTAAACCCACTTCTTTCGGTAAATTCCCTAGTTCCAAAAGCTATAAAAGTGTTAGTTTGCAGATCGAAGTTTTGTTGCCAAAACTTCGAGAACTTCGACCTCTTTCATTTCGCGTTCTTTTTGGCCACTCTACTGATCGAAGGAGATATAAAATTCTTATCCAAGAATTTGTCCGGACTTGCGATACGTTAGCTTCTCTAACTTGCCATCTTTTGACGTAGAACTATTATAACTATTCGAACGGATTCTGATAAAGTGCATACCAATTGAATTGGAAATTCTCTAAGATTTGTTTGATATGCTATACATTACAATTCCCTAATCTCTAAACGTTTTAAATTAATGAAAACTGGAAGTATTCACATTTTCCCATACATTTGTTCTGCCAATTTGTGTGCTCCCGCACCCGTACCGTCAATAACGAGCAACTAATACATTCGTTTCTACCCGTTTCCAACTTCCCACACCACTTCTCGTTTGGTGGTCATCGAAGCGACATCGTTGCAGGCGAACATCGAGCGAGAATGTATTCTTTCCCTGTCGAGAAAGACAAGGGAAGGAGGAGTATGGAGTAGAGCTTTTTTCCACTGATGGAATGGAATGAAACCACAGTTGCGAGCGATGAGTAAGTAAGTGCAACACAACGAGTGGACATCACTCATACTTAATGTTTTTCCACTGGAAATCTTAAAATAGACCCCTATGTTGAAAGGATAGACGTAGTCCCACGCCAAAATAAGCGTATTGAATAATATAATTCCGTGGTTCTACGTCTAAAATGCGGTCGTGTCCTAGATTCAACCCCTTACAATTTTGACGTAGAACTGACGTCTTTCAGGAAGGGTGCCAAATCAGAAAACAGGTCACGTTTTTGTGAAATAAGGTTAACGTTAATAACTTTTTTTTACAGCGAACAAATTCTGATACTTTGCACACCAATGAAATCGTAAATTCTCTAAGATTCGTTTGATATACTATACAGTACAATCCACTAATGCCTAAACAGTTTAAATTAAAGAAAACTGGAAGCATTCTCATTTTCCCATACATTTGTTCTGCCGATTTGCGTGCATTCCCGAACAGAGCTGTCAATAACGAGCAACCGATACATTCGTTTCTACCCGTTTTCAACATATTTGATTTAAATAAGTCATCCGCGATTTGAAGCCACACCTTGGTTAGAGGTGAATGAACTGCAAAGTTTAAAGCCTCTTAAAAACAAAGAATAGAATAGAACAGCCACACCACTTCTCATTTGGTGGTCATCGAAGCAACATGGTTGCCGCAGAGCGTCGAGTGGGAGGGAATTGTTTTCTTGTCGGGTGAAGAAGGAGTATGGAATTGAGTTTTCTTCCACAAGGGCCCTTCTCAGGGCTAGAGGCGGCAACCAAAAATAGAATAGAATGAAAACACAGATTCGAGTGAGCTAGCATAACACAACGAACGGGTATCATTCATGCCTAATGCTGATTTCACAAACATACGAGAATATTTGTGCTAGTGCGGATATGGAAGAGTATCCAGAATTTTGGAATTTTGGAAAATACACTGCATTTTTTTAGATAAACGTATATTTCATGAAAGTATGCTTTCAAATTCCAGCAGGGTAACCTTACTGTTGCATGTTGTGGGGTTCGATCACATCTTAAGCGAAATATAGAAGCAAAAGGGTTCATAGTTTGTGATCAATATTTGATTGGGAAGGAGAAAGTCTGATGCGAGTTGAACCAAATTAACGAGAAGTGCTGATAGCTTTCGACTCTACTCACCTTATTCGAGTCTACTTAAGTAATAAAAAAATAAACTGCTGAAAAGATATTACAAAAATTCCGATGCATTCTAAAATAATATTCGATGTGATAAACAAGTGTATTGAATAATATAATTCCGTTGTTCTACGTCCAAAAATTCGGTCGTGTCCTAGATACAACCCATTCCATTGCGATTGCGAAACTTTTGCCATGTACGTCGCAGCTCTAAATGACAAAAGAGCCATCACCTTTAAATGAATTTCAGAATCTGCTGTCTTTGCTTTTCTATCATTTTCATGCTTCCTGATTCGGTGTAAAATAAAAAAAAAACATATATAGTGCCATTGTTTGCCATTGAAACGTTAACTGCCGTGTCAATCGCCTTCGGGTGACAGCCAGGTGATAGAATTCTCATCGGGCGATTTCATCATTTTCCGCTGATTACATATTAAACCTTAAAACATTTTCCGCAAGGACGTTCGGACAAATAGTTGTAGTTTTTTTTTCAAGATTTGCATGTGCCTTTGATCGGCCTATTCATGTGCGAAGATCGTAACAATTGAGCTGCTAAAACCGAATGAAACCATTACGGGGGACCTCTACCTACGACATTTGATGCGTTTGAGCCGTGCACTGACGGAAAAACGCCCACAATACGAGCAAAGACACGATAAAGTTATTTTGCAGCACGACAATGCTCGGCCGCATGTCGCGAAACCGGTCAAAACAAACTTGGAAACGCTGAAATGGGAGGTTCTATCCCACCCGCCGTATTTTCCAGACATTGCTCCGTCCGATTACTACCTTTTTCGATCGATGCAACATGGCCGGGTTGACCAACACTTCTCCAATTTGATGAAGTCAAAAATTGGAACGATTAGTGTTTAGCCGACAAACCGGCCGACTATTTCCGCAAACGGATCCGTGAATTGCCAGAAAGATGGGAAAAACTTGAGACTAGCGATGGGCAATACTTTGAATATTGAATTTGTAACCATTTTTGCAGGATAAAGCTTTAATTAGAATTTATTAAATGGCGTATATAAAACGATTGACTTTTTTTCTACAAAATCGTAATTCGGAATCCAGCTGCTTGCGATCATTATTTATTGAATAATTAATCATCAAACACAAAGAGGAAATTTTTCGTTCAAACTTTAATATTGCATTAATTTTTTGCAGTCCACTGATGATTCAACAAGAGCCAAAGGTTGTACCGCTCATGTCAACTCTGCACGAGCTGATGATTGCGCCGGCTAGCGATCATTCTATCCTGGATTCCTCGAGTCGAGAAAGACGCACCACGCTAGATATGGGGTGCAGACTAGGGGGCGTTGCTGATTAACGGTCAGCTGCATCCCAATAGGAAGTATCCCGTGTCGGGCACACGTACAGAGCACTGAGGACTGCAACATCCCAATTATGAGAACACTTGTAATACTAACCTCGAGCCAACCGCGAGTAATCGGTTACATATTACTAACATAGTTGTAAGCAAACATTGTCAAAATATTGAACTCCCGGCCCCGTTAGGATGACGCCATAAGATCCTTAATAAAAATATATATTTTGGATAAAAAAAAACTTTAATATCAACTAAATAACAAACTTAATATCTCTGTATTGAAAGGTCCTATTAGAACATTATAAATATCAAATGAAAGCTGGTTAATAAGGGTAATTGGATTTGCTGATGAATTAATTGCCAAAGAATGTGTTAGTCCAAAAAATCCTTGAAAAAAAAACGGATTTTTTTTTCTTCTCGATATTTTTTCTCCACTCCACACATCAAGATAAAAATTTGTGAGTAAAAAATTACAAAACCTAAGAGTTTAAGGTTTAAAATGATGTACATCCCATCTTTATCCATACGTCCATACTATGTACGAAATATCTTTCTAAAACAGTTTTCTTGCTCCATTTTCGGACGTAATATTTCAATGGAAACATCTCTCATTCCTGCCAACCCTGCAGTGCATTCATTTGTGCACCAATCGAAATTATAACATAAGCAAAATGAATTAAAAGCAGTTCACCATGTCAAACGAGGTGTGTACCATTTTTTTACATAATTGAATATTTTTTTACAAATTTCAAAATTTTTCGACGTAATAAAATTACACTTTAGCAAAAGATGAAGAGCGCGGCAAGCGATCCGAGTGTGCGAAATAGTGTATGTGTGAAAGCCGAATAACGTTAGAGAGGAGAGATATGAGAGCGAATTTATATCGCACGTTTCGCTCTCAGCATGTGAGGTAGATTCAAAACATAAACACATGATCCGGTCGGTTCGCATGTGAATGAGCGTTTTTCTCTCTCTCTTTTCTCTATAGCGCATCAATTTGATTGTGTTTTGGAAACTCAAACACTATCAGAAGGGAAAATAGCCGCCTTTTCGATGTAGAAATTTAGTATTTATAGAATTTTACACTGTTTCTGGATGCCGAACAGCTGCAAAATATTATTGATCGAAACATTTTTCGATATCGCGCGCCCAGCGTCAACCACTGTTTTTGATGAGAAAACGCAATTTTTATATGAGAAACCGGAGATACGGGAAAAAATTCTACCTCCAACGGTAAACTTTAATACCACGCAAGATAGTGTGCGTGGTATTTAAAGCAGGAAGCTTCGAAAACAAAGAAGAAACATGCGTAAAATCAAGTGTGCATGGAGCAAGAATGTTTCTCCAAAACACTAGAAAAGGAAAAAAGCAAAAACGAGTTTTCCATTAATGTGAGGCGAATTGCGACATAAGTCAGATGGGGTAATTACATACTCACGTATGGGCCTGCGATATGTATATTGTATACATACGTGTCTTCCATCCTTCATTCTTCTTCTGCCTTGAGTAATTTATCTTTTTTTTTTGCTTCCGTGTTTTCCATTTGAGCGGATTTCATATTATGATCTTTATCAGATGATAGTTTATGTAAATTTCGAAAATTGCGTGTGTAAGAGCAACGGTTTTGCGTAAACACGCACACACAGAAAATTCCGGCGAACTGCGCGAATCTGCAAAAAAGAAGGAAAATCCGCTCGCGAGTACTCACTTACAATGTCAGCATTGTGCTTTTTGTTCAAAGGAAGCATGCATACTAGACTCTCTATGTACATGTATATAAGCGAACAGAAAATAAAAAGAACAATCGCTCCGTTGAATGCATACCACACTGCTGACATCGTAAAATGGAAACTGCTGTCGCTTTTATTGCTGTCATCTATCATCAACTACCGGTCAACCGATAAACAATAACAAAGATCTACAGCTGAACGCGAACGAAACGACGGGTGAGTCGTTGCTAGGCAGTAGCGCGAGTCGTGGCACTCAGATAGTCAGCTTTAAGAAAGAAGCAAAAAAATACAAACGATAATTTCTTACCAACATCAACAGCAGTGTATTCCAACACAACGGTGTTAGGAAAATTATTACAATGGAGCAAAATACAAAAAAAAAGTGTAACGCCAACCATACACATCACTCGATGAATTAAAAACAAACAATGGTGAGGTAGTGTGAGTATAACTTTCCATTCACGAAGGAGTATGCGAATGTTGGGTTTCTCTGAGCAAAGACCAATTGCGAGAACGAGAGAGAGAGAGTTGGGAAAGAACAAGAAACGCGACATGTTGTATAATTTTCGAGCAAACAAACAAAAAGTAGCAAAACTTTTGAATGGCAAGGTCATGCTCGGAGAACGTGCGTCGCTGAGACGATGTGTGTGTGAACTGTGAAAGGGTGCATGCATAATTGATGACAATTTAGGTGTGAGTGCATTTGATTCAGGATTGTGCGCCGTGAAGGAATCACCACCATCCAAAATAGACCCGCCGCCGCGCGCTACCAGCTGAATTTTTCTCTCTCGTCAAGAGAGAAATAGAGAGAAGCGATCGAGTGTATCATAAAAATGCATCGTGAGATGCTTGCTTATCAATGTAAAGAAATACACAATCAATTCGTCAGCAGACACGGGGTCGGGGAACGGAAGGAGATTAGCAGTGAATGTGTTGCAATCGAAAACGGTGCGTCCGATAATGGATGTAAATGAAATACTCAACTCAAAAACCATGAGTCATTGTTTGCCCAACACTGAATTATTCGGATTTAGCAGTGTTTGGATTTCGATCAAATCAAATCGTCATGCAAGTAACCTCTAACGAACATATAACCAAATATGAGAGGATCATTCAGATGCTTGTATGAATGACAGTAATCACTTGTGTAACATTACATGATTAGACCAAGAGAGGAACGAAGACTGTTGTTTGCATACTCGAGCTGTATCAAACATCGCAAACCATTTTCGAAGCCTGCATACAAGTTTGAACCGCATATATCGTCCCGCTCTACTATAGCGAAACCAACTGCACAGACAAGTGCAAAGCAATAAAAGATACAAGAAAAATTACGTCATCATTCGGTCACCATTTGCGGAGAGCAACGAATGGGAAAAGAGAGCAGTGTTGCTAGTAAAACTATGCGGTCTATATGAATATACATATTTCAAGGGATAGCGGCGTTAAAAATGGAAAATATGATCTACCCTTCCCTTAGCCTCTATCGAGCTAAATAATCATATAGTTTGCACTCTCTGAGACTAAAAAATCAGGATCTGCTATGTTAGCTGAATATGAATCATGAACTGCGAACCGATGCAGAGTTGTCTCGTTCTCTTTTGTGTCGTGATTTGCAGCACTTTTTTTTTATCCCATTTATGTATTTAAGGCTCATTAGCATTTTTTAGCTGTAACAGAGCCGAATTTTAATCGTGTACATGTCACATGGTTATCATATCTATGATTAGCACATTACACAGTTGCCATTCGTCAGTATTCTTTCTATACCATTACATATGGTACATTCACACAGTAGCCACTTAGGCGTAAGAGTATTCTTTCTGTTCTTCCATTATCCAGTTGGACCACCGGACAGCGGAGACAGTTGATTGATCATTGTTGAGTTATTTATAGAACAGCAGCCCGATGTGTCTTGCAAAGCAGAGCAGAGCAGTTGTATGGATGAATCGATCATATTTCGACCGTGGATCGATCTCCATCGCTGATGATTGTTGCGTGGACGTAGCTATTCTGTAACAACACAAAGATGGTCAATGAGGAACCTGAGTTTTGAACTCACGATCGATCGCTTACTAAGCGAACGCGCAACCAATGTGGCTACGTAGACCCCCTGATTTGCAGCACTTAACAACAGAAGAATGCCGCTGGGGGAAATGATTCGTGTATGATCATATTTGAACGAACGAAAGCGATTTTTTCAGTGAATGGATCATTTGGCAAACGCTGGGATTTTGAATAAATTCTTGTTTTTACGTTGAAATAACACTTTATGCTAGAAAAAAACAAGGTGATACAAAATAGGCTCCCTGATCTCGAATTGGTCGTGGCGGAACTCGAGAAGGAATAGAATAACCGGTACCATGTTTCTGTGTTTCTCTTCACATACCATATTCAGACATTATAATAATTTGGACGAGTAAGCATCAGGACACATTGAACCTTTCGTCGACATTTTACAATTCCACTTGCTAAATCAGTCCCAGATGCTAAACCGATTCAAACGTGGTAACCCGATTTAAACGTCACAGGCAGTCTATCAACTCTAGGACTTGTCAACCCTAGGACTTGTTTTGCCGACGTCAAAGTTGCCGTTGATGGTGTATATCAGAGATGGCCAAACGGTAGTCCGTGGTCTACCGGACGCCCGCGTAGGTATTCCTAGGCGCCCGCCAGCTGGTCTAAGGTAGTGTCACCTCCAAACGCAATGGATTAAATATCCTTCTACCTTTTTCCGTGATCATTTTATAAGGTGTTTATGCTAACGTCAACAAAACATATTAGTAGAGAGAATGATATTTCTTCATTAATGTTTCCGTTTTAATATTTTCATTTAGTTTGTTATTTATTTCATATTAACATATCCAAATGTTCGACCGCAGCTTGTAGAAAAGCAAAATATTGTCACTAGGAGCAATTTCTACAATATTTCCAGGCATATTATTTGTTGAATGATCAATTTAAAATGCTGGAAACATCCTGTGGGAACATTAGGGTTTCGAAAATAAATGGAAACTAAATTTTTGAAAAAAAAACTTCGCCTTTGAAGACTGCGAATGCTAGTTTTAATGAAGTATTGTTATTTTTATTTTAAAATATGATGAATAATGAGTAATGTAAACCTATAACATAACAGGGGCGAATATTTCCGATGGATAGTTCTTATTAGTAATGAATCGGATAGTAGTTTAGCCGGATACCGGATATCCGGCAAGCTTGGGGGCCGGATGGCCGTATATTCATATCTTCATTTACACATATGAAATTGAGAGAAATTGCATTTGAGCATGAAGCAAATAAAGCTTCACATTTTAGATAGTGAAAAACACATTTTAAATAAAAATATTGAACAATGATTAAATTTTTCGTATAGAATTATATTCCCTAATATAGTATCAAGTTTTCGGCAAGGATTATTGGACAGATTTTTTTCTGTAAAGGAGCTTCTATAATAATTATGATTTATTTCCGAATATATTGTATATAGTGTTTACAGTGAAAGATTGTTCTCTGAAACTGGCCTGGTGTACGAAGCAAAGTGTAATCGGTTGTTTTGAAAAAAAAACTGGGACACGTACAGTCTGTGACTCCGTGGCGAGTACGCATGTTATGATTTTGCGCGCGAGTACATGAGGGTAAAACTTATCGTCTAGCACTACATTCATGTTCTGATGACTTTTTGATACAATCAATATTGGTAGACCGCAGCCTAACATTTGAACAATTAAGGCCGTTTTATATTATCTAGCACGTAGCGTGAACGGCACGTACCGACACCGGCAGACAAATACATGATGTATTCATATCATCAGACATAGCAACTTCTCTGTACGGACCGGCAGCGCGGACGGAGCGGAGAAATGCTACTGGTGATTGAACCGATGTCGTACCGAAGAGCGACGAACGCACCCATACCACGAACTTCGACGTTTGATTTGTATGTATGGTGCTATTCGCCCGTGTAGTCGTGCCCGGCACCGGCAAAATATTCTTTTCGAGAAATCCTTCATGCATTTGTCTGAAACGTGCTGTGTATGCCCGGAGCCGTTCCGTTATATGTACGAATCCACATTTGAAATACACGCAACAATATTTGTCTTGCATGAAACGTGCCGTGCCGGTTACGCTACGTGCCTGATAATATAATATTACCTTTAGTCGCCCGTAATGCCCAAAAGTTTGGCCACTCCTGGTGTATATGAATGCTACCATAAGATTTCCATGGAATGATATTTGATGTTTCATTCCATTACGTTGACTTTACGATGACGGGACATTGTATGTGTAGCGCACTTAAAAGTTGCAATTGAGCAGTCACCGAGACAGTCTGTACGCAAATATGCTGCTGCTTTAACAATGTCAACATCAACTGTATGTCGGATTCTTCACTTCGATTTAAGGTTCCATCCCTAGAACACTATGTTGATAAATGGATGTGGAAATGCCAGTCCAAAAAGGCTTTGTGAAGAAATACATCAGATAATCCCTTCAGTATCTAGGACCGATTTAGCGCGCGGAATGTTAAAATGTCGACGTAAGGTTCTTTATGTCGCAATCACTGACTGATTGTGTTCATAAAAGGCGCGAATTACGAAACCCTGATGCTTACCCGACCAAACCATTGGTGTCAAGGCAAATACAGCGACACAATACCGGTCCTTCTGTTTTCTCTGTAGCTCCGCAATTGACCCCTTCGAAATCAGAGAGTTCTTTTTTAACCACCCTGAATGTTACTGAAAGTATAAACATTTAGTTAGATGAAGGAGGTGGACTGAAGTAGGATTGGGCGATCTTAGATCGATCTTTCCGATTGTTTGAATCGATTCTTTCTACTGGAAAAAATCGCAAAAATTGATCTTTTTCCGGTTCCGGTTTTTTCGATATGATCTTAGAAAAACTTTTTGTAGATTTTTTTCAGTGTACATCGATTTAAATTCCATCAAAGACCACTTAAAAAATTCTATAAACAAGTTATCAACATTTGGGTCGCTTCATTGAGCTTGTCAGATTGTCAGATTCTTCTATGATCACAACTAGTGGCGGCTACTGAGGGGCGCGACGCAGTGTTCCTTGAGATAATTAAGGCGGCCAAAATTCAGGTTTTTAGCTAAAAACCCAATTTTTTGT
The DNA here is from genome assembly GCF_029784135.1 of Toxorhynchites rutilus septentrionalis. Classification (NCBI taxonomy): domain Eukaryota; kingdom Metazoa; phylum Arthropoda; class Insecta; order Diptera; family Culicidae; genus Toxorhynchites; species Toxorhynchites rutilus. The sequence goes on along the minus strand of NC_073746.1, from coordinate 298,302,644 downwards.
AGACTGGGGTTTTCGGATACGCTGAGTTCATTTTTCAACTCTGTTTTACAGGAAAAACAAAAAAGGGGGGGAGGGAGGTGCAAGGGGGTAAAGTTAAAAATTTTCAGTTTTTATCGTGTTTGGTATCAAAATGTATGTTTTCGGATACGCAGAGTTCATTTTTCAACTCGGTTTCATAAAAAATCCAAAAAAAAGAAGAAAAAATTGATTTTTCGAACCATCGGTTAACTTTGAAAAATCATCACTCAAAAACGTCAAAAAAACGCCTCTCTGGTTTCAACATATATTATGTGAAAAATCCTCAGCTTTTCAGAAAAAATATGAAAAAAATATAGCGCCCTTGGTCCCGAGACTATGAAAACAATAAAAAACAAATACAATCAATAATCACGAGTGTAGTATTTTTTTCAAAAAGAGATTGATTGGCTTTAATTTGATATATCGACCATCTGAATCGGTTTAGTAGTTCAAAAGTTATGAATTTTTGAAGTCATTTTTGGTAAAAAAGAGGAAAAAGTTGATTATTCGAACATCCCTAAAATGGAAATGGTCGCCCTACTGAAAAAATGAAAAATACGGGTCTAATGTTTTGCGATAAAGAACAAAACTATCACTTTTCACGAAAATCTGAGAACCACTATATCGGTTTGGTATAAAATGGCTGATTTCGGGTTAATATTGAGAAAAATCCAAATAGGGGGGATTTCGGGTGAAAAACTCAAGTGCTGAATGATAAAAGACACTTTTAGGAACACTTTCATTGAAAAAGTTTTGCGGGGAAATGCGGGGCAAGTTTTATAAGTCCATCCGAAGCAAAATTAAACTTCCAAAATAGTACATACTTTGTGTGGAGTTAACACATACTACACCCAACCGAATTTTGAAACTGACAACAAATGTAAATTCTCCGTTAAAAATGCTCCAAGAAACATAATGAGCCAAAAAAAATCGTTTAAAAACTTCACCAAATCACATGTTAGAAAAACACACGCGAAATAGTGGCACCGGCGAGCATGCGAAACTGGTATCTTATCGCGTTGCCAGAGCAATGACGCGCGCGCGGAATGGGGTGAAACACGTGATCCTAGATGCCTTGAACATCCTAGAATAAGGGACTGTAGGATTTTTGTGTTTTTATGCCACTTCATTTTTTGGGTTTTGGCCGCCTAAATTTTCTCAGGGACCACTGTGCGACGTACTGCAACAAGTGGCCATAAGATCACCAAACGGGATTACGACATCAGTTTCAGTTGGAAGCATTACCTCGATCCCTCCATTCGTCGAGATCGGCCTTTTTATAATGACTGACTCGCATTGGACAGTACTTTGAATAATCTGTGACTTCTCTTCTTTTTATAATAAAACGTTGAACTTTTCAAAAGACGCTGGAAACTCATTTGTACTCTCAATACAATAAAATAAATAAATAAATTATAAAAAGACATTTGATCTTTCAAAGATCGATTTTTGGTACAGATTTAATCAAAAGATTAATCTTTTTCTAAGGATCGCCCAATCCTAGACTGAAGCTAGAATTGCCAGCGCCCCAAAAGCAAAGCGCTGCTAATTAATCGGCATATGTAAACATGTAACATGTACACGATTAAATCCGACTCCGTTACAGCGAAAATGCTAATGAACCGAATATACAAATTTTATCCCATTTAGTCAAAACTTTTTGAGTGTTTCCAAAAAGGTATTTCACCGAATTTATAACATGAGGAGGAGCGTTTCGTGCCACAAAACGATTTTGTTGTGATCCCTACGCTTAAAATGGCTTAATTGTATCGATAGCGATCTTCCGTGATCATTCCGTTCAGTTCGGACTTTTTTATCGTTACCAAAATAATTGTTTTTGAAGAGTTAACCCGGCAACAAAACACGGTCACAACAAATTTCAACAACCATTCTGTGTTATTCAGCTGCAGATTCGGATAAACATTTTCACTACGAAAGGCGTGTATCATATGTAATCAATCTTTCAGTATATACGAATGCATTTTTATTATTATTATAAAAACAGCACTTTAAATTGGAATAAAACAAAGTCAACTCTTCATTGATTGGTCTTCTAATTGGCCCTTTACAATTTCCTTTTACTATAAATTTCCTATTACTTCTATCAAAACTCGTCATTATAATACAAATTTAGTTTCAGACACAATTTTCGCTCAAGATTCTTGATTCACTTGCAAAAATCATATATTCTCCGTTACATGGAATACATGTTTGATACAGAAAAGTGAATTTTCAATAATAATTTTCGTTTTCAAAGCGCGTTATTCCACCTCGCTTCACAACAACGGCACACCAAGTTAAATTCCGTTTAAATGGACTAAAAACGCTTATTTTGATGTAATTTAAAAAACCATGTGAAAATTTTATTTTCCGAAATTTCCAACCCTTCTTAAGAGTTTTCCGAAAATTTTACGATTTTTCTCTACGCAAAATTGATCTATTGATGAGATTAATACTACAAAATAGAAACGACGCAAATCGGACCATTGCTTCCTCGATTTTTGCGCTTACCAACACATTTGGCCTTCCATTTTTATTTATATAGATGATTTTCGGCATATGGCTACCTTGACTGGCTCGGAGAGGAGTCCATTCGCAAAGTCTAATTTTTGATCACTGCAATGCAATGGAAACGTATAAGTGATAATGTGGCGAAGATTGTTTTATCAGGACATCAGTTGTCTGCGTCTGTGTAGTTTAGAGACTACACAAAGCCCCACAGAAATAGCCCAATCGTGTGTTATAAAAAATTGAACAATTTGCAGGCATTGTAGAGGTGTCTGTCTGTTCATGATGAAATGGCAAAGCAAACGAACACGCACAAATTTGTCTTTACGTTATTGCGTTATTTTTACTAAACTTGAAGATTTCAATGATCCGATTTTGATCAAATATACACCATTTTGTTCGAGAGCTTCTCGACATTTATGAATGTATTTCCATTATGCTCATATAAACCTCCGTTCTTTTTTGTCAGACGATTGAGTTGTGTATAATAAGGTCCGAATTAGAAGTTAAATTTTGGTGTCGAAAAAAATCGTATTCAGAGAAGCTTCAGAAAATCGATTGTCGTATTTTTTTAACCAAAGGGATATGGGTTTCTGCAAGAGACATAATGGAATCACCCTAAAAATGGTAACATATTATCGAACAAAATGGTACATCATAAATCTAAATCGAATCATTCTAACTGTGCTAAATAAAGTCTTAAAGTTTACGTTGGGAAAAAAAGGATTTAGAAATAGAATTGAATATACACAAAGGTGAAAGTAAATTTGCTATTTTTTGGAGAAACAGCGGAGTTTGAAGAATCGAAGGCTCATCGGGAAATCTTCAAAATAATATCACAGAAAAAATAAAAAATAAAGAGGTTGAGTGTCAAAAAGCAGAATGTAGAGTGGTTAGAGACCTTCAATTTGGTTGATAGAAACTATCAAGTTTATAATGCATATTTTTTGGGAGAAAATTAATAAAAACGAAGCCTAAGAATACACTAACTTTTTGAGCTTCTAAAATCATATCATATCATATCTAGCTGATGGACCGATTTCTAATGTTTCTGAAAAATACTGAACTGCAGCTCATACGTCTACTTTTGGGCAAAACATTTTAAAAAAAGACGGGTGGGTAATGTCGGGGACATAACCGGAGTGACGTAGGACTATACAAAGGGGACAGCTTTTGTTAAATATATATTTTAAATATATTGTTTTATTTTCTACTCCTACGTGAATACTTACCTATCTACCTTAAAAATGGATTAGTTTACTGTTTACTCTTCATGAATATGTTGATGGTTCTGAAAAGAACCTTTGGTGTTGTGTTTTTGTTATCACTCGATATTCCCATCTTGTTCTGTTAAACCTTCCTGATTAGCTATTGCGTTTGCCACTCGCCACAGCTTTCACAGTTGGAAAATTTCTTCCCATCCAGCTTGTGACATGTTCAGTAAATTACATTTGATGCGACGTGCCGGAGAAAGAAGAACACTTAAGAAACACTTAAGAACACTTAAGAAACACTTTGCCACTCACTGAAACTAATTGTTGCCTTGATGAGCGCCGAACCGAAGCTGCTCTGTTCTTGATGCGGGTTTTCTGATTGTCGTGAGCAGCTTTGCAAGCCAACTCGAGCACTCCGACGGCCGAAACTCTATAATCGCTGTTAGGTATATTGGTGCTCCGGCACCAATCCGTTCGGCCTAGTTACCCTTGCGGAGCAATCAGTAAATGCGACCAACAGGGAACTGGAGACCTGCACGGCTCGAGTGAGACTTTGCCTTTCCCTTAACTTGTCCTCCTTTGTTACGTCCACGATGCCGATGCCGTACAACCACACGGGTTTACGGTTTGAAAGAAAATAAGATATTTTTTTGGGGTCCGCGTGTTTTATACTCTAGCGGTACACACTCACAGGATAGAGACAAATCGGCAGACTCAGCCAGAGGGGCAAGTCCAACGAGACGAACGAATGAGCGTTAAAAGGGAGCGATGGCAAGAAAATACATTCATTACGATTTGTTCGCTCGTTGGATTCACATGCAGGATAAAAAGTGTCCTTTTCAGGATCACAAAATTATCTCCAATCTAAAGAGTTTATTGTTTTGTTATCACTCGATATCCCCATCTTGTTCGGCTAAACCTTTCTGTTTAGCGATTGCGTTTGCCACTCGCCACAGCTTTCAGATGGAAAATTTCATCCCATCCAGCTTTGTGACATGTTGTACAGTAAATTACATTCAATGCGACGTGTCGCAGCGCCACTCAGTGTCGGATTGGAGGCGATATTAACCTGTAATTGAACATTTGCGATGACAGTGGTACAGTGTCGACTTTCAATGTGGGGTCATAATTTGGATCTCTATGTTTACAAAAATGTCCAACTAAATTAGTCGCATCACATGTCCGTCCAATTAGCTAAATGTCGAACTAATTGTAAATTACTGTACTTTCAATCTGGAAACAATTTAAGAATTGGTGAAAATTGAATAATCAGGAAAGTCCCCAACTATCAATAAGCTCAGAACAACTGCCAAATTCACATACTCATCATATCCTGGCAAACAAATTATGAAAAAATCAATTTGTGTTTTATTATTATTTTGGATAATGTTTTAGAAAGCACTGTATTTCGTAAACTCTTTTTTGGAAGGTTTAATGGCCCTGAAAAGCGCCTTGTTTTATGGAATGGTTCCAATTTAGAAAACTTAGTACTCGTGGTTTTGAAAAAAACCATTTCGAACGCCCTCGATGCCGCCTTGTTCTGGATTTGCCACCAAAGCAGTTTGTATAAAGAACAAACTTTTTTCTTCTGCTACCTGATGCCGTTTTGCGATTGCGTTTGCCACTCGCCACTCGCTGCAACTGCCTGTTGTCTTGATGTCCACCGAACCGAATGCGTTCTGTTCCGAATGCGTTCTGTTCCGAATGCGGGTTTTCTTATCGTCGCGAGCAGCTTTGCCAGCTAACTCGATCACTTCGGCGGCCGAAACTATATAACGCCGGCTAGGTGGACTGGTGCACTGTTACTAACGCGCTCGGACTAGCTACCCTCGCGGGGAACTCCAGATCAACACGGTTCGAGCGGGATTTTGCCTTTCCCTTCACTTTTCCTCCTTTACCATGTCCAGACATGGCTGCTTGGGTTGGTTTGTTGATGTGTTGTGATGCGAACCGATGTGGTGTACGGTTTGAATGAGAATGATCGTTACGGAAGGAAGGTATTGTATCATAGAGACTTTAAACTTTTGCAGTTCATTCGTCTCTAGCCTTGAGAAAGGCTCTTTGAAAACTCTACTCTACTCTACTCCAGCGCTACCACCTCCGCCCTCTTGCCTTGAGAAAGGCACTCGATTCCTCGCCGTCCAGCCCGTCCAGCAACGATGTTGTCCAGTCGGTGTCCACACAAAGAATGATCGTTACGGCAGCGGAGCGGGGATTTTTAAGCTGACTGACTGGCTCGAGAATTACGCATGTGTGAGACTGCGACCAATGTTTCGTTCATTTTTTTCTTTTTCTTTACCAATCGTGCTTCATTCTATTTCGCTGCTGCTCTGGTTGCCCGTTTTGGTCGGTACGATTTGAGGAGCACAAAATGGACCAATCAAAAATGGGCACATAGTGCATTTTGACAATGCTTGATATTTTACAATTATTCAATTATTTATCTCAAGAAAAATGAAATGTTATTCGTTATGATAGATGCGTAGATATATTTCCTATCAATTGATGCAAAAACCTTTGCGATCTATTGAGAAATGCTCGAGTTATAAGCGTTCCAAATCTTGCATTTTTTCCTACTTGTTCAGTGCCTAGATTTCCATTTCACCCCCTATATCTTCCGGTTAGACGTAGTCCTACGTCAAAATGTAGTTTTTGGGGTGTCTAAACCGAAAAGATCGTAGCTGTTTATAGCATTTTTGGTAAGCTAAAGCTTTCTACTTAACATATCAGAAATGTTCTTTTTTTGAGAATTCAATTTTTCAAGAAAAAGCTCTTTGTCAGCATGCCGCTTATTGCTCTGACTAGGTGAGAATGTGCTGGGGGCGACTGCTGCCCGAATCGCTCCTTCTCAGCGTTGGGTGGCAATGATTTTAAAACTGTTCACAAATACAGACTTCACTGGGTAGACGTGACGGAAGAAAACGTCCGCTGCATCTATTGACGACACGTGAGGGGCGTTAGTCAGCGCATAAAAACAACATTACACAGTGAAGTGAATATCTCTCTCTACCCATTCCCTCATATACACACGCTCACTCACATCGAATCGCTCTGAAAAGAAATAAGTGCAACTACTGCCTCACCCTTCGATTCATCCCATCCCCCCACAAAGCACGCGTGGAGAACTTGTTCACACATACTGGTCGTTCCGAACTCGAGCGCAAGGGTCACGCGTGTCGGCTATAGGTTACACTAGCAGTGGAGGATTGTGGCCCCCAACGAGGGGTCTCCTCCAACCTTCCCTGCTTGACCATCGCTTCCTTCCTTCTCTCATATACTACTGACAAAACTGCTGCTGACAAAAGCGACAACAAACATTCACTTTCAACATGAAGAAGCAACCGGAGGCGTGCAGCGCATGTGTCACATGAACAAAGAGATGCTTTCCCAATGCGTCAATTGTTGGCCTCCGATACAACACAACAAAGATTGTTGAAATAATAGTGGTAGTGGAAGTCGTCACCGTTGTCCTGGACTATGTTGTTTGTAAAGACCACGCTCCGATGACTAAAAAGATGAATCATAAGCACCCTGATTTTGTTATTTTTTTGTTTTTCATTGCTCCGTGAACTGGATAATGTGTCGCAACGAAGCGACATCGGAGTGTATTGAGCCATCACGTCGTTCGCGACGCATAGCGAAGCACACAACTCGGCGGCAGCAAGAGCATAATCGCAAAAACAACCTTCGCGTCGAAGCGCATAAGAAGACGTGAGACGACGACGGAGGAGAGTCATATAAAACAGGTTTTTTGTTTTGTTTGGGAGTCGTCTTACTACACGGATGAATGGTACCTTAGTTGCTGATTTTAGTCAGTCAGTCATTTGTGCTTTCGCAATTCGTGTTGAGCGAAATGAGAATGAGTACATTGAGATAGGGAGATGAATTCAAGAAATAAAAAAAACGAGCATTGGAATCCATTTCCGTCGCTCATTGACGTTCTTGGTTTGGAAACACAAATTCTATAACAAATACATCCTGCTCAAAAGAATCCAAGAACAGTACTATCGACCCTCCTCGGCTTAAATACCTGGTGAATGTTCGCCAACTTCGTCATAATCACTACATCCGAGATAAGCGATCTTCTTCACAATATTTCGCCAATAAATCCGGTCCATTGCTGCAGTTCTCCAAACTCTGGCGGAACCAAGTTTTGCTCCACCTGGTCCAACCACTTCGATCGCAGGGCTCCTCTTCTTGTTGTCCTCACCGGATTCAATGCGAACATCAGCCTTGATGACATTCGTAGAGTTGCGCCAGTTCGTGGTTCATCCTCCTTCTCCATACTTCGTTTTCCTCTACACCGCCGAATATTGTTCTTAGCACTCGGCGTTCGGAAGCACCAAGTGCTCGCGAGTCCTTTTCGCGCATTGTTCATACATCGTACCTGTACAAGACTAGCAGTCGAAGGAAAATTTATACATGGTACACTTCGTAAGGGGTCGAAGTTTGTTGGACCTTAGATATTTGTGAAGCCTATAGTAGACACGACTTCCGTTGACTATGCGTCTCCGAATTTTACGTTTGTGTTTGTTGTCAGTTGTTATCAACGAGCCAAGGAAGATGAACTCCTCGACCATCTCGAGCTCCTCACCGTCGATTACAACGCTATTACCAAGAGATATTCGGTGGCGATCAACCTCTCCTGCTCGCATGTATTTAGTATTAGTCACACTGATCTCAAGCCCAATTAGCCCTGCTTAATGTTTCAGTCGGGTTTACAAATCTACAACATGTGTCGCATGTGTTCTCCCAATTATATCCACGATTTGTTGAAAACCGTGCCCCGCATGTTGAAGTCCGCTTTCCGCATAACACCCTACAGCTCCACGTTGACAGCAGATTCCATCGCCTTGTCGAAATCCCCTGTGAGTCTCGAAAAAAATCCCCCGACCAGAACGGAAATCGAACTCGAACCCCCGGCATGATAATGCGTGACGCTAACCACTCGGCCACGGGAGCACTTGAAGGATCTGCCGTAGTATGAAAATCTGATTCGTCGGCGAGTAACCGGGACTGAATTGGGCCTGGTAACTTTCCACAAATCTACTTACAGTTGGCGGTAGATGGCGAAAGAGGATCTGGGAAGGAATTTTGGAGACACCGTTCAGAATCGTGATTGCATGATATTTCTCACAATTCAGCTTGTAACCTATTTCATAGATTGAACAGATTATTCTTTCTCCTACTGTCCACCCCAACGGTGGCTGTTCCATCTCCCAGACACTGACTATCAACCGGTATACACAATCTGCAACGTTTTCCCGGACCCCTTTTGAAGAGTTCCACTGCGAGGCCATCCTTACCAGCGGCTTTGTGGTTCTGTAGCTGATTGATGACCTCCTTTGCTTCACCCATCGTCGGGGGTTGTACGTCATCGTAGGGCTGCCTCCACCTTTCGATCACCTTGCGTCCGTTCGTCAAGATGCCTCTTTTTTGTTCCCGCACATTTCCACTCACGGCACAATGCCCTTGTTCGAGGCGTTTAGTTTCGTTTAGTAAGGTGATGTGTTTGCTGCCTTCGATTCAGTCGATATCGTTCCGAGTTTTGTGAAGTCACTCGTTCCGGCATGGCTGAGCGCGTGCTACATCCTTCTCGTTCAGAAGCGCCCGCCACTCGTCGTCAAACCATTCGTTCCGTTGTCCACGTTGTTCATACCCGAAGACGGGGGAGAATGGGCGCTAAACCTACCAATTAGCGGCCTGAACTCCTCCTCTTGGCCAACCTGAGCGTTTAGATCACCGATAACCATTCTGATGTCGGTTTTGGACAGCGACCGTATTCACGCTCTAGCTGCGCACATAATTCTTCTTTATCGTCATCGGTGTTGTGGACTGTTGCTGTGGACGTTAATGACGCTGATGTTGAACAAAATGGCTTCGCATTCTCCACATTCTTTCGTTGATTGGCTACCAGCCAGTAGTCAATGTGACCGAGTGTGTGCTAACCAATTTAGGTAGCCGCGATGGCTGTTATATAAAATAATTAACTGTATGTGACAAATGAGAGAGTTGATTCCAGTCTTTTAATTTTTCAACGTTCCTCTATAACAAGTTGCGACACATACCCAGCTTGTATATCGTTCTCGTGATGTCAAAAATGAATCAACCATATTCAGATGCCTCTAAAAAACCCACACAAACTATCGGCCCTCTGAGGGCCACCAAAATTTTCTATGAAACAGTTGTCTTGAGAATCTCGTTTCATTGTAAACAATATCCGAAGCGATTTGAATGAAATAATTTCTTAGTCCTACGTCAACAATGCAGCCATATCCTGGACACAACCTTCTATATTTTTTTTTGTTCATGTCAGCGGTTTTATACTTTTGCAACTCATTTATCTTTAGCTTTGAAGAAGGCCAATTAGAAAAACTAAAACTAACTCTTGGCCTTGAAAAAGGCCATTTGGGAAACCTTGCGGATCACTGCCGTCTGAACGCTAGCGTGACTGATAGGGTGACTGACTGTGAGAGTTAGTGACAAGCATTGTATTGGGTATAGGGCAAACTTGAGGGAAAGTGGGGATTAATTTTTGCACCAATTTAGCGCGGCCTCTTGCTTTGTCGTTCATTTTGCTGAATCAGGCCAACATGCATCAAACGCTGTTTTTTTATCTTCGTTTATTTTACGTCGGTATATTTCCGCCACATTTAGGGCCAATCACCAACACCAGGATGACGACTCCACCACCTGTTTCCCACCTATCAGAAACAACAACTCACGAGCCGGGGCAACGGCTTTATTTTTCTTCTGACCTAACCAGAGATTTTTCACCTCAGAAAATCCAAACGACGCCAGCTGGAATTGAACCGAGGTCGGCCGGGTTGTGAGGCTGTTACGCCTATCGCACAACACATGGTGCCGTTAACCGCTGATTAATCACGACTAGGATGGAATGTCAAGCAAATACCCGTATTTATACATTTTTGTGATTTCAATAGTCACGCTCAAAGTAGTTTTTGATTTATTGAAACACGTATACTTCATACACCTGTTATCTTTCGAATTAAATGTTTGTCATACCACTTCGTTCAACCGATATAGATGTTTCAACGCTCAAAAGGTTGCACCCAGAACGTAACGCTCTCATTTTCGAATTTCTAAACTTACGCCCCAGTATAAAAATTAAAAACGTAGTCCTACGTCTAAATGATCAGTTTGTCGGTCTGCTTCAATTCCAGCAAAATAAATGAAAACATTTTGTTGGTGAAACATTTGACATGATTTCTAAAAACAGTATACTGAGCTGCAATCAACTGCAGTTAAGTTTTGGGAAACATACACTCTGTCCAACTTCTATAAGATTCTATGATTCTATTTCGTTGCAACACAAACAATTAGAATTTCAACAAGATACATTCATACATTGTAGACTGCTTAGAATAAAATATATTTAACGTCAATTTTGTTCAAAAGAGTTGTTTGTTTATTTATTGTGCTTAAATATGATAATTTCAGCTGTCCAGTTTCTATAAGACCATTTCAAATTTCAAGAGTATTATCAATAAAAAATTCAAAACGATAGGCTGATTTACATGTCAATTAATTGGTCACCTTGCCATTTCGACTAATAACCTTGAAAATTCGTGTTGGAATACTATTTATCAAATTCTGCTGAACGGATTTCTCGATATTTTTCTATTTTTCCGAAATTGCGTCCTTGAGTTCTTCAATCGTGGTGTACCGTTTTCCCTTAGTGTAGATTCTGCGTACAAGGATCCCCCCTAAGATTTTCAATAGGATTCAAGTCTGGAGAGCGAGCCGGCCTGTCCAAAAAATTAGGTTTTTGGTCCTAAATCAACTGTTTAGTTTACTTGCTGGTAGGAATAGAAGCATTGTTTTGCTGGAATGAGAATTTTTTGTAACGATATCCACGCAAAAACGGTAGGAGGGAGGATTCCATAACACGTGTGTAATCCTTGAATAATGTGAAAGCTATTTTGAGCTTTCCGGTTGCGCAGAATCCCGCCCAAGCCATGCACGAGCCTCCACCAAAATTCCTGGTTGAAAAATACTGTTTCTTCTTCCGTAAATCACACCAGTACCCGTTGAAACCATCAGGACCATCCAAATTGAACTTGTTTTCGTCAGTGGAAATAACCTATACATAGAAGAACTCTTCGTTATGGTATATAGCAAAATGTATTCTTTTGGAAACTTTTTTTTGTCACAACATACCATGTCCCACTGTCGGTTCATGTGAGCTTTGGCAGAACTCGGACGTCTTCCGAGGTGAGATGGTGTAAGATGAGGAGTTTCAACCTTTTAAGCCCTCCTTATGTGAGTATTTTTTACCAAAATTTTGTCACAGCAGTTAAGTAGTTGCTTTATTCCTCACATGCGATTGTGAGGTATTCGAACCTGTTCTAGCTATTTCCCGCTTATCCCGGTCAGAGAGCTTCGATTTACGTGGAGCTCTCTTCTTCTTACCGCATCCTTGAGAATTCGCCGAATAATTGAGCACTACTTGATTGGATCGTCCAATCCGACGAGAAATTTCTCTGATACCAACATTTTCTTGGTGAAATGCATCGATTTGTCTCTCTTCTCTCTTCGTGAGGACTTTTCCCTTCGGCATTTTCCAGATTTAATTGATCAAAACAACTAAAACAACGGAAAATGTAACTGGTCTTATAGAAACTTGACAGTTGAAAATACGAAAACATTCGTTTACGTTCAGTGCTTGCACACACACATATGAAAATCATGCAGTGTTAGTAGTCACAAATACCTACAAACAAGAATATAAATTGAAGCATTGTTTGTTCACAATAACACAAAGCAACAAGATCATCACCTGGTCTTATAGAAGTTGGACAGAGTGTACGTTTCCAAAGAAAACGAGAAGGAACATAAATTATGAGTTATATAACACAAGACAGTTTACCCTTAAGAAGTCCCGCGATGGCTCGATGATGTTTTGGACAGATGTAATTAGCTGCTACCATTACATCAAGGCTGTGCTGTTAACGATGGTACTTGATTGGTCGAGCGTCAATAAGTCTCAAAACATTCGTATTCCATTGGTCACTGTGGTGAAAACGCTCACTTACCGGTTTCTGTAATGAAAGAAAAACCATTGATTAGTTATTTGAAGTGCTTCTGTACCTCAAACATGGAAATAAAGTTTGTAGATCAGACATGCTGCATCAACCGCTCGCACGTGTCAACACAATAAGTGTATTGTATATACATTGGATCACTTAATTTTCACTGCTAGAACACTTTTATAATATAAATGTGTTTGTGTCCTGTTTATTCTCATTTTGTTCGTTCAAATCACACTCCAATCAGTGTTAGTTCTGAAAGAGTGATGATTAATCCCGTGGACATGTTTTACCGCGGATCGGTCATATCACGCACACGGTCTACTGTGTGGCATGTACCGCATGTACCATGTGTTATCCACACACAAACACATTCTCACGGTCGGAGAAAGAACAACTTTTTCCACTTTCATGGGTGACACATGGTACACAACACAAAGCAGTACAGAAAAATTGCTGCTGGAAAATAAACACAATCTACACCGATTCGTCGGTCAGTCGGTCGGATTTTCGCACACAATCAGCTTGCACAGATTGCACGGTTGTGGTTTCCCAGGGGTCTAGTCTACAACAACACGGCTACTGCCGGTACACTGTTTTCTCTGCAATTTTGCGCCTGTCCTCTCTCGCCTCGCTCGTTATCTTTCCATGCACCCTGGAGAAACCAGCCTCAGTGCGCAAGCTCCCGCACACACAGCCACAACGCGTCATCTCACTGCAGGGCACTCGTGGCAACGCGCCACGAGCGCTGAATTGTATTGTGTACCAGACACCAGTTACGGCATTGTTATTATTTTGGTGGAAGTGGCGGTTCCCCGAGGTGTGTAGGCTGATGATGTAGAACTGCATAACATCAAACTGGACCCCGCTGACGTCGACGTCTGCTTTGTGTTGGAAGCTTTCAAATACGCGAGCACACCACCGATTCAACCGGGTGTTTGTGTAATTTGCGGTAATCAGTACAAGTATACAAGATATGAAACGGATGAAGTTTCGTTTTATTTGCATTTGGCAACAATGTTACGCTACTGTCAGACAGCAGTTTGTCATGATCGACAACTGTTTCATCCAAGAGAAACGTTGAGATGACTTGGTCTTCTACTCTGTGAAATTGATACGGACGATCCTAGGCTGTAAAACTAGGTGATTTCGTGTCCATTCTGAGCGAGGAATGACCAAGGGCATACAACAAATGCGATTCCTGTTGTGGTATAAACTGCTATTGAGTTGTATGTCTTTACAACAAAGTTGTTCCTTATCCTTCTACTCGATGTTCCATCGTCAAAATGTCTCAAAGCTCGTTCGCGCTTTTTTTCAATTTGCAGGAAATTGAAGACTGCATTTATTTATTCTTCGTCTTCGGTGTTAAATCGTACAGACTATGACTTAAACTAAACTAAATTTCTAATTCTGTCAACGAAGAAATCCTTGCTGATACAGAAATCAAAATTTTCATGAACAGCGTTAACAGCACGAATACATGCACTAAAAGAATTGTTTAATCCGTAGTTTGTCCTGTTAGCTGGTAGTCGAAGAGCATTGTGATGAAGAAGAGTGCAAGACGAGTCGTTTATGTAGATACTCTGAAGTAATGCCGGGCAATCCATACGATTTGTGAAAACGTCGAAGATAAACACTCGCTGCAGCTTGAGACGTCTGGCCGATAATGTCTTAAAATCGATCAGCAGGCTGCGTGATGTGTATGGTGGCAGCTCTGCAGGGTTAGCCCAGGGAAGCTGACGAAGAGCGAATCGGATGAAGTACTTCTGTACTCGTTCAAGTTTCAGACCATGTGAGACGTGATAAGATGCCCAAACAGGTGCTGCATATTCCATAACACTTCGTATTACGGAGCAGTTTAGTGATTTGAGAACATATACATCTGTGATGAATGCTGTGTGGCGACGGATGAATCCCGGTGCAGAGAATGCCTTGGCTGCAGTTGACACAACATGCTCACTGAATCTCAACTTACTGTCCACGATCACACCCAGGTCACGTATGGAATTGACCCGCTGAAAAGTGGTCGAATCAAACAGCAGTTTGGCAGCGTGTAAAAGAGATAACTTTACATTTTTTCATATTTACGGTCAAATATAATTAAGCCCAAAATGATGAAGAACTTAACTTCAAATCTGATTCGAGCATATCTATGTACATATGCAGATATATTGTCTTAAGGAGAACATTATATCCACCTTCAATGTGTCGTAGGACGTTGCTGTTTTCTTCAGATCTGACTCTAAAGAATCAATTGCAGGCTTTACGAAGCTTGTTGCGCAAGTGACGGAGCTCGGGCGTCCACCAAGGTTTACGGGCAACAATGAAAGTGCCAGTGTGGCGACGTGGAACTAACTTATCGGAAACGTTATGTAGCATAAAGGGTGTGTCACATCAAATTGCATCACGGAAAAAACGCTGTAGAAATTTAATTTTTAGGAATTATATCTTCAGCTTTCGCTTATAATCAGATAAGAGTGTATAGATCACGTTGGCCATGCTTCACTGTCAATTTTTCGTAAATTTAAAAAAAAGTCGTCGAACGAAAAAGAGCGTCGTGAATTAATCCTGCGCACTCATTTCGAGAATCCGGAGTTGTCACATCGGGACATCGGTAAGATGCTGGGAATCGTCCAATCCACGGTCAGCAGAGTACTAAAACGATACTTCGAGAACCTAACCATCGACCGGAAGGTGAAGAAGGTGGATGCTCCGTCAGTGAAAAAGATCACAAGCGCGTAGTTAAGCAGTTTAGACGTGATCCGAAAAGTTCGGTCCGGGATGTCGCCAATAAGCTGAATTTGTCAAGTTCATTCGTCCAGCGGACCAAGCAGCGGGAGGGCCTGCTTACATACAAGGCTCAGAAGGCTCCTAACCGCGATGAAAGGCAAAACATGGTGGGGAAGACGCGAGCCCGGAAGCTGTACACCGAAATGCTGACGAAGCCGCATTGCCTGGTAATGGACGACGAAACCTACGTCAAAGCGGACTTTCGTCAGCTGCCGGGCCTGTTGTTCTTCTCCGCAGAGGACAAATTCAGCGTTCCTGAGGAGATTCGCAAGCAGAAACTATTCAAGTTTGCCAAAAAGTACATGGTGTGGCAAGCGATCTGCTCTTGCGGAAAGCGGAGCGCCTCCTTCGTGATGACCGGCACGGTAAACGGGCAGGTTTACCTTAAGGAGTGCCTACAGAAGCGCTTACTACCACTATTGAAGCAGCACGAGGACCCGACCATCTTCTGGCCGGATCTCGCTTCGTGCCACTATTCAAAAGACGTGTTGGAGTGGTACGAAGCCAACGGGGTCACCTTCGTGCCAAAGGAAATGAACCCGCCCAACGTGCCGGAGCTTCGCCCAATAGAGAAATATTGAGCGATTATGAAGCAGACCCTCCGGAAGAACCCAAAAGTTGTCAAATCGGAGGCGGACTTCAAGAGAAAATGGATTTCTGTTCAAAAAAAACTACAACCTGACGTTGTACAGAACCTTATGGACGGGGTAAAGAGGAAGGTGCGAGCATACGGGCTTGGGCTCGAAGTATGAATAAAACGAAAATTCCAAAAGTTGTTTAATAGTTTTTATTTTACTGTCTAAAATTTTCAAAAGGATCGGTCTACTGGGCGAATTTCTACAGCGTTTTTTCCGTGATGCAATTTGATGTGACACACCCTTTAGCATAGAAAACAGCCACAGTTTCATCCAGTGGAGTACAGCTCAAGCGTTGTGCCCAGTCAATTGCCGAAAGTTCATTTCTCAGCGAGCTAATATCACACCTGTTGAGGTCGAAATAAGTGGCTTCCGCCGGAGCGTGGCGTCTGGTAAGTTGTAGTCGCCTGATGCTAGAACAATGTCAGCATTGGTTGCGTTGTCGCATACGTCCTGAATTGCATTAGTGTGCGCAATATATTTATCTGCATTAGACGACGGTCTGAGGTAGATTGTTCAAGATAGTAGGTTTTTCAAGATTATAAAGGGTCATCCATTAGCGATTTGACAGTTTTGTGTCTTCGTGTGAACGAACTTTTAAAACATTTTAATGGTCTGTCAATGTCAAAACGTTAGTGAAAATCAACATTTTCATCATGGTGAAGTAAACGAACGACCAACGCTAAACAATTAATAATAATTACTACCGAAATTCGGAGTCGTTGGTTGCAAATTAAGCGCTCCCATGACCGAGTGGTTAGCGTCCCTCATTATCACGACGAGGGTTGGGGTTCGAGTCCTGTTCTGATCGGGGGAATTTTTCGTCAATGAAATTTCTTCCGACTTGCAATTGTGGTCACGCGTATTATAGAGCTTGCCACTCAAGAATACATTCAAGGCGTATTATATCAGGCATTTAAATCTCAACTAAGTGCTACTAAAAAAGTCACAGGAGGGTTGTGTCCGAGACACGACCGCATAATTGACATAGGATTACGTTAGGCTATGTGTTGATTTTGGATATGTTTGAAGAATTACATTGTTAAACTCTTTGATAATGATTTGGTGACCATGAAAAGGGCCGTTTTGTTTGGTTGTTGGGTATTGTTTGTTCACTCCACCAGTGTTTACCGAGTGATGATGACAGAAAGATGGTAAACAGTCGCTGGACGGTGCGAATCAGATAAAAGATACCGAAGTGGAACGAGATTGAAAAAAACGCCCTCTATGATCCCAGACGAGATGCCTCCTGTGTTATGTATGGATGAAATAAAGGAAAAAAAACTCACCAATGTAATATAAGATAATTACCAATACCGAACACAATCATCAATTTTTCTCATCAGTATAAAAATGGTACTTTAATATAGAGAAAACATATTTGAAATGAAAAAGGTATTTTTCTTTTATAATTTATACTTTCTAGGTGTTTATTCAACCCAATCCGAATTTTAACTGGACTAACAATACCTAATGTGAAAATGAACACAAAAAAAACAGACAGCTTAAACCAAACGACTCGTTCTCAAGCGGGAACACATCTTGGTTTTTATGTATGTAAATTGAAATAAATCGTTTCATATATCAAGTCATTTTTAACACAACTGCTACCATATACAATTTTACACCTTCACTTATACTCCCTACTTTCATGTATTTGCAATGACGGTTTCCCCCAGGCATCTTGGTTTTGATGTCTCTGTTAGGAAACACATTTCGGTAGGAACAAAAGTTCCCCCTTACTTGGTTTTGATGTCTCTGTTAGGGAACACATTTCGGTAGGAACAAAAGTTCCCCCTACTTTCATGTATTTGCAATGGCAATTTCCCCCAGGCAGCTTGGTTTTGATTTCTCTGTTAGGGACCGGCCGCATGTATCGTCAATTTCGACCAATCAGAAATGGGTAATTCCGTTAGGAGAGGGGTTGATATTTTTCAATTGTTCGATAGTTAGTTTCATGACATATTTTATTTTCTTCAATATAAAAAAAATGTTATGGAGTGCCGAAATCGATTGACGCAATTAGAGGCGAATGAACTGCAAAGTTTAAAGCCTCTTAAAAACAAAGAAAAAAAGATTGACGCAAAAATTTCATCAATCCATCGTGAAATGACTGAGCAATAAGCGTTTGAAATTGGACAATTTTCACGATGTTTTCGATTTTCGATTTTCGATTTTCAATTTGTACCACAATATGTTCCCGAAAGACGTAATCCTACGTCAAAAATTACGCAAGTAATACCTACGTTGAGAAGGCAAAAGTTCCACTGGGAACGTAAGTGCCATCCAAGAAGGCCGCTCGTCTCATACATAACACCTTCTAGCGAAATGTTGAATAGCAGACAAGAGAGACCATTACCTTGGTGAGGCCCCCTACGTGACTCGAATGAATCCGATAATCCGCTCGACATTCGCACACAGCACTGCATTCTATACATCGTAGCATCAATCAGTCTCGTAAGCTTCGTGGGAAAGCCGTTTTCGTCCATGATTCTCCATAGCTCTTTCCGTGTTATTGAATCATATGCGGCTTTAAAGTCGATGAATAGATGGTACGTTGGGACGGCGTTTCTGGAGGATCTGCTCTAAGGTGAAGATTTGGTCAGTAGTAGACCGAACTTCGAAAAAGCTGGGCTGATAGCTTCCCACGAATTTCTTCGATAGACGAAATATTATTTAGGAGAGCACTATGTAGGCACCATTTAGGACGGTGATTGCGCGAAAGTTTTCATTTTAGTGAAGATAGGACAAATAACCTCATCGTTTCACTCCTCCGATAGCTGTTCTGTTTCCTGAATTCTGTCAATCAGTCGATGCAGATAATTAACCAGCTTTTCTGGGCCCATCTTGGTAAGTAACGCTCCGATGCTATCTTTCCCAGTTGATTTGCTGTTTTAAAGCTGTTTGATGACATTCCTTACTTCACCTATCGTTGGGGGTGGTACATCTATATTATTTACCGCACCAATGTAATCGCTTCCACCGTTATCTTGGTCCTCTGTTTGTACGCCATTCAGTTGTTCATCGAAGTGCTGCCTCCGCTATTCGACCACTTTACGTACGTTCGTCAGGATACTCCCATTCTTATTCCGACAAATTTCTGCTCGTGGCACAAAGCCTTTTCGGGATGCATTGAGATTCCGGTAGAGCTATCGCGTCTCTCGATAGCGACGCAGCTGTTCTACAGGGTGGGCCATTTAAAGTGGAAGCATTTGGCAACCCCATAACTTTTGACAGAGATGTCAGATTAACAAATGTCATACCGCGTTGGAAGCGTCATTTCAGTACAATTTTAACCATGGAACAATACACACCTAAACAACGCGCTGAAATTGTTCAGCTGTACATTCAAAATAACTTCTCAATTGTGTTAACTAAACGTGCGTGAAAAAATAAAAATAAAGTTAAAACATCGCCTGGAGACAACACTATACGTCGATTATATGCCAAATTTATATCGTCTGGTAGTGTTGGTAATGCCAGTCATCTGTCCAGACAACGACCAAGTCGTTTCGACGAGAATATTGATGCCGTTCGAGCCAGTGTTGCAGAGACTCCATCGACATCAGGTCGCACGATGGTAGAATTCTCAATTGCCCTCCTCTCATGTAACAATTCAGCTCCTGGGTCGGACAAGATTAAATTCAACTTGTTGAAGAATCTTCCCGACTTGGCGAAACAGCGTTTGCTGAACTTGTTCAACAAGTTTCTGGAGCTGAATATTGTCCCGCATGACTGGAGACAAGTGAGAGTGATAGCCATACGAAAACCCAACAAGCCGGCTTGCGATCACAACTCGTATAGGCCGATTGCAATGTTATCCTGTATTCGTAAATTGTTAGAGAAAATGATTCTACTTCGTTTGGACAAGTGGGTTGAAGCGAACAATTTGCTGTCAAATACGCAGTTTGGCTTCCGCCGAGGTAAAGGGACGAACGATTGTCTGGCGCTGCTATCTTCTGAAATCCAAAACGCATTTGCTCGCAAAGAACAAATGGCTTCCGTTTTCCTCGATATCAAAGGGGCATTTGATTCAGTTTCCATGGAAATTCTCTCAGAGAAACTTCATAATCGTGGACTTTCGCCAATTCTGAATAATTTCCTGTACAATTTACTCTCAGAAAAGCACATGTTTTTCAATCATGGCAGCTTGAAATCTTCTCGATACAGTTTTATGGGCCTACCACAAGGCTCCTGCCTAAGCCCCCTCTTGTATAGTTTTTACGTCAATGATATGGATGATTGTCTAACTAGAAACTGCACGCTGAGACAACTTGCAGACGATGGAGTTATTTCCATCACGGGTACTAATCCCGCCATTCTGCAAAAATCCTTGCAAGATACCCTGAACAACCTGTTCACGTGGGCTCCAAAGCTGGGTATCGAATTCTCTACGGAGAAAACCGAAATGGTCGTTTTTTCTAGGAAGCACGAACCCGCCCAATTCCAGCTTCACCTATCCGGTAAAGCGATCAGGCACTCGATGTTTTCCAAATACCTTGGAGTATATTTTGACTCTAAATGTACCTGGGGAATACACATTGCGTATTTGAAACAGAAAAGCCAGCAAAGAACCGGAACATGGTGGGGTGCCCATCCAGGAGACCTCATTCAGTTGTACAAAACAACGATATTATCAGTGTTGGAATATGGCAGTTTTTGCTTCCGATCAGCTGCCAGGATTCATATTCTCAAGCTGGAGAGAATACAATATCGTTGCTTGCGTATAGCAATGGGGTGTTTGCATTCGACACATACGATGAGTTTCGAAGTCTTGGCAGGAGTATCCCCGCTTACTCTTCGATTCACAGAATTATCCTACAGATTTCTCATCCGTTGCAAGATCATGAATCCATTGGTGAAAGAAGAAGAAATTGCTGCCATATCGGCCGAAACATTGGGCAAAGTGAAGGAAAATGCCGAAAAAAGGGCACATTTTGCGGTCAAGGCCAGAGGCGGTCATTTACGAGATATCATAATCAAAAAGTAATTAGAACAAATATCCTTGGACCAAAATAAATGAATTTCAAAATTTTTTTTTTAAATTCCACTTCTTTACTTTGCTATTGCAAAAACAAATCCTTCCACTTTAAATGGCCCACCCTGTAGTTCTTTACACCTCTTCTCTTCCTGGCGGCGCTTCTTTTCCCTGAACAGTTGGGTTTGCCGTCGCCGCTTCTGTTTATATCGTTCCACGTTCTGACAGGTAGCTTGACGCAGCATTAGCTTCCGTGCAGCGTTCTTCTCGTGTAACACTTGCTGACACTTATTATCCAACCACTCGTCCCGTCGTCTTCGTTCCGCATGTCCTAGGATATTCTCAGCTACGCTGTTGATGGCTGTTTTAATCATGGTCCGAATCGATGCTAGCGCCTCTATAGGTACACGGTACATGGTACATATAACATGGTCGATCTGAGATTGTTTGATGTGGTGATCTCCAGGTGTGATGGAGGAATTTGTGTTGGAAGAAGGTACTGCGTACGGCCATGTTCTTAGAGATGGCGAAACGATGAATCTTACCGAATACAGGTTTTAGCTTCTCCTCTATTCCGAGCTGAGCATTGAAATCTTTGGTGATGATCTTAATGTCATGTTTCGGGCAGTGTTCGTATTCGCGTATTCGCCTGTAATGCAGATACAAGAATACGCAACTTGCATATATCGCCAATGATTTTCCGTGTTAGGGAAACACATTTCGATTTGCACAAATGCATACGAATACAAGAGTACCCACGGATGCGGTTGCAATGCAGATTTCGTCTGGCTCCTCGATTCTGTGCTCCGCTTTAGGGAATCGCTTTACTATCTACAATATTGAAATATTAGGAGCAATATGTTCTCGAAACATCAAAACATAATATATACAAATGAAATGGGTCTTGCTAGACAACAAGTGAAGGCAACAAGCGGGAACGTAGTACAAATATACAATTACACAAACAAGTCATGAAAAGCCCTCTCCCGATTCTGTCTCAGCCAATTGTAATTCACATCTTACCGTTGAAAAAGCAAGAAAAAAAAAGATGAAACAACATTCACCCTCGAATTTGAGATAGCTCCATTGTTCCCTTGAACGAGGCATTCGGAATTCGCGCGGAATTTTTTTTCCGTTTTCCCTCATTTCCTTTTCCACAATTCTATGCACGCGAATATTCACTTCTCTCAATCACCAGGCTCGAGAAGTTCTGGAAGCCGCATAGCGGCTCCCGTCCTTCTTTTCTGGCACATAAAGAAAAAAAGGACCACTAACAAACCTCTTACGATCGCATTTGGGGAATATGTAGTGATGTAACAAAAACAAGTACTTTTACCGTGCCTTGATTACTGTCATTAACGGCGGCACAAAAAAAAAAGAAGCGTGGGAGTGTGGAAGGGCGTTGTACTCGCGACTAGGAAACAACTAGTTGCTCAAAAAAAAAGTCAAAACAGAACGGTTACCGGTGGTGAGCTACGCCGGGGTCCTGTTGCTGACGCGAGTAAACCCGATAGGGTGCTGCAAACGAGTGGGGGGAAAACATAGCACCCGCCGCAAATGAAGCGAGTGTTTGCGCATAATCAAATTTTTGTTCATACCATCTTTTTATGCTTTACTCTTCAATAGAAAAAGAGCGAGAGAAAGCAGATAAGTGGAAAAGCAGAGAAGGGTTTTTGTAGTGTTCTAAAGATGATCATTGAAGTGTTTTTCTTCATTTCCGAAGTCTATTCTCTCCGAACAGAATGACGCAAATTCTCGAACAGAAAGATGGCATTTGAAAAGAAGGAATAATCTACGCGATGTGCCAACGCCAGAAATAGATCCTTAGATACCGTAAAAAAAAATATTCAGAGGATAAAATGACACTTCTAAACGAAAATGTGTACATGTGAATGAAATTGAAGCCCCTCTTCTTTCATATCTACTGTTGTTACTCTCTCCCACAATTCCGAGAACCTCTTTCTTATCGGGCATTTGTGATGATGGTGAGATGATGCTTTTTCCAATCGCCGCTACAAGCTTCCACTGACCAAAACAAGCCAGACAGCGATGCTAACGAAAACACTCATCATGATTTCGCCGCTGCTTGTATGTTTATGCTCCAACTTGCCCAATTTCGGTACCAAAAGTCGCTCCCACTCGCGCATCGCAGACATGCGCACGTGGAGGACACCCCGTGTTCTCACACGACACGCGTGCGTGTGTATACAAACAAAAACACGCTTGAGGCTCTCTCTATTAAGAGCGACAGAGAAAATCCATGCGGCGCTCGCAAGATTCTCTCACAATGTGCAGCTGTGGAAGGGGAGAATAACAGCAAGCAGCTCGTGGAACTGACTCACGTGGGTGAGAGAGAACGCAACGGGGGAGGATTTTAAATGTCAGCTTCATTATTGTTTGAAACCGTTCACAACACACATCATGCCAGGAGAGAGATGGAGAGGATGGGCGGTTTTATTGAGCGAAAGAAGAAAAATGAGAATGAGGTGAGAGGGGAAATTTATGGTTTTGTCGATTGCGTGTGCTGTTATTTAGTGCACAGTACATAACGCACACTTCGTCAGCCAGCTGTATGATATCGGTCATTATAAGGACAATAGTAGTGGTGTCATAGTTTCGCTGACGACCCTTTCTATAAGACAGGTTGAGAGAATCGGTTAGAGTTGAATACCGTTCAGTTTGTGAGGTTTATAACAAAATGTAAATATATTGTAAATGTAAATATATTTTCAAACAATGTTAGTACCAAAATACATTGTATAAACAATTCAAAAATCCTATATATGTTCAAAAATTCTGAAAAATTGTTCTATGATTTTCGTGGAATTCAGAAAGGAAGGTATTTTTAGGCTGTTAGGGTATATTTCCTGATAATAAAACATGATTTATTATTCAGATTGTACGTTATATCGAAGCATAATGAATAACCCAGAAACATCGCTTTATTGAGTTGTTGTTTGAGTAAGGTTAGGGAATACTGATAGTTGAATTATAACAAGAAGATGAAATCAACCTTTTGACGTAGGATTACGTCTTTCGGGAACATATTGGGGTACAAATTGAAAATCGAAAATCGAGCACATCGTGAAAATTGTCCAATTTCAAACGCTTATTGTTCAGTCATTCCATGATGGATTGATGAAATTGTTGCGTCAATCGATTTCGGTACTCCATAACAATTTTTAATACTGAAGAAAATATGTCATGAAACTAACTATCGAACAATTGAAAAATCTCAACCCCTATCGTAACGGAAATACCCACTTCTGATTGGTCGAAATTGACGACACATGCGGCGGGTCCCTAACAGAGACATCAAAACCAAGCTAACTCGGGGGATTCGGCATTTCCAATACATCAAAGTAGGGGGAGCTTTTGCTGTCACTGAAATGTGTTCCTTAACAGAGACATAAAAACCAAGCTGCCTGGGGAAATCGACATTGCAAATACATGAAAGTAGGGGGAACTTTTGTTCCTACCGAAATGCGTTCAGAGACATCAAAACCAAGGGACATCAAAACCAAGCTGCCTCGGGGGAATCGGCATTGCAAATAAATAAAATTAGGGGTAGCTTTTGTTCCTACCAAAATGCATTCCCTAACAAAACCAAGGTGCCCGGAGGAAATCGGCATTGCAAATATCTGCAAGACGGGGTATTTTTATACTGCAGGTAAGGTAAGTGATTCGATTATTTCTAGCAAATAAAATTTAAATTTGGAACTTTAATATTGGTTGCTTCGTGAAATTTCATATCAATGACCGATCGTGTATTGTGAAAAATTTAGCACGAGTAAGTGTAAAATTGTATATGGTAGCAGTTGTGTGAAAAATTACTTGATATATGAAATGATTCATTTGAATTTTCATAAATAAAAACCAAGGTGTGTTCCCGCTCGAGAACGGGTCGTTTGGTTTAAGCTGTCTGTTTCGTTGTCTTCATTTTCACCCAAAAAAAAGTTTCTACGGCGAGAAAAATTGGAAAAGTGAAGAAATATTAGACAAAGTGATTTCCCATATGCTCTACATACAGTATTAGTTGTTGTTAGTCCAATTAAAATTCTCATTGGGTTGAATGAACACTCAGAAAGTAAAATTTCTAAATGAGAATTACCAATTCATTTCAAATATGTTTTCTCTATATTAAAGTAACATGTTTTTACTGATGAGAAAAAATGATAATTGTGTTCGCTATTGGTAATTATCTTATATTAAATGGGTGAGTTTTTTTTTAATTTATCCATACATAACATATGAGGCATCTCGTCTAGTATCACAGAGGGCGGTTTTCATCATATCTCGTTCCACTTCGGTATCTTCTATCTGATACGCACCATCCAACGACTGTTTACCATCCTTCTGTCATCATCACTTGGTAAACACTGGTGGAATGAATAAACAATACCCAACAACCAAACAAAACGGCCCTTCTCAGAGCCACCAAATCATTATCAAAGAGTTTAAAGATGTGATTCTTCAAACATATCCAAAATCAACAGATAGCCTAACGAAATCCTACGTCAACTATGCGGTCGTGTCCTGGGCACAACCTTCCTGTGACTTTTTCATTATGTTTCCCTTCATGCTGTTGATTGTTCATTTAGAATCTGAAATGACAAAATCAGCTGTTTCTCAGGATTGGTTAAAGGTACCAAAATGTTTTAGTATCAAAATACAGATAATTTATTATTTATTCAAAAACATTGAAAAAATTATTCCGTCACAGTTTTGACTCTGTTGGTCAATCTCAGCGGCCATTTTATTCGATGATCTTTTCATGTTTGCAGCATCCCGAGTCACTTTGGAACTCTGCTTTTATTTCACTTGACATTGGCCAATATTTCTCGATTGGGCGGAATTGAGGGCAGTGGGAGGATTGAGGTCTTCTTCAATGTAACCGATCCCTTTGTCACGGTACCACTGGAATACCTCTCGAATGTAGTGTCAGCTTGCCAAATCTGGCCAAAACTTCATCGGACGTTCCTGCAGGCACACTCCCTTATACATTTTCGAGTCCATTGTCATGTTGGTGACGAGAACTTTGGTTTTGTGTCCACAGTAGCAAATCTCTTGCCAAATCAAGAACTTCCTGGAAAATTTATCAGCGAAAACGAACTTAAATTTGCGGGAATGTCTCCTCTAGCAGTGGTCTTATAGAATTTTCTGGGAGCTGTCTAAAATCCATTTTCACGTACGTTTCGTCGTTCATCAACCTGCATCCTTCGTACTTCAGTAAAACCTTGTATAATTTTCGAGCCCGTCTTTCGGTCACCAGATTTTGTTCCAGTGTCTGCAGGCACATACATTACGATAATCTTCTTACATATGGATTCTTTGTATGGTACTTCGGTTAGAGTTGTGTTTGTGGCGATATCGTAGTCCAAAAATGGAACATACGATATACGATATATGCCTCATATGTCTTTTCTCGTTATCCATCCTGCAGAACCTTTTCGCAACAAAACAGATCAACTGAATTTTCACCATCGAAAGTTACAGGTTTTCCAAACAGTTTTCTGTCAAAGTATTTGAGATACAGCCTACTACGACCTCTGCTAAAAATGAACAGTGATTCCGAATTCCAACTGAACCATTTTAATGGTGAATAGATAAAATGACCACTTACAGCTTTATTCTTCAGCACAAGTGTTCAAAGCATATTGCAAAATATATTTCATATGGAAGTCCGGATTATGGACTATGGTTTCAGACATGGGACTATAATACTTTTATTCACAATGCACAATACACGGATAAATTGTTTTTATGGTCATAACTTAGCTGCGAATACATTACTAGCTGTATTTGACAATTTGCACGATAGGTCACAGCTTCATCTATTGGTTTCTATAGTAAATTCAAATTGGAACGTTTCTGCAGCAGAGTTATTAACGAAATAAAAAGTTGATGAAGATAGAATCGATCAAATCACTTACACCCCTTTCCTTTTGAACCCCCCAATTTTGTGTATTGTGTATTTTTAGGTGTTTTTGGCATTTATTTGAAGAAAAAGATAAATTGAATGAAAAACTTTAGAAAATATTTTTGTCTTTAACTTCATTCAGTTTTAATAGTTATTCAATTCAGCCACCTCATTTATTCTCGGTCTGCCAGACTGTATGTGTGAGTATAGGAGGGTTAATAAGATGATATGCTGAGTTATACGTTGTATAAGAGACTATGTAGACCACTTTGAAGTCTTCGTTTAACTATTGATGCTTACCTAAATAATTTGCCAGAGAAGCGTTTTGAAAAAGTTCCTGTTCCGAAGCAGCTTTTGTACAACACATGACGGACTATTGAAATGAACATTTGCTGCATTTTTTTTGACGTAGGACTCCCTCTTTCATTTCTGTACCGGGAGTTCAAATTTTCGAAAATGAGAGCGTGGTACTGGAGTGCAAGATTTTGAACTATCATACCTCTTTACCGGCTGAATGGAGTGGTATAATAATCACTTCATTCGAAAAATAGAATGTCAAACAGTTATATAATTGTCACTTATTGGTCCAAAAAAGACCTTTTAATAGCTTAAAATCAAGGCACAGAATTTAATTTTACTCATAACCCTATAACTTCATACCTCTACTTATTCACTCACACTTTCGAAATATTCATTGATTAATTGAAAATTAACTCGGATGCAATTCAAACAAATGATTGCAAAGCCAGCGGTAGTCCCACGTCCACCTTGCGGTTATATCACATATATAACCCACTTTTAGTTTTTTCAACCCATGTTCGACTGTTCGGTATTACATTCTTAAGCGGTCTAACGGAGTAAAGCAGTTTGATGGAGGATCATCGATGTAAAGTTCATGATTTTATTTCTTTCAAACGCTCAACATGTTTTATCTGGTAGCTGTAAAAGACTCTAACAAGCGTCTTTCATGGTGCTAAAAAGCTAATTCTGTTTAGAAAAAATCGATAAAAAAAAGTGCAGTCAGACGTTTTCTAATTAAATTGAAATTGTATTCAACGAACAGTACTGGCTATCGCTTAATAAGTTCTGCTAATGTGCGTGAACATGGATTGAATAAAGGGTTTGATGAAAAATAGCTGACATTATTGAACATAGAGCTGAACGAAACTGTCATAAAAACCTCTCACTGATGGGGACTTTTCGGAATAAAGACACTAGTCCTTGGGTTTTCTTGGGGTTTGTTTAAAATGTTCTGAATGTGAATGAGTTTTTATGTTGTCGAACACATAATTGTTAACGAACAGATCTTTGGTATACAAAATATAAAGAATGATGATTTGACATTGGGGGTCTTCGTAGTCACATGGGTTGCGCCGCCGTTTATTAAGCGATCGATCGTGAGTTCAAAACTCTGGGCCCTCAATTATTAACACAACAATGATCATATCAATTGTCTCCGTTGTCCGATCTGCTGAACCAATGGAAGAATAGAAGTAATACTCTTACGTTCAAATGGCTACCAAATTGTAATTTACCATATGTAATGCAACAGAAGGAATATTCTTACGACTGAAAATGGCTACTGTGTAATTTACTATTCATAGAAACCATAAATATGTAACATGTACACGATTATAACCCGGATCAGTACGAAGAGGTATACGTGTGTGCACATTACGCCGATTCAGTTGGGTCGGTTTTTGCACCCGAAGGCCGACCCGACCAAACTGTTGGTTGACAGAAAGTCTGTAGTATGCGGGGGCTCTGAATGAATAAACAAATGGGAAAAAAAAAATTTGACATCAAATTTAGTTTTAAAAATGATAAGAAATTCTACAGCAACGATTGATTTATAATGTAATATTTCTGATTTTAGATTAAATTCGGTGAGATTTGTTAATTTACAATTGCAGTTTTCTATGTGAGTATTCCGCATTTGTTTAACTTCATATGAAAAAATGGGTGTGTTATATCTATGGTATAACCGCAAGGTTGACGTGAGACTACCGTTGGCTTAGTAAACATTTGTTTGTATTGATTAAATTATTGATTGGATGAAACAGTTTCCGAATTCAAAATATTTGCTGTGTAAGTATAGAATTTGAACAAACGCCATGTAATGTAAGGCACTATGGTTTTGATGGCTGTGTTAGGGAACACCTGTCGGTGGGAACAGAAGCACCCCAACTTGCATGTATTTGCAATGTCAATTTCCCCAGGCACCTTGATTTAGATGGCTGTGTTGGGGGAAACCGTAAATCTGGCCAATCAAAACAGGGCAGTTACGATATTTAGATAGCGCTTGACATTTTACAGTTATTTAATAGCTTATCTCAGGGAAAATAACGTTTTGTTAAATGGTACAGATACGTAGAAATATATCCTATCAATTGATACAAACATCTTTCCGATTTATTAAGAAATGTTCGAGTTATAAGCATTCGAAATCTTTCATTTTTCCCTGCATGTTCTGTTTTAATTGACCCACATACATTCCGGTTAGACGTAGGCCAACGTCAACAAAAAACTTTCAGAAGATTTTTCCCGCAGGTTACTTGTTTTTTTTTCCAAAGTCACTCGCCAAGACAGTTTTTGATTATGGTTGGCTGGCTGACGAGAGAAGTTGCGCAGAACTGGTCTTGCACGCACACACGCTCACCAGACACCATCGCTTTCATATAGGACAGCATGAGAATGCACGAGATTGAGACGATAAAGAAAACAAAAAAACGTTTCAAAAATGAACACTAACACCAGTACCGATGTGTTGTTACTCGGAAAGCCCTATCCCCGCGGTCGTTGATCCTTTGGTCTGATGAGGCGACACATAGGCCTCCCGTCTCTGAGGGTAGCAGAACTACTCTATGTGTACATCAGCCGCCTCCCATCACACAATGAGAATCTGGTTGTACCGGATGGGGAGATTCTCTGGGACCCCATGGAACCCCAGATCTAGATTTTCGAGCGAACAAAGAATTTTTTTCTCGTTTCAGACACCTTAATTGGAGTTTGATAAACGATTCTGCCACCTACATTTTCAGTTTTTATGGTCGTCTTTGTATGTTCAACTTGTTTGCGAAAGCTACGCTTTCGGCCATGAAGGAATCCACGTAAGTGGAGCACAGTACTGTTCGCCCAAGTTGAACACCATCAAAACCGTTATTTCCTTTCAAGGGTCGGACTAACGTCTTCGCGATTAGTGCAGTTTACGCGTAGAGCGCAATTTTCACAACGATCGGCTTGCAACGTCACAAAGAACACTTCTTAGTACAGAAAAAAGGGGCAGTTGTATGTATATGCATCAAGTTACCGATTATTTTTGCTGCTTCCTCCCTTCAGTCCTCGTGTGTTGGTTATATGCGTATTGGAACGAGAGAGCAATTGTGGAGAACAGGAAAAAAAACTCAGTATGCTTCACCCGTTCTTCGTTTTACTTTTTTTTCTCACCCGGGACGAGAAAAAGAATTTTTCCTCAACGCTTTATTGATTATGTCTAATCACACCAATAAACCACTAAAGAGCACTAAATTTTCCATACCACTAACTTTCTTTATCTTTAACATCGAGAGAAAAAATGCACAAACAAATAGAATCACACCACCTAATTATTATTTGTACAACACTTATTCGCATATCACTAAATACATATCTACACTAATGCTCCGTTTTCGAAAGCTTGGAGAGCAAGAATGATCTCATATATATCTGCGCGAACCGGAAAAGGGAAGTCACCGAAGATAGGCTGGGAATGTTTTACAAAAAGAAAGAGCACAGCTACCATTCCATTCCACAAAGCATGACGTGTATTCAATGCCAATTCTTTGGCAGCGCACTTTCTGAACGTCCTCACAGACGGAGAGCTAAAGCTGTGACTGGTTCGGATAGGCGGTTGGCGGTGACCACCAGGCGAAAAATGATGATACATCGCTTGCGAAACAAACACCCATACACACAACATCACACGATGCAATCATGCTCTCCTCACTCTGTCTATCGCTCGCCACTGGCCGTTACCCATTGCATTTTTTTCGCTTTTGCTGTGCACTCTCGTTTGCACACGCACACAACTACTGCCGTGCCGAGTGATGGATGTATGCGTGTGCAGCGAGCGTTATTTTCCCTGCGTGCGAATTGTTTGTATAGAAGGGAAGCAAACAAAAACACATCACCTCTGTGCTTTCGTTGTTCGCCGCGCTATCATTGCTTGTCCGAGGTTTGCTTGGCCGGGTGATTTTTGGTTGTTAGTAAACCGTCCCACTACTAGAAGACCGAGTCGATGTTGGACGTTCAACGTGAAAAATTTATTTGGTTTTGTTGGAATTTAATGAAACTTTTTTTTTTTGTTTCGTTTGTCACGTTTTTATGAAATAGTTTTAACGTTAATTACTCTTTTATCTGCAAACGGATTTTAATGATTTGCATACCAATTGAATCGTAAATTGTGTAAGATTCAACGATTCGCTAAATCGTAATTTGTTTAAAATAACGAACGAAAGCATTCCCATTTTTCAAAATATTGGTTCTACGCACTTCTGTGCTTACCTATCTGTGTTGTCAATAACAAGCAACAATTACATTAGCAAAGTACAATATTCATATACCACTACGAATCAAATACATATGCAGTGTTCGTTCTAGGAACAATGCGAAGAGAGAAAATATTGCAATTTATGTTCCGCCCGCTTTCTGCGTGTTTTTGTATGAATAAGCCATTCGCGATTCCAATCCATAAGAGACGAATGAACTCTCAGAGTTTAAAGTCTCTTTAATTCGAGTCCTACCTGCCTGCCAATCCATAGTATCGCACCAGGTAGCGAGCAGAGAAAAGTATTTCCTGTTGCTAATATCTCACAACGATGCAAAAGATGGAAGACTGTCCAGCCCCGCGACGGAGTGATCTCAGGGACGAACGATCTTCGGGAGACATTCGTTTAGCCGCACCCTATTTTTCCTCAATATTTTTAAGAATAAGTAAATTTTTTGTACAGTTTTGCTCATAAAAGACGATTATTGTTTATTTTTATTGAATTCATTCTAAAAAAAAAGTATTTTGTTTTCCAAGTAATTCAAATATGTGGAATCAGGGTGGACATTCGTTTAGCCGCATCCTAAAATTTCAATCGACTGCCAGCAGGTCATTCAAGAAGCGGAATGTCCTTCTCCGCAAACCATGCCTTCGATTGCTTGGAAACGTGGATCTATGCAAAATCCTGCTGAAAACGACATCCTCGGTAGCGTTATTCTCAATATGGCCAACCAAAACATCCTCCAGTAATTGAAGATATTTTTCGGAGTTCATTCGGGTGAAAATGAAACAAATGAGAAACTTGCTGTGATAGGAAACGGCTCCCCACACTTTAAAACTTCCGCCCCCAAAGTTTCGCTTCGATCTCACGACATGCCGTTGACTTAAATTGTACCAATAGCAACTGTAACAGTCCGGACCATCCAAATTGAACTTTTTTCGCCGGAAAATACAACATTTTTCCATTCTAGTTTCCATTCCATGTATTGCCGGGCGAAAATGAGATGGTTCTGCTTATGGATGGCGGTCAGTTTCGGCTTCCCTTGAGGTTTCTTCCACATGATGTTTGGTGACTCATTCAAGATGCGCGCAATATGCCTCTTCATTACTGGAACAACCGATTCTGCCTTAATGTATGAACAGGACATCGTTTCCTGGTTGCTTCGTGTTCGACCTTTAAGAGGCAAAGTAACTTTGGTGTTCCCATTTGTTGGTCGTTATATCCCATATTTCTGGCACTATTTAAAGAAATTCCATACCACTTTCTCAGATAGACCAATTTTTGTTACGATCGAGCGATTAGAAAACTTTTGTTCACTGAATATCTTTATTATTTTCCGCCCCTCTTCCGTCAATAGAATACCTTTCGCCATTCCTTTAAATTCTACGTAAATCACTAATCTGACCAACTTCTTACGTTACACATCTGATATTTATCTTGTAAATTGAACATTCCCAAGTATTTTTATTCCCAAGGTTTTGTAGGTAGGTTAAAGCTTACTTTAAGGAACAATAGATCATTCTTCTACTTTTTTAATGAACTTCCGCACTTTTCGCTGAATACCTCCCATCATTTTCTGCACAGTGGATTTGTCAACTGTTTTTGTTATTTTTTGCATATTATATAGTGTTTTTCTGTTTTGCCCAATATTTTTCAATGAGATGAAAATCTGGACAATTTGGTTGATTCAATAAAATCAATATTATTCTGCTTATACCATTCTATGACATCCCAGCTGTAATGGCAGCTGGCTAAGTCAGGCCTTCTTTACATCATACGCATACATTGTTGATGCTTTCATGTAGTCTTCAAAAAACAAACGCTGCGCTGCACTCGAGTGTAATTTTCATCAGCGCGAGTTCATAACAAACACATATTCTCTCTTGGTACGAAGTTTGCGAAATTCTTAAACACGAGAGCGCCGAATGAACACAGCGCAGAATTCAGATACTTAACATCGCTTCTCACTTGTGTGATGTGCGCCTCATTTTTACACACATATCAAATTCTAGCGTCCGTTTTGTCTTCGCTCGTTCTAAGCAAAGCATAAAAACAACAGCGCGCCTTCATACCAACGGTATACGCTTGTGTGAAGAAAAATAATTCAACAGAGAAAGCAAACCAGACTGAAGCGCGATGTAAAACACGTATAGAAATACGGTGCGAAATACGGCGCAAAACACGATGCAAAACTCGGTTATTAAGTTTACAAGAATTCACGTGCATTTTTTCCCTCACTGAGTGTTAACCACTGCGTCCATTATTTTGAACTATTGCGGAATGCACATTTTTTCCATTACGCTTCAAGCTTATCTACTGCTTATTGATAAACAAATAGATTGAAAGCTATAGCGAGATAGGTGCCAATCAGGAATAATCTGTCTGATGAAATTTAGCCAAACCAAACTTTCTTGGGATTCAGAATAGCCTTATCAAGGTGTTGAAGTCTGCATGTTGTTAGAGTTCCGCAATTGCAGAGCAAATGTTTCGAGGTTTCGCTTTCAGCATTACAATATATATTAATATATTCTCACCCGTTTACATCTATTTTCGGGTGAATAAATCCATTTATAGCTGTGGATCACCCTAATGTGCTCGCGCCATTAGAGGCAACTATAGGAATCGCAGTGGAACGAATTTTCACTTATTTTTAACCGATGAACACAGCTCTGACTGTTGGAAAAAAGATTCTCCCCATTCAGCTTCTAAAATTTTGTGCTTTGATACAACTTTCAATCCGGAAACAATGCACGAATTCGTGAAAATAAAATGATCGACCGGAATGTTCCCAACCATCAATAAGCCCAAAACCACTCCTAAAATCACACAAGCTCTTCCGAAACAACAGCAAACAAATTATCAAATTATCAAACCAAAATCAATTGTTTTGACGGCAACTTTAGCAATCGTAACGGAACGAATTTTCACCTCAGTTTTCAATCGATGAACCCAGCTTTCAATTTGTCTATATATAACTACTATGAATAAAATAAATCCAGGCATATGTAAACGCTGGAGAATTTCTGGTGACTGGTGAGAAATCACTAAAGTTGAAGGCAGTTCTACATCAGGTAAATAAATTCACCGAAAATATGAATATATTCATTATATAAATTCGCGCTAGTGTAAACGATTGGTGCCATTTCGATAAATCTCTCCACATGAATATATCACTAGTCTAAACCCACTAGAGATGTGCCATCCGCTCAAGAGCTGTTCATTCGAATCGCTTCATCATAGTGAGCGGATTCGGATCGGCTCGCAATCAAACCAACGCAGCTCATCAGCTCATTACGGAGCTGCTGAGCTGATGAGCTGCTGAACTGTTGAGCCGCTGAGCTGTTGAGCTGCTGAGCTGTTGAGTTGAAGAGCAGCATAGCTGTGAATCGCAAAAGCTGCAGAGAGTGTGGAATTGGAAACGCGAAAGATTTTTTCGTCTCCCGCGCTTTATGATATGACGTCAGTTTGTTTTCGTGTGTCCATCTTTGTTCTTTAGCTTCAGCAGAGATGCCAGATAGGAAAAAGGTTTTGACGTAGGACTACGTCTTTCATTTCTATACCGGGGTGTAAAATCAAAGTTTCGAAAACGAAAGCGTTACGCCGGAGACCGAGATTTTGAGCGTTAATAGCTCCTAAACAGCTGAACGAAATGGTATGATAAACACTTCATTCGAAAGATAAAACGTCTACGCGTTCTATACTTGTTACTTTCTAATCCAAAAACTTGTTTCAATAGTCTTAAAATTGCTTTCAAAACAGGCTATTGAAATCACCAAATGGTATATAAGCGAGCGCCACTCGGAAATTCACTCAGTTATAATTGGACAGCGATTGGAGCATGTTGTCGATGTTGTGGTGAAGCTCTTCGTTTATCATGAAAGCGCGGATGAACGGTATCGCCAAGAGACTGTTTGTGCACCTTAGGCTAGAAGGGAATCCATCAGGAGGAGAGTGATGCCACAAACGGTTCCCCGGGAAGATCTCGAAGCAGCCGCTACACACACACACATACACGCGCGGAATTCTTTCCATTCGGATGCAATTCAGCATCGAGAAAGATCCGGGAAATAATCTGCCAGTTCCTCTGGGAATTTAAAAATACATTCATGTGAAAGAGTTTATTTGAATGTTTTCTATCCATGTAACACTGTGACCAAATATGTTTCAATCAAGTGCTATTAACAGATGGTTATCGAGTTAGCATAAACCAATGGTGGGCTTCCAGTATCGAGGAAAATGTGGAAATATCTAAACGTTATGGAAAATAATCTGCCAGTTCCTCTGGGAATTTAAAAATACATTCATGTGAAAGAGTTTATTTGAATGTTTTCTATCCATGTAACACTGTGACCAAATACATTTGGTTTTGTGATTTTTCAATCAATCGCAATTAACAGGATAGCTTCTGAAAATTATTCTTCCCCATCAGTAGGATATTTCCGTATCCAATATTGGATGCATAAAACCTTGTGCCTCCAACGTAACGCTCTCGTTTTCGAAGTCCCCCAAATATTCATTCATTCAGAATGAATTCAGATTCAACTTCAAACAAATGATCTCTAAATCAACGATAGTCCTACGTTACCCTTGCAGTTATACCATAGATATAACCAACTTTCTGTTTTTGTTTTGAAAATATTCAATCGTTCGTTACTTCATTCAATTTTTCTTACATCGCCAAACAAAATAATACACATTATTATATGCTTGTAAATAAAATTATTATATTATATTGTTATTTAAACATGACTGTGGAAATACATAAATTTATCTCCGCGTGCTGAATCAAAACAATTCAGAAAACCACCCGGCATAAATGATGATTGATAATGGTTCTTTTGTTACTTTTTTCATCGCGAATAATTATTTCTCGTTGCGCCTATTATTGGATTTTATATTTGGATGCAAAAAAATATATCGGTAGTTTTATCAAAAAAACGTCTCGGCCAATATTTCTGAAGGCATTTTATTTGGCTACTACTGGTTCTAAGCATCTTCTATGTTGGATTTCGGCATTCAATATTTGTTGTATATTATATCATTAGAATTCATATTCGTTTTAGTTTGTGCACAAATACAAATTAAATTCGTTTATTTTTTTTTGCTTTCCGCCTATTAAGAAAATGCACACTATAAAATGTCCCATGGTAGTAACGTTTCATATGCAATTGTGTGGACAACCACAAAATTCAACTGAGCTGAAGAGCTGTTCCAAATGAGCTGAACGGCTCTGAGCTGCTCACCATGATGAGCTGATTTGCCCATCTCTAAAACCCACCGTAACACAGTCGTTTTCGGGTTTTCTGTTGCCGTCCTGCTTAAGGTGATGCAGGTGGTGAACTATTTCTTTCAGAACGATGTTTTGTCGTGGGATTACGTCTAACCGGAGTATATGGGGGGGTAAAATGAAAATCTAAACACAGAACATGCAGAAAAAATGAAAGATTCCGAATGCTTGTAACTCGAACATTTCTTACTGGATCGGAAAGATGTTGGCATCAATTGATAGGGAATATTTCTACGCTTCTATCGCAATTAATAAAAAAATATTTTTCATTAGATAAACAATTGAATAACTGTAAAATGTTAAGCGTTATCTAAACGCCCTAACTACCTCGTTTTGATTGGCGCGATTTACGGTTTCCCCAACACAGCCATCAAAACCAAGCGTGTTTCCCCAACACAGACTTCAAATCCAAGGAACGTGGGGAAATTGGCATTGCGAATACATGTAAGTCGGGGGCATTTTTGTTCCGACTGAAATGTGTTTCCCCAACACAGACCTCTGAACCAAGGTGTCCGGGGAAATTGGCATTGCAAGTTCATGCAGATCGGGGATATTTTTCTTTCGACTGAAATGTGTTTCCCTAACACAGAACTTAAATCCGTGGAGCGTGGGGAAATTGGCATTGCGAATACATATAAGTCGGGACATTTTTGTTCCGACTGAAATCACTAACACGGACTGAAAACACTAACACGGACTTAAAATCCAAGGAACGTGTGGAAATTGGCATTGCGAATACATGTAAAGATAATATTATATTATCAGGCACGTAGCGT
This sequence comes from Toxorhynchites rutilus septentrionalis, assembly GCF_029784135.1. Lineage (NCBI taxonomy): Eukaryota > Metazoa > Arthropoda > Insecta > Diptera > Culicidae > Toxorhynchites > Toxorhynchites rutilus. Next base: position 298,264,942 of record NC_073746.1, on the reverse strand, counting down.
AACCGGCACGGCACGTTTCATGCAAGACAAATATTGTTGCGTGTATTTCAAATGTGTATTCGTACATATAACGGAACGGCTCCGGGCATACACAGCACGTTTCAGACAAATGCATGAAGGAATTATCGAAAAGAATATTTTGCCGGTGCCGGGCACGAACTACGCGGGCGAGTGGCACCATACATACAAATCAAACGTCGAAGTTCGTGGTATGGGTGCGTTCGTCGCTCTTCGTTACGACATCGGTTGAATCACCAGTAGCATTTCTTCGCTCCGTCTGCGCTGCCGGTCCGTACAGAGAAGTTGCCATGCCTGATGATATGAATACATCGTGTATTTGTCTGCCGGTGTCGGTACGTGCCGTTCACGCTACGTGCTGGATAATATAAAACGGCCTTAAGTCGGGGGCATTTTTGTTCCGACTGAAATGTGTTTACCTAACACAGACTTCTAAACCAAGATGTCATCATACCAAACGTAAAAGGACTGTCATTAAATTTACTTGTAGCGAAGAACATAATACATTATACAATTTTTTTTACTCACAAAGCAAATATATTAAATTCAATTGAATTCGGGAATTGTTTCATTTGTTGAGGCGATCTGGCGTAGTGGTAACCTCCATACCTCTCAAGCTAAAGGTCACGAGTTCAATTTTCACTCCCGACATTCTTCCAAAAATGGAAGTAAAAGTGACGGACCAGCTAAAATGTGTTGAAAGTCACTATAATAGAGAAAAAAATTGTTTCATTCAATGAAAAATTTAATCAATACTAACAAATGATTTCTAAGCTAAGGTAGTCCCACGTCGACCTTACGGTTATATCATAGATATAACCCACCCATTTTTTGAAACCGTTGGGAATACAGAAAAACTACTTGGACATTTGATAAGTTATTTAGATTGACAGCTCTTGGTGTAGTCCTACATCTCTCCGGTTATGTTCCCGACATCACCTTTCTTTTTTTTTTACCAAAATATGATTGCGTGGTTATGGACGACGAACGCACTGCTTGTAGTTTTCGATCAAATTCTTGAACAGGAATTTTGTACCTCGGTTGACCAGAAGAGTGCACGAGAAGAATGTGAAATAAATAAGTCGAAATTCCCAAAAATGTTCCTTGTCTTGCAGGCAATTTGCACTTGTGAACTGAAAAGCAAAGCTTTCGTTACTTCTGGGAAATTTGCCTGACGGAATAGACTACACCCATACCTCGCTTTACGGCCTAGGTTCGTTTCACAAAATTTGGCCGCAAAGCGAAATGCCGTATAAGGAATCAATTATTCTAATACAAATTCAATCGGATCGGTTCCAAATTTAATTGATATGTAACATGGTTTATCATACAAAATGCATTTTTTCCTTTTTTTGAATCAAAAATACATACACAACAAGTACACATATTTATATAAAAAATAATAACTAACTCCGAAAACCAAAAACCAATTCCATGCCAAACCGATATAGTGGTTCTGTATATCGACATCGAAAGTAGTTTTGTTTTCCGTTGTAGCGAATCATTTTAGATCGTATGTCGAAAACGTGCCTTAATTGAAGAGAGCCGTTAAAGCGATATGCCGTATAGCGAGGTATGGGTATACTGCCTTTTCTGGAGCAACATGCGATGGATTGTCTGTTTTAGTTGGATTTGCCTCTTCTAGTAGGAAATGGACTTTGTCAGCCGAATAAATGGGAGCGAGGATCATTCAAAGTATGATGAACCGTGTAAACGAAAAGCTGTGTATACCTGTTAAATTGAACTATTAACAAAGAAACGAAGTTTTGAACTCCAACAAGATTTTCATGTCCGGATTTTTACGTGTTGAACCTTTACAAAATTTCGCTTTTGGATATAGTTTTGAAATGACTTTACAGCTTTGCATTGTCTTGGATATCTATGGGTAAATTGAGAAGACAGAAATATATCGACAGAACGCAATTGCTAAACCAGTGTGGCAACTGTTTCTTAGCTTCCTAAGAGGTACGAAGTAGAGATGTGCCATCCGCTCATGAGCTGTTCATTCGAATCGTTTCATCATAGTGAGCGGATTCGGATCGGCTCGCAATCAAAAAAACGCAGCTCATCAGCTCATTACGGAGCTGGAGCTGATGAGCTGTTGAGCTGATGAGCTGCTGAGCTGATGAGCTGTAGAGCTGATGAGCCATTGAGCTGTTGAGCTGATGAGCTGTTGAGCTGTTGAGCTGAAGAGCTGTTGAGCTGTTGAGCTGCTGAGCTGTTGAGCTGCATAGCTGTGGAGCGCAAAAGCTGCAGAGAGTGTGAATTGCGAGACGCGAAAGAATTTTTCGTCTCCCGCGCTTCATGGCATGACGTCAGTTTGTTTTCGTGTATTCCTCTTCGTACTTTAGCTTTAGCAGAGTTGCCATATAGGAAAAAAGGTTTTTGTTTTGAAGATATTCAACCGTTCGTTACTTCATTAAATTTTTCTTATATGGCCAAACAAAATAATACACATTATTATATGCTTGTAAAGAAATTTAATATATTACATTATTATTTAAACATTACTGTGGAAACACATACATTTATTTCCGCGTGCTGAATCAAAACAATACAGAAAACCACCCGGCATAAATGTTGATGATTGATACTGGTCCTTTTGTTACCTTTGTGATCGCGAATAATTATTTCTCGTTGCACCTATTAGCGGATTTATTTTTTTATCCTCGGATGCAAAAAAAAATCTCGATGGTTTTTTTTTGTCTCGGCCAATATTCCTGGAGGCATTCTATTTGGCTACTGTTGGTTTTTCTGTTGTTTAAGTTCAGCATATCCTAAGCATCTTCTATGTTGGATTTCAGCATACAGTATTTGTTGTATATTATATTATTAGAATTCATATCAGTTTTAGTTTTTGTACAATTACGAATTAAATTCGTTTATTTTTTGCTTTCCGTCTATTCAAAAATGCACACTATGCAATGTCCCATGGTGATTACGTTTCATATGCAATTGTGTGGACAACTGCAAAATTCAACTGAGCTGAAGAGCTGTTCCAAATGAGCAGCTCACTTGTATGAGCTGAACGGCTCTGAGCCGCTCACCATGATGAGCTGATTTGCCCATCTCTAGTACGAAGTTATCTCACTCCGAAAGATTATTTCCTGTTCCTCAAATCAAAATTATTCCGGAAAGTTACAAAATAATACATAACTTCCCTAACACATGCTAGTGTATTTGGGGCATATTTTTTCATTGGTTTTCTTCGATACAGTGATAATTAATGTGCTAACTAAATCACTGAAAGCTCGATTACTATCCGGCTTGTGGCGAATCTTCAAACAGTTAAAGCCTGATGGAAGAGTTCGAGTGCAAAAATTATGTCGGTATCACTACCATCTCGATTATCTTCGACTACCCACACGCACCGTCAAATCCCAGAGCAAGCACATATCAGAGATTGAATACATAGACTCCAGTTAGTCGGCGGTAAATATTCACTTATCTACTGACGCGGCTCTTCCCATTCATCTGTCTGTGTTTTCGCTTTGTGATTGTGGTGTGTTGTGATTTGTGCGAATACACCCCGCACGCACATTGCGTACACACGTGTAGCCGTCCGACGATTGTTGCCTGTCTCGGCGAAGGAGAGAACAGATAGCCGAACGGTGAGTACACGATGCGTGTCGATCATGCTCATGCCGGATGATGAGATTTGGGGGTGGGGTGGCATGGCTTACCCAAGCTACAGAGGGAGAGACTGATAGATGAACACCAGTTTAGTTAGAACAAGTTGCCTTTTGCAACTTGCGGAGGAATTACATTCCCGAAATGGAGTTGTGATCCGATGTGGGAGTGTGTATGGAAATGGAAAGCTTTGCTCTGGTTGACGTATGTGCGAGCAGTATTTTTTTAGTGTGTACGTGGAGAATTCTACCGGCGAAGCAGGTTTAATCGAATCTGTTTTTCATGGGAAATCACTTTTTTATCTTTCTTGACGTACAAGGAAGGTATTACGACTTGTGCCTAAATATCAATCTCACTAATGTTGCAAAATTTTGTTTACTGTGATCTTGATGTAACAAAAATCGTTATAATATCCATAACCAGGAGAAGCTCAGCTAACATCTAGTATTGGCATAAAAATCCGCGTCAGATTACATGCTACGAACCGGAATAGTGAAGAATTCGCAGCACTGAAAGACCGACAATTCTCGTCACATCACATAACTTACATATTTATACAGTATTTTCGGATGGAAGATTTTTTCTCTTTCATTCTCACCAAGAGGATTAAATTGAAAGAGATACAAGATGCTGAAATATGCAGGAACCGAAGACGACTTGCTACCCGGGTAATACTGGAGCTTTCCTTTGGACCGACCCCTTGTCATACTTTTACCATTGAGACCGACATTCATACAATATTTTTCGATTATTGAAAAACTCAGAAGAGCGCTTTCAAAAATGTATTATGTTTGGAACGGCCGATTTTTCTGTTGTATCGGTTCTCCAACACGGAGATCACACAGAAGCACGCGTGATCTTTCATCACACAGGGATTTCGCAACCAAATGTGTTGCGTGTCTGCCTACAAAGTGAACGATGTGAACGTGTGTTCGATCCCAAAACCCTCCATTGACAATCTTTTAAATGTATTTGTCAAGGCGAATAAGCTAGAAGTTTTTAACCCTTTTACGGGTAGTGGCGATCACATTGCCACCAACATTTTACGCTAGATGGGCGGTGTCAACTATATCGCCACCAATTTTTACATTAAGGGTGCCAAATCAGAAAACAGGTCACGTTTTCATGAAATAAAGTTAACGTTTCAGCAGTGTGGAGTGATTTGTGCTACAAAACTGCACCACAGGAGCTCGGCTTTCATAGTATGATTTTCAAGCATTAATTTATCGATAGTTTTCGAAGCAGAAAAGGAAGGAAATTGGTTGAAGCTGAACGGAAGATACTGATGTCAAAAATGCCAGTAAAACATCGCGAATGTAAAAGCCGTCTTCTTTTGTGCGCTGTACTGAAAAACCTACAGAGAGTTAAACTAGTCAAATACAAATTTTTTGGTATCATTAACGTTCTAATTCAAAAGATTGACGGAATTTTATTTTTTTCCAGATTGGTGACGAAATTTCCTGATATTCCCTGACTTTCCCTGACATTGTTTGAATTCCCTGATGTTCCCTGATTTTCACGGTAGTCGACACCTTGGTCAATAGTTAAAATTCGCACTGATTCTTGTCAAGTTCTGCTCCTCGCTCGATGGACTCTTCTTCTTCTTGTCCCCACCGGATTGGATGCGAACAGCATCTTTGCAGGGCCGCGTCCGGAAATTTTGCAGGTATACAAGTCCGCTCCCGCATCGCATGTGTTATTCCGATTATGACCACGTAATCGGCGAAGCAGAAAAACTGATCAACTGATTAAACCCCACGTTGAAGCCCGCTCTCCGTGTAACACTTTCCAGAACCAGAGCTTTCCAGTCCCTTGTGAGTCTCAAGCGATTTCGACAGATCGCTTGAATTTCGCACATTGTTGACTGAATCAGCCTTGTGAGCATTCGAGGAAGCCATGATTGTCCGTAGCAGGGTCGATTTTATCACATGCGACTGTAAAGTCGACAAAGGTGTGGTGTGCAGGCACTTGATACTCGCGAGGTGTAAAAATCTGGTCCATTGTCGAGCAATCGGGCATGAATCTGGCCTGATAACTTCCCACAAATCTTCTTACTTCGGGCGATGCATGGCGGAAGAGGATCTGACACAGAATTTTGTATGCATCATTCAAGTTTTACGGACCCCTCCTGGAGAGCTCCGCTGCGAGGTCATCAACTGATTTGTGGTTCGTTGACTGATTAATTGCCTCTTCAATTTCACCCACTGTCAAGGGTGGTACGTCATCGTTGTTCGCTGGACCGGTGTAGTCCTCTTCAACGCCGTCTTAGTCTCCTGTATCATCTGTGTTTTTTCATAGTGCTACCACACCCTTTCATAACTGTAGTTTGTTTATTTGGACTATGGGCTGTAAGTAGAGACGCGGCCTTTTGATCCGTCCGTTCAGCACGTTGCCAAAAAATGTTATGTCTGCAATTTTGTGCCTGCTGCTGATGGAAGCCAGATCTACCAAACAGCAAAGATCTTTATATGATGGCCGGGTTCTTCTCTCCATCACAGATTTCTCGGCGCAAATTTTAAGAACTTCTTTTGAACATTTTCAAGTCTTTGAATTTGCAGATCATACTGCGGTCGCCACACCACACTCGAAAAGTCGAGTTTGGATCGTACAAGGCAGGTGTAAATTTTCAGGATTGCATGCGGATCGGTAAAGTCTTGTCCGAATCGACGAGTGTGAAGAGTGTCTGCTTTCGATCACTTCGCGATCGTTCGTCAAGATGTCTCCTTTTTTGTTCTTGCACGTTTCGGCCCAGAGCATAAAGCCCTTATGCAAGGCGTTGAGTTTCCTGAAGAACTTCCACAAGTATCAAGAGCGATAAAGCAGTTCCATATCCTCGCACCCTTCCTCTTCAGACCACGTTTTTTTCCGAAAGAGGTGTTTTTGTTGTCTTTGCCTAAGTCTGTATCGTTCCAAGTTTTGCCGAGTCGCTCGATGCAGTATAGCTGCGCATGTACAGCATCCGACATTCGTCGTCAAACTATTTGTTCAGTTGTCGAAGTTGTTCATATCCGACGAAGGTCTCTGCTGTGCTGCTAATTGTTGCATTCAGGGTTCTCCAGCATTGATCGAGGGGTGCAACATTCAGTTTATTTACTGAAAGTTTAGAACGCAGTCTGACCATCACCAGGTAGTAGTCTGAATCGATGTTTAGGGTTTGGTCACTCTTTTTGTTGCACTCTTCAGCTGTTAATATTATTAATATCTTGACATCTGATAGAACACTAGCGTAGAAAGGGACTGAAACATAATTCTCAGGATAGAACTATACAACTAATTCTGGAGGTTTGTCAGTTGTCCAAGAGATTTATTTTTTTGGAAACAAATTACAGTCAACTCTCCCTAACTGACACTTTGTGTCTTGATATTTTCCTTAACTCGATTTATTTCATTGTACCTTCGATTGATTTTACAAGCATTCGTCTCTCCATAACTCGATGGTCCCTTGCATATCGAGTTAGGGAGAGTTGACTGTAGTACATACAATTATGGTACATTTGAGGAAGTCCATATTTGGGTAGCTTGGCTTCTCTGCTAGAATTCCAATGAAAGTTATGAATGGTACATTCCAGGCTCTCGAACTTCTATCATTATGGCCGTCTTCAGTCAAGCGGTATAGACGTGTGGGCCTTATTGCGATATCTGGAAGATTTGTCAAACGATTGACAGAAGATGGACGCAATTTTACTGGTTTCTGCTTTACCTAAAGGTGAGTGCAGCCGCTCTCCGACTTCAAACCATCAGTGATATGTGCGTTATGCCTGCAGCTTACACTCATGCTCAAGAAAAGGTATTTTCTGTCGATGATGGCTCACACGCACACGTCGCATGTTTTCAAGGATCCGAACACTGCTCCGGCTTCAGGGCTCTGATACTCTAACGGATTTGCAGATGTATGTGGGGGTACCCCACACTATCTCTGTGCGAAGAGCATGAGAATCGCATGTAGAAACAACAATGACACAATATATCGACACATGTATATTTGTTCCGTATCTAGAGGGGGGAGAACGAAACATTCTCCTCGGCTAACACAGTGGTTGCGGTGACCGTGACCGCTTCTCCTTCGATCAACTATCGCAACAATGAACGAAGTTTTCCCCTTTGATGCAGGTTCAGTCCTGTAAGAACAGACGTGGAATACTTGACAGGGATGTTCCGGAGACCTGCATGCAACCTTATACAAATTGTTTCACCCCGGAAAGACACGAATGCGCGCCGTCTGAAAATCTTTGTTGGAAACATCGGCAATTACAGGTAGAAGGGTGATGCAAATTGTAACGTGTTTGTATGTCGCACACCAATACATGAGTTCAAGTCGTTGGTTCACGTTACTCAGTGCACATATGCGAAGCGGCCGCTGTCAAACAGTTAGTTGGCTTGGAACCCCTCCCCAGCAGCAAAACTCCCAGATAACTACCACACATTTGTCCAAAGTGCTTTGATATGAAGTACCGAAGCGTTTCGCCACAATCTACCCGCCTTTTAAGGACGAACCGATTTGCGCAACCCTGAAATTCTACTTACATTTTTGCTCGGTTGCTGCACCGACTTCGTTCAGAGAAGAGAAAACAAAGCACGTATCGAGACCAAAACTGCTCGTAATAGTCACTCTAGGCAGGCTTTGATCCAAGTCACTACACAGCCTGTTGTGTGTCCGAGATATCGCTTCAGACTAGCTTCTCACAGCAGAACTTCTTCACTCGTTTGCAGGCCCCTCCTAACCGACAATCGCTCTATTGCTTACAGCACACAGAAAGGTTGCTTCCTTCACCGCCTTCACGGCAGCAGTCACCACCCGTTCGACTTCCAAGAAACTGAAAGTACCCCCAAATGATTCGAAAAGTACTAAATTTAAAATGTTCACTAACCACAAAAACTTTCACACGCTCGCGCTTATTTCCACTCGGCGTTGCAACAATTTACAGAAATCACACATCGCACCACTTGTACTTATTTATCACGCTAAATATATTCTTCGCACGGTGTTTGTGAAAAAAAGCCCACCCCCACCGCGTCTCCGTCTGCTCACTATTGCTGCTAGCGGAACTGCACCTCGAGTAATAAGTATGTATTTCTGCTACAAAAACAAGTCTGCACAAAACAGCACACAGAGAGCTGCACACAACACGGACAGAAGCGCGCGCGAGAGAGCTTAGGGCAACCTCGACCGATTCGGGAACCGAGCCAACGCGGAATGAGCCAGAGCCATCAACGCCGCACAGCGCGACTAGTATTTATCACCACACACGTCATCGCAGAAGCAGCAGAGCGCGCGCTCAACAAAGCCGTTGCACAATGGATGTCGCTCTCTTCCGCTCCCGGTGAGAGCTCTGTGTGACGGCGGCATCATGAGCACTCGAATGCAGCGGGGGCCATCGTGTTTGCACTTCGAGAAGCGTGTGCTGTCGTCTGTGACTGATGTGGCACCAACGATACCAACACAACCATAAGGCAGTGAAGTAGATGGTGAGAAACACACGCAGTTGGGAAGAAAGCAAAACATCATCCACGCGATTAAGTAGTGGCGGACGCGTTGGGAAAGTTCAGCATAGAAGTATGTGCAGCAGCATGCGAGGTCAGCGCGTGTGGAAGCGGGTCAGGCGAGAAGTAAACAATACAACGTAAGTAGCTGGGGCGGGACAATGGGCTGATGGTAATAACTCTTAGGTCAAAATGTCATTTTTTGTACGAAAATATCCAAACCAGAAACAATTTTCTGATCGAGAAAAGGTCTACAAGATATCAGCGATGTGACAAACTTCTGAGCTGGTATCTGGGAGAACCCAGTACAACATCGCGACGAGCAAATGTGGTTAAGACGGAAGGAGAGTTTTGGTAAAATCGTAGAGACGCCAGCTATCGTCGTCGAAGATAGAGATATCCGCGGAGCCTCCCGATGCTAGAGCTGAGTGCTACAACAAGGCGCACGTGTCCCAAAATTTCTGCTCATTGCGAATTAGAGATGGGCAAACCGTTCACGAACGGTACGAATGAACTAGTTCGCCGAAAAGAGTGAACGAGCGGTCGTTCTTTTTCAAAGAACGGTAGTTCTCCCCACGAACTGATTGCGAGCGAACGGTTCGTGAACGAACTGATTCCGTAGGAACGGTTTGCGAGTGAACTGTTTGAAAGTGAACTGTTGAAGAGTGAACTGTATGGGAAAGATCTGATTGAGAGTGAACTGTTTGGGAACGAAGTGTTTGCGAACGAACAAGTGCAGCTGAACTGGTTTGCGCTGGACGGAATGGATAAATATTATATAACGAGAACGTTTGTAAGGAAAATGAAACGATTTGTCATTTATGAGCAAAATGCATGTAACGCAGGGTTTATTTTGTTAATGTGTACTCAATTTTGGGTTAAACATTAAATTAGATTTTCGTAGTTTTAAAAGCAAAACTATATATTTTCAATTTCATGTATTCTTTCAATTCCGCGTAACAATCATATACTTTCTGATTATCAAAATAATCTGGGGGAAGCTGGGGCGATTAATGGATTAGGTAAACATAAAATGTTATAGTGAGGGCATGTTGCGAAAAAAGTTTTTTCGTTACTTTCAATTAATTGTTTGGCCTGTTGCGTGTACGTGTTATCGTGATTGTTGGTATGATTGATAGTGAAAATCGCTGCTGATTTTTTCCCTGAATGAACATTATGAAATATGATCTTACATGGAACCTGTGTGTTGTCCAAAAAGAGAATATGAAAAATTGCACATATTTTGTGCGCATCAAATTATTACATAAACTTTTGTCGACCGATAAACATATTTTCACACACAGTTTGAGACTTTTAATGAAGCAGCTTATCTTTCCCCACTAAATTTTAAAAATATAAATCCCAGACGTACACTATCCAATCCAACGATATCAATTAATAGCTGTCTATTGATGTTGGGTTCCAGCCAAGTATGGAAAAGTTCATTCGCTCATTTCTCCACACTTGATTATAAATCACTATTGTATCTGCTTGGAATAATCATGGCAAAAAGAATGCAGCAAACAATCGTAAGATTGCACGATGAATTATTTTACACTCCCCGACCATCTTCATTCGGGACTGATAGAAAACATAACAAAACAAAGAGTGGAAAACAACATTCAATGAATGAATATTCCTTTGGAAGGATCGCACGAAACAAAATAACAAGTGAGTCATGCAAAATTACATCTCCAACGCTGTCAAAAACATCATTCCTTAAGAGATAATCCGCAGAACGGCAACAGAAAAAAATTCGAGCCGAATCGGATAGCATCCACGGCGAAACAAAGTTTCAACTTCAGTTTTCCACCGAAGAATACAGCTCTCACCGCTGGAAATTGATATCGCACTCAATACGAAAAAACAATCTACGAATTCGCGAAAATTTAATGAACGATCAGAAAAAAATCACCAAAAAAATCTCAAATTCACACAAATCGGCATTTTTGCTTCTGGTTATTTCGGATATTGGAATGCATGGATCTTTTTGAAATAACTTTTTATTTAAAGCTTTGGTAGCCCTTGAGAAGGTCGATATTTTGCGTGGTGGTATGGAAGCAACTGAATCGTGATTCAAAATCCACTTTCCACTCAACGGTATCAAAACCGATGAGAAGTAACTTTTCGTCGAGTCGCCACAACGAATTTAAGAACAATTTAAGAAAAGATTAAAATTGCAATGCAGTTAGATATTTCATTCACAACTCTCCCTCTGAAGCGATTCTGCATAGAGAACAAACTCTACTCGTTGGCTGAAGGATGTATGTTTCGCAAATGCAATTCATAACCATTTTCCACTTTCCACTTTTCACTATACTTGCTTTGGAATACTCTTCTATAAAATTTGTTGGTGGCAGATTTGACAATCTTCATATTAAGGGGGTATTCTAGTGTAGATACAAGAATTTCGGACGTTTTTTCGAGCTCCGTAAAAATAAAACAAAAAATGTTTTTAATATCCATTATATCATTATTTGTTCATCTATCTTTAAACAATAAAACAAAAATTGAACGGAGAAAAAATATTCATAACTAGAATAGTTATGAGCTGATGAATAGGTGTACCATGGCGTACACGATTCCAGCCCTTCTGGTCATTTGAAACAAAAAATCGAACAGATTCTGAATCAGTAAAGATGTCTCTATCGTTTGAAAAACAAAATTCGGCTAAAAACGTTTTTTCTAATGTTTCCAGATTTTTTAAAAAATAGTAAAATTTAAAAAATTGAACTTTTTAGAGGTTCATGCGAGAAAGAGATTGATGCAGATTGTTTTCATATAACTTCCACATGAATCGGTTCAGTAGAATTTGAGATATCGTGTACGCCATTTTGAAAAACCTAGTTTCGAAAAAAACGCGTTTGAAGTTCATTGTTATGGCCGTACCAGGTTAAATGCCGCATCACTAAAATGGCTCTAACTCGGTGAATAATAGGATTTTAGATAAGTTCTATCTAGGGATTGTTGAATGCCTAAAGTACAGAAATATGTAGGAAAAAAATGATTTTCTTCATATTTCTAGACTAGAATACTGCCTCAAGTTTCATCCCTAACATATGGCGTTGACCGATCGCTGTATGGAGTGAAACTAGAAACCTAAACCACGGTGCAAAACGATTAATACCTCTCGTTCGATGCAGCGTGACATCGAAAAATGAAACCATACCATGTAAGCAAACGTCCGAATTGCATACAATAATGTAATTTATTGCATTGTGGGAGAATGTGAGCGGCGAGTGAAATCGGAAAATAGGTCACGTTTTTTTAGATCATGTTTTAGCATCCTACCCTGCTTTCCTTACCCGTACCGTCAATAAGAAGCAATTAACGCATTGTCGAGGAACTATTTTATATGTCACTGCGGATCAGTCGGTCATTGATTGCTCGAAATTCAAATGCAGAAAACAAACACTACAACATGTGAACCGACACTATGGAGAGAGGACGAAAACTGCAATTGCAATTTAAGCTACGTACGGTTCTGATCTCAACTTCGATTTCAAGGCGAAACTCGATAAAATGGTACAAAACGACGGTTCTCATGCTGTCTGGTGAAGACGGATTGTATATACGAGGTATGACTATTAAAAAACGAGACTGGTTATGAAAAAGGGTTATATTTTAAAAATTACAGTACAACGATATGCTCCCCTTCAATATACTCCCCTTGGCTCCTCACACACCTTTCCATACGTTTTTTCCATTACTCGAAGTAGTGCTGAAACTCTTCTTTTGTGATGGCGTTCAAAAGCCGCGTCGCTTTTTCCTTCGCCTCTTGTACGGTCTGAAATCGGGTACCTTTCAACACGGATTTGATCTTGGGGAATAGAAAAAAAAAAGTCGCATGGGGCTAGATCTGGCGAGTACGGGGCATGTTCGAGCACTGGAATGCCTTTATCGGCTAAAAATTGCTTCACTGACAGCGCGTTATGGGCAGGTATGTTGTTGTTCGTGTTTTTCGTCACACGATTTCCGACGCGCACTACAAACCACGTTCCATTCAAACCACTGCTGCTCACAAACTACTATAGTGACAAAAACGTGTTTTTGTACGTTCATAGCAGACACTTCAAGCTACCCAACGCACTGTTCGTTTTCTCTCCCACCCCTCTAGGGCGCCCTCCAAGCGCGCAGTCTCGTTATTTAATAGCCATACCTCGTATTCCTGCTTCACACGCATACATTGTTGTTATTTTGAAAAATGGGATTGAAATTTTTATCATTAAGCGGTTTTATTGTTTTGTTTGTTAGAAATTTGGAATAATGGTGGTGACGAAACTAATACATAATCGCCTATGACCGTGTGTATGTCGAATGAAAAAGAGCGACGCGATAACTGTTATAGCTTGGGAATAATTCTTAGGAGGGAGAGAATGAATCAAGAATCATCCATCTTCAGTTGATACTTCGAAGCCACGGCTCTTTTCAGCATCACTAGAATTTCGCAAGGAAAGTTGGAACTAGGAAAATTGCTAGTAGAATTGGTCGATGTCATCAAGTGATACGCAATTACTTGGCAAATCCCGAAGTATACAGAAAAAATTACAAAGACTCTACGTAAATCGAATTTCTCCAAAAAATAAAGGGCAAAATAATACGAATTGTTTCGAATACCTTGAAATTATTGATGCTAACCAAGGAATATTTGAAGTGAAACGTTCCTCAGGAGACAATTCGTTAAGTATTGGTCAAGAGTTCTAGCATCGAGAGAAAAAAAAAGAAGAAAACGCCTAATTCTACAACTTCTCTCATCAACAAACAATTGTGTTTCTAGAAATCACATAAAACGGCAATGGAATATGGTAGACCCACATAAATTTCAGCTTCTTCAGACTATCGCCTTCAAATCTCAACAAGTTAAGACATATTTTTGCGGCAAAAGAACAAAGATTGGTCCTGATGAATTCAACGGATACTGGCGCGATTTATGGAAGCAAGAAAACATTTATCTACTCGGCACTTCGGTGGCGAATGATGTACGGTGTGAACAAAATTTTGTGCAGCTGTAAAGCTCAAGATAGCTTTCACATCCTTCAAAATGAATAGTGAAGACTACATCCGATTTTTGGAGGGCTCACCACCTACCTTTTTGCGGAAATATCGAACTCAACCCCAGTACAGAACCTGTGGAGCTTCCCAGTTCGAAGAATTTTACGTCGATGGAAAGCAGTATACTAGTGTAGATGAGCTCAAGACAGTGATTTCAGAGACATAAGAAAATATCGAAAGTAGAAAATAACAAGTGTAGTACTCAACGAAATAGGCTTGCGATGGCTCCTATGCGTTAGTAGACACTGGGTTCAATCTGTTGAAATATGGATTTCTTGGAAGGTTTGTATTATGGACTATCTTAGGTACGATTTGGAGTTTACAGATTACGGAATGTTTCCTAATTCGGGTGACTTCACTTTGCATAGACTTAAGGCCACTTTTCCAGTGATATCTACCCGTTGAACGATATGAAACAGAGACCTGGAGAAAAAGATGTGATCATACTCCAAACACATCGCCCATGTAGCGGTTAGAGATCCAATCAGATAGCGGAAGAATCTAAAGTTCGAGACAAAATCGATTTGTTTCACCCAAGTAGCCATCAGGGGATAATGAACCGTTTCGAACTAATTTTCCGAGTCAAACCGGCTCTCCAATGCTCATTCGCAAATCAGTAATCAAAACATCGCCACTCGATATCAGTCGGCTTTCAGGAACGCCTCGGAGGATTCCTGTCCCAGACGGCGGAGCTACAACCACTACCAATACACGAAATCCAAGTTCAGTTTCGTTATGAACAGTATTCTACCAACACTATTCCCGGTAGTGGTATTCAGACTTGCAGACGAGCATGCGCACAAACACATAAACACACATGGCAGGCATGTTCTCTCTTCACTTGGTTCCGTGCAGGTTCCAACTCAGCTGAGAGATGGGATCGTCTCGTTCTGCCCTCCCACCACAAACGGGTGAGTGGAGCAGACTGAAAACCAACTACGGTTGGCGTCGAATGATTTCATTTTTTGTTGTTTTGTTACCCCTCCGAGATTATCATCATATGTGAAGCTGCGAAACTAGATCTGCCCTGCAAAATCTCCTGCACATGCATTATTTATGGAACCCGCTGGAATATAGTGTGCCATTAAGTGCTACATTATTATTATTAAGGGCCTTCGGACGTGAGGAAGCATGGGCCATAATAACGCAGACGAGGTTTGCCATAATTAGCTATGCTTCATTCTCCACTAGTTTTCAGCGGAAAACTTATACATATGAGGCAACACTATTCTGTGCCCGATGAGCTTCCAAACCAGCAACTCAGCCAGCCAGCGGTATCAACGTGGATCCACATGACACCAGTTCGCAGGGTAGTGGATTTTGTGAGTTGTCTTTTTTTCTTCCTCTCTCTGTTTTCTGCTGTTCGAAATGGACAACTCACAATCTGAAATTGTGTGGATGGGTATTTCCCCCTTCCTGCCAGGGAGTTGTAAGCGAATTATTACCATAGGCACAGTTGGATCGCTGCACAGAACATAGATTAGTAGGTATGCTATGGGAAAGTCGACCAATAACTTTGCGGCCCAGATGTCGGACAGTGGGAAGATTCGAGCACGGTTGGCCCAAAATTTAGCAACAGATGAAGTTTCTAATATTGCCAGTTGCGTGAATGGAACATGAAAAAATAGCCACAATGACGTATTTTTAAAATGTGTTATGCTTGTAAAAGTTGGAAGACATCCCATTTCATTCTTTGTTTTCAAGAGGCTTTGAACTTTGCAGTTTATTCGCCTCTAAAAAGTAAAGCGTAAAGAGTTAAACTAACCTGAGATGTGCAAAATCTTAAGATACTCAAAAAAATGGCGTTTGAGAGCTTCTGATATTATCCTTCAATGGTTGAAATTCTTCCTCGCAGACCGTTCTCCCTCTATGAAATTAGTACATCAGGCGTACCCCAGCAACGGGAGCAACGCTGGACCGCTAATCTGCTCGATTTACTAGAATGATGTTTGGATATTTCCCCAAGGATACAACAAAAGCGTGTATGTCGATTCGTTCAGCCACCGATTGCTTTATTTATTTATTTAAAATGATGCTACATCCCACGAAGAGATTGGATCTTATTCACAACGTTGTTCCGCCGATACATCCAGTCCATAGCGGCAGTTCTGCAACTCCCGGCTGCACCGATTCTAGTCAAGTCTTACTCCAACCACCTCGCTCGCTGGGCTCCTCTTCTTCTTTCTCCCAGCGGATTCAATGCGAACATCTTCTGTGTATGACAGTTCAGAGAGAATACCGAGATCCCAAACAAACCAACTGGGATCATTATTTCCCTTGAACTCAAGTCAAAATCTCTAAACTCAAAAATAAGGTCGATCCAGCAGCTTGAATCAGCTTCAAAAGAATTAAACGAAAAGAATTAAACGTGCCTACAACAGCAATTGCCCAAATTGCCAAAATCTGGATTTTCAGCGTTACGTAATTTGTGCACGACGCCTATTGTTCTGAGCAAGTGCTTGTGAGTCCTCATCAAGCATTGTCCATGCTTCTAGCCCATGGAGAACAAGCGGTCCAATCAGGGATTTGTACACAGTATACTTTGTACGAGGTCGGAGTTTGTTGGGCCGAAGGGATTGGCGGAGCCCATGGTAGGTGCGACTTCCGTTGGCTATGCGTCATCGAATATCGCGGATGTTGTTGTTGATGTTGTCATTTGTTACCAACGAACCAATGTAGATAAATTCCTAGACCACCTCGAGCTTATTGCCGTCGATCACAACACTGCTACGAAGAAGGATTCTGTTTCGATCAGCCCCTATTGCTAGCATGTCTTTAGTCTTAGACGCATCGATCCCGAGCCCAATCAGGTCTGCTTCGTGTTACAGTCGGATTGCAGTGGTTCAAGGCTTCTACAGAAGAAGAAGTCGGGTATACAAGTCTGCTACCGTTGCATGTGTTCTTCGCCGATTGCTCTAAACTGTAGAGATGGATAAATATTTTCTACGAATGGTGTATTTGTAATTAGCTTAGCGTTATCGTTGCGGAGTGCGCAGTGATCAACTTCAGTAAAAAGTAAACTCCAACACAATACGGCTGTTACATCAACCAGGACATAATTCAACGAGTGAGGGTGGGAAAGGATCTAGGTGTCCTTTTTGATTGTTGGATTCGTGTTACGTGTTACGCACTCGCCCGTTCAATCCTAGAAACGGCGATGGTTGTTTGGAATATTTACACTGATATTTGGTCCATAAGGATTCAGTCTGTTCAGAGAAAGTTTGTCAGATCACACGAACATATTGTTGTTGCTTCTGATCTTTGTCAAAGGTTGATTGAAATGATTAGTTGGTTGTTCAATTAAAGTTTATAAACAATTTCATTCGATTTCAGCGGCTAGAGTATTACGCGCGAAAAGGTTTTAGTTACCTTCTGAGGTAGCCCATTGATAACCTTTGACGTCGTGATTTGAGAATACAATAGAGTACAGCAGCGCCGTGCTCAGCTGTACGGCGCAACTTGGTGTAGATGCTCTCACAAGAGCGCTGGACGGCATTGACATCCATCTTCTGAAAGCAATTCCGGATCCTCGTGGTTAACTGCTTGATGTTCGTGGCCTGCCAATTATTCTTGTACACCAGGAGCCGAAAAATCCTAGATCGGACGCCATTGGGGCAAGATGGTCGGGTTCCGTTCCTTGGGTACGTACTGTTCTGCTTTTCCTCGAGGTACGCCAACGTCTTCTTGGCGTAATGGGAAGACGCCTTGTCCGGCCAGAAGACGTACTTCCGATCAGAATGATGCTCCTCTAAAAACGGAACCATAATCTTCTCCAGGTTTCTCCTGGTACACTTTCTGGTTGATAGCAAGTCCGCTTGATTTGTCAAACCAGGGCTTTGAAATTCCTTTGTCGGAGATTGCAATATCCGACACATTCATTACCGGGAATGTGCGACTGACAGCGGGAAATAACTCTCGTCGTCCTGCACGAACGACGTCCCGCGATAATTCTTCGTCATCCACCAGCACTGAGATTTCAAGGTCGCTATCTGCTCGTCCGTGTACTCTGGGGACCTGGTCTTCCTTCGACAGACGATGCCCTCATGCTTGAGGGTTCTGTGGATGTAGGAATTACAGCAGCGAAATTCTCGGCTGACGCCACGCAGGCTTGTACCGTCCTTGTTGTTGAACAGCTTTTTCATAAATTCTTTCTTCTTTTTCGTCACGATCTTCACCGGACGGCCACTACCGGTTTTCCGCTCGACGTTCCGGGATGCCAGGATCCGGTAAACAGTGCTCACTGGCACATTTCCGCTCCGAAAGTGGTCTACTGTAAACTTTTTTCCTTGACTTTCACGCGTTTCGAAGAACCGTACACCGCGCTCGCGGAATGCTTGTTGTTTTGACGCCATCTTTGATCGAACTGACAGCACCCGAGCGAAAAGAAACGAGCAACTCATTTCTAGGGAGCCCAGAGAGCAATTCTCTTGGTGAGAAAAAAAATTTACGCTCTACACATTTTTTACAGAAAGATATTGAAATCATTCTCATTTTTTATTGAACACCCGTTATTACCCATATTACTGCTCAATCCGACCAATGTTCCGTGAATCCAAATAATGAACAATCCTCCTAGAACCTTAACATCTAGAAAGTGTTGCAAAAAATGAGTGGTTCTGAAACTCAAACCATGTTGTATAACCACACGATTGACGTAGGACTACCGTTGGCTTAGTAATCTTTTGTTTGAAGTTCAACTTTCAATGAATTAATATTTTGAAATAATGCTGAAATTTCTTATTGGAAGTTAGTTAAGGGGGGACACCTGGCTGGAAGGTCGAAAGTTAATGAATCTTCGTGATTTTTTTTCAGATGTAACGAATAATGTGAAGTGTTAAGGTATTTTGGTTATTGTTTGAGGTATATTTGAAGATGTATTTTCCATTTTTTTAGTGTACGAATAATGATTATTACGCTGTTGATAGTTGGATGCGTAGATACTGTCTGAAAATCGATACCTTGCTGGTGGTATCGGTCCTGAAGAAACTGGGTGTCACAGAACGAATTCCAATGCATATTTTGAAACTTCAGGACGAAACCTAAAGCGTTACATAGGGGTTTCTGAAAATTCGAAAAATAGACATAATGGCGGCCATTTTTCTTAAAAATGAGTTATTTTTTCATGAAAAATCGTTGTTTAGAGGCTCGTAAAAAATCGAAAAAAATGAGGTATAAAAAAAACCGCTATGCAACGCTTTAGATAATTCATTTCTACATGCTGATAAAAAATTTCAGCCAAATCGGTCGAGTAGATCCTGAGATATCGATATCACCAGCTGATAAAACATGGAATTGAGAAAAACGCGTTTAAAATTTAGTACAGCAATACAATATCCCTTGAAGCGACCTCATACTTTTAGCTGTAACTTTCCAACGAAATCAAATATCGAGAAATCCTTTTACGGCAAAATTTTTGAGGCCATAAGCTTCTCAAAAATGCATAAATTAAAAAGTTGATGGGTCTGAGCCTAGGGGCACGGACAGGATTTTGACATAGAACATTGATTGTGTGTGGTAATTGCATTTGAATTGAGTTTTTTCATTGTTCAAAATCTGTAATTTTTGCTCTTTTGATACATCAAATGGAAGCCCTGAAAAAACCGTTTCCTGTATGAACTTGTATCCTTTAACACTTTTGTCGCCCCGTCACCCAGGTATGGGTGACTCCTCGTTCAAATGAATAGGATTTTTAAAGGAAAGTCGATAGAATAGGCACCTATGTGTAACTATAGGATATGTAGAAAAATAATAAAATGATAACCATATCAATATAATATTTATACTATACTTTTTATTAATCTATAGTGCGGATGGTTTGTACTGCAGCTTATTGCAAAACCAATATAATATGACTTTGGCATGTGTTATTGTTGTCAATTCATCTTCAAATTGAATGAAATATTGTAAGAGTTGTCTACAAACTAAGATTGATCTTCATTTAATAATTTATTCGCAAGTTGGGCTCCGTAAGAAACTCAGAAAAGTCGTTTTGGACGACGAACGTGTTAAACGGGTTATATGAGATAACGTGGTAGAATCTGGGACCACATTCTGTTCAAAAATGTACACAGAAATATTATTAAAGCCATTACTGCACTTTTCTTATCTTATCAGAAGAAGACAAGGAGTCATCATTTATAATTTTTAAACACAAGTCTAAATAATAATTACGCGTTCGCTTACCAAGCGATCGATCGTGAGTTCAAACTCAGGGCCCTCAATTGACCATCTTTGTGTTGATATAGAATAACTACGTCCACGCAACCATCATCAGCGATGGAAATCGATCCACGGTCGAAATGAGATCGATTCATCCATACAATGCTCTGCTCTGCAAGACACATCGGGCTGCTGTTCTATAAATAACTCAACAATGATCAATATCAACTGTCTTCGCTGTCCGGTCTGCTGAACAATGGAAGAACAGAAAGAATACCCTTACGCCAAAATGGCTACTACTGTGTGGTTTACCATAATGTAATGGAACAGAATACTTAACGCCTAAATGGCTACTACTAACTACTGTGTAATTTACAATTTATAGAAACATAAACATATGTACATGTACACGATTAAAACCCGGCTCTGTTACAGCTAAAATGCTAATGAGCCTAATAATTAAATAAATGAGATAAAAAAAAGTATTATCAATGAAAAATTCAAAACGATCGACTGATTTACATGTCAAAAATTGCGAACCTTGCCATTTCGACTAATAACCTGAAAAAAATTGTGTTGGAATACTAAACTTTTAGAACAGCTTTTGTAGATAGAGTGATCCACTATATCCCATTTCATTAAGAATTTCCACAGCCATAGCCGATCTTGCTTCAACACTACGAAGGGAGTTCTCTAGAGATAGGCAATAGGCAAAAATCTAAAATGAATCAGAACACGTGGAAGAAAAGCCGTTGTCAAAAATTAATTGAACATTCAAAATAGCCGTACCAACATAATGCCACAAAAAATCTAGAATCGAATACACCCAGGTTTTTTTTTACGCGGGGGATACGTACCTCGTGAAAAAAACCGCGTTAATTGGAAAATCCGCGTTAATTCGAAAATCTGCGTAAAAAAAACGCGTTAATTTAAAAACCCGGTTAAAAAAACATTGTAAAAAACCCTGGGTGTATACTTACCCGCATAAATTCGAAAGTCGCGATACTTTTTGAACAAACCTTGTATTCATAGCACTTTTGCTTCCAGCCGAAGTGCGACTTGCGTCAACCGCTGAACAATCATCTCTAAGTGGAGTTTGAAGCAGATGCCTATATTTATAGATTTATTTGATTTCAATAGTAATAGGGTTTAATATTTTTTAGTTTAGTTGCATTACGGTCAAAATTTTGAACAAATGTAGAGCATCTTTGAAACAACCTAAATACATAGAATAATAGGTTGATGCCTTCATGTAATAGAAATTACTTAAAAGTAAAAATCTGACAATAGCTATATCTCAATATGGATCTAATACTCTTGTAACACTATTATCAATGAATGTGATATCTGTAGTAGGAAAACGTTAGAAACAATAATTTCACTTTACAGCAAACTAAGAAAATGACAGCATTACGCCCGGAGATTCCAAGCTATAACAGCTAAAAAAATTAAAATTCGACGAATTCGACGAGGTAATATCAGGTAAATTTGTCGATGGGAGATGGAAGAACTCATTCATAGAATTATTGCATTGCATATCAGAAAGCCATCGAGACAGAAGCCAGAAGAAGATTTTACGGAATGAAACACGCCGGAATAAGAAACATGTTTAAAATCCCCCACTTGTTTTCATCTCGCAAAGACAACTGTAAACAACTCTTTCAAGAACTTGCAGAAAGAGTAAACCCACGCCACTAGCAGAGAAGCAAAAAAAAACACGCACATCAAATTGGGATGGGGTCGCATTTTTCGCGTTTCAGCAAACCGTTGTTGCACAACTCATACATAAACGAGTCACACAATTCCGGAGCCAGACGACACACGGAGTGTTGTTTTCGGGGCTTCGCTTTTTCTCTCGTCTGCTCTCAGCCAAACTTGACCGTTTTTCATGCTTGTGTGGATGTCTCCCAGCGGCGGCGGCTGCTGCTGCTGCGAAAATCTCCCGGCCGAGTATGAGTAAATAGTACCGAGAAGCCATCTGTGCGCTCGCTCCAGTATAGCCCACCACCAAGCCACAAAACAACAACGTGGTGTGCTATACGGTTCGAGTGTTCGATCACGTGGTTCCATGTGTAGTTGTTTTGTCGGTTTTCGAATGGGACAAAGTCAGAAGCTCCTCCGTCACAACATATCTGAGTGTACGACCGCTTCGTGTTTGAATCAGCCGGTGGCGAGAGACCCAGCGAACTTTCTCCCGTTCTTTCACTTCTGATAGCGTGTTGATAGTATTGGGTGTTGTGCGGTACTTAATAACAAAGTATTTATCAAGAAATGAACAAGTAACAGAAGATGGAGTTTGAATTTTTCTGATTGAAATCGTTCGGTATCATTTTGTTGTCGTGGCAATTCGCCATTAAGCAGCGAACAGTAGGTTCGATCTCCTGTGCTTCTCTGTCACATAATCTCTTGTAGAACGTTTCGTCGTGGTTATTCATTCATAGTCCAGAATATGAAGCTCCCTATTCATTTGACCATGCAATGGCTGTCCAAAAAAGGGAAGTAAATGATTGTGAAGTACGAGTACTTCGTTGTACTAATGAAATAACGTGACCGTAATTTCTTCCGGTATCAGGTATCAGAAAAATAGTTTTTTTAAAGGGGCGATAGTTTTCCTTAGGGTTCTATAGTTTTGAAACATTGACGTTTTTGATTTTTGATTGTTTCGCGCCTGAAAAAAACAATAAAGTTCAAATGACTAGTCCTATGACCGAAGGTAGTTTTTATATCCCACAAGGTATACGTGACTTCAACCGAGTTCTCACACATATCTGGAAATTCAAAATTTCGGAGCTACTACGAACTTATTCTATTTATTTTGCGATATTATCTAGAATGCACTCATTTTTTGATATTGTGCTAACGTAAGAACTGATGTTAAAATGCCATTCCGTGTGCTAGAGAGTCAAATGCGCAAATAATGAGCAATTTTAGAAGCTTAAAAATGGTTTGTATGTATGCGAGCAGACATCTCTTTCTGTTTTCTTTTCTCAATCATTTGGGATTGTGCCAAAAAAAAAGTCCATGCGACGTCAGTCAATGGGGATCGAACCAAGGCCGGCTGGAATGCAAAGCTATTTTACACGACCACGCTATCCACATGGCTAATGATGCTTCAACAGTTGTTCTGCAAATACGTGATAATATTGCACCAGATTATGTAATAAAGTTGGAAAGTGTTTTCTAAGAGTAAAAAAGGAGCGCATGAAGGAGAACAATATCTATCTCGGTCTGGGCCGTGTATGTGGCAAGATATGCTGAAAACTTATTTGTCTTTTGTTTCGCTCGCTTGTATTAATCTTATATTGCTGTACCATGTATATTATACAAATGCTACCCAGTATTTGTGAGTCACGACATTTCCTGTTTTGTTATGTCTCATTTAATGTCATAAATCGGGATGACAAAACATGAGCTAAAAATCAATTTTGGGTGTAGATACATCCAATACATACATAGACACATTAATACGAGCGAGCGAAACAAAAGACAAATAAGCTTTCCGCATACTTTGCCACATACACGGCCCAGACCGAGATAGATATTGTTCTACTTCATGCGCTCCTTTATTTTTCTGTAAAAATCGTTTATAACACCTTAAAATGTAAACCCTTATTTGCTTCATGCGCACATGCAGTCTCTCCCAGTTTCGTATTTGCAAATAAAGAGCCGAATATCCGACCATCCGTCCATGAAGTTTTTGGTATTTTTTCACAGAATCTTATTGAATCGAGTTCTTTCTCGAACGTCGTGTGTGCAACAAATGCAACAAGCAAGCCAAACAGCTCGTAAAATTATGCCGACAACTTTCACAAAATAGAGCTAACGAGCAATATTCTGTTCAACTAGAATTACATAATAAGGTCCAATATTTAATTTCAGAAATTTCTAATTACTCATTCATCACTGTTGTTGTTTTCATGACTGTATTCTTTGAAATAAATCTGCACAATTAATTCACATTACTCATCATATTTTTTTTTATCCCATTTATTTCTCATTAGCATTTTATCTCTAACAGAGCCGTGTTTTTATCGTGTACATGTACATATGTTGATGTTTCTATAAAGTGTAAATTACACAGTAGTAGTAGTAGCCATTTAGGCGTTAGGTTTTTCTGTTCCATTACATTATGGTAAATGTAGTAGCCATTTAGGCGTAAGGGTATTCTATCTGTTCTTCCATTGTTCAGCAGACCGGACAGCGAAGACAGTTGATATTGATCATTGTTGGGTTATTTATAGAACAACAGCCCGATGTTTCTTGCAGAGCAGAGCAGTTGTATGGATGAATCGATCTTATTTCGACCGTGGATCGTGCTCCATCGCTGCTGATGGTTGCGTGGACGTAGTTATTCTATAACAACACAAAGATGGTCAATTGAGGGGCCCTGAGTTTGAACTCACAATCGATCGCTTAGTAAGCGAACGCGTAACCAAGTGGCTACGAAGACCCCCTATTACTCATCATAGTTTTGAAATAAAAATCACAATGATTCATTAAAACTCGCATTCGCAGTGATCAAAAGCGAAGTTTTCTCCAAAAAAAAAAGACGGGTGGGTAATGTCGGTGACATAACCGGAGTGACGTAGGACAAAGGGGACAGCTTTTGCTAAATATATATTTTAAATATATTGTTTTATTTTCTTCTCCTACGTGAATTCCTACCTATCTATCTGAATAATGGATTAGTTTACTGTTTACTCTTTATGAACATGTTGGGGGTTCTGAAAAGAACCTTTGGTGTTGTGTTTTTGCGTTTTTTTACAAACTTGATTCTTGATTTTTTTCTGAAGGCTTTGTACTTATTAAATGTTCAACGTCGGGCATCTTTCGGCGTATACACATATCGTACAATCAAAATGATGGCTGTGATAGGGAATGCATAGGTGGTCATCAGCTCGTTCACTATCATATATTTCACTATTGAGCACATTACCGTACATTAAGCTGTGGTTTCGGAGACGAATGAATTGTAAGATTTGTAGTCTCCGCAAACAAAGTAAATAAAAATGAAAAAGAACTGAGATTTTGGAGACGAACTCTATGATCTGTCGAGAAATAAACGAGCTATAAGCGTTCTGAAAAACCAACAGTAAATACAGGGACGGATGACCTTCGGATTAAAGTCCTTTAAAATAAGAACAGAGCAGCAGGAAATACATAGCTCATCGTGTTGCTCCTTAGTTATTTCTCTATGCAATGCAGATGTAACGTCAGTCAATTTTCAACATCAGTTATCATCAGTTATCTCTATAATCGCTGTTAGGTATACTGGCACCAATCCGTTCCGCCTAGTTACCCTTGCGGAGCAATCAGTGAATGAGACCAACAGGGAACTGGAGACCTGCACGGTTCGAGTGAGACTTTGCCTTTCCCTTAACATGTCCTCCTTTGTTACGTCCACACGTCCACGTAGCTGCTTGTTTTCTTTTTATGATGTGATGCGATGCGATGTTAAACGATGCCGTACAACCACACTGGTTTACGGTTTGAAAGAAAATGAGATATTTTTTTGGGATCCGCGCGTTTTATACTCTAGCGGTACACGCTCACAGGATAGAGACAAATCGGCAGACTCAGCCAGAGGGGCGAGTCCAACGAGACGAACGAATGAGCGTTAAAAGGCAGCGATGGCAAAAAAAATACACTTTAGAGGCGAATGAACTGCAAAGTTTAAAGCCTCTTAAAAAGAAAGAAAGAAAAATACATTCATTACGATTTGTTCGCTCGTTGGATTCACATGCAGGCTAAAAAGGGTCCTTTTCAGGATCACAAAATTATCTTCAATCTAAAGAGTTTATTTTTTTTTGTTATCACTCGATATCCCCATCTTGTTCGGCTAAACCTTTCTGTTTAGCGATTGCATTTGCCACTCGCCACAGCTTTCACAGTTGGAAAATTTCTTCCCATCCAGCTTGTGACATATTTTACAGTAAATTACATTCAATGGCACGTCGCATTACCACCACTCAGTATCCGATTGGAGGTAATTTTAACCTGTAATTGAACATTTGCGATGACAGTGGTACAGTGTCGACTTTCAATGTGGGGTCATAATTTGGACCCCGCACTCTATGTTTACAAGAATGTCCAAATAAATATGTCGCATTGCAGGTCCGTCCAATTAGCTAAATGTCGAGATAAGTGTAAATTACTGTACTTTCAATCTAGAAGCAATTTAAGAATTGGTGAAAATCAATAAGCTCAGAACAACTGCCAAATTCACATACTCATCATATCCTGTCAAACAAATTATGAAAAAATCAATTTGTGTTTTATTATTATTTTGGATATTGTTTTAGAAAGCATTGAACTGTATTTCGTAAACTCTTTTTTGAAAGGTTTAATGGCCCTGATAAGCGCCTTGTTTTATGGAATGGTTCCAATTTAGAAAACTT